>NC_046355.1:0-300000 GCF_000738735.6 Corvus cornix cornix
GTGGGGACGGAGCGGTGACGGAGCGGGGGAAGAGCGGGGCAAGAGCGGTGACTGAGCGGTGACCGAACAGCCGCAGCCATGGTGAGACCCGCGGCGGCGCCGGGGCAGCTGCCGGGCCCGCGGTGCCCGGGGGAGGCGGGTGGGCGGGAGGCCGCTCCCTCAGGGGCTCCCCGCGGGGACCGGCGGTGGGGCCGCCGGAGGAATGGGAAACCAAAGCAGCGGGGAAATGAAATCCAAAGGCGGTGGGGCGGACGCGGGGAGGGCTCTCCCGGCCGGGCCCGGCGGTACCGGGGGTACCCTGGAGGCTGCTCCGGGGCAGCGGCGGGAGCCGGGCGGTGCCCGCTGAGCTTCTCCTGCCGTGCAGTCGATTATGTCCTACAACGGCGGGGCCGTCATGGCCATGAAGGGCAAGGACTGCGTGGCCATCGCCGCCGACCGGCGCTTCGGGATCCAGGGGCAGATGGTGACCACGGACTTCCAGAAGATTTTCCCGATGGGAGAGAGGCTCTACATCGGCCTGGCCGGGCTGGCCACGGACGTGCAGACGGTGTAAGTGAGGCCTTTGTGCAATAGATACTCGTGCTGAGCGAATGTCTTTGTTTATTCGTGGGGAGGGGAGAATATTTGTAATTAATACAAAATTAAACGGTGCCGGTACTCCGAGTCTTAGTTCCCCTCGTGGGAGAGCTTTTAAAAGAAACCTTTGTGGGATTTAAGATCAGAGCACTGCTAAAATTCGACTTTGACTGCTAAAATTCGACTTTCACTGCTACAATTTAACCTCAACTCCCAAAGAAGCTGCATCTGCACGCCCTCCTTGCCCCAGGCCCTGGTGAAGAGGAAAAAGAGCCTGCCCTGCTTTCATCCCAGCTCTCATCTTTTGCAGTGCCCAGAGACTGAAGTTCAGGCTGAATCTCTACGAGCTGAAGGAAGGGAGGCAGATCAAACCCCAGACCTTCATGAGCATGGTGTCCAACCTGCTCTACGAGAGAAGGTAGCGGC
This sequence comes from Corvus cornix cornix, assembly GCF_000738735.6. Classification (NCBI taxonomy): domain Eukaryota; kingdom Metazoa; phylum Chordata; class Aves; order Passeriformes; family Corvidae; genus Corvus; species Corvus cornix. Next base: position 1,003 of record NC_046355.1, read on the forward strand.
CAGAACCGTTCCTGTGTGGTGCCAGGGAAGGCTGAGGCTGTTGGAGCTGTGCTGGGGAGGGTTGGGTTGGGAATTAAGGACAGGTTCTTCACCAGAAGGGTGGTGGATGAGAGCACTGGTGCAGAATGGGCACGACCCCAAAGCTGCCAGAGCTCCGGCAGCATTTGGACAACGCTCAGGGATTTTGGGGTGGGATTTTTGGGATTTTCCTATGCAGGGCCTGGGGTGGGACTGGGTGATCCCGTGTGGTTCCTCCCAAGCTGTTCCCTGGCCTCGGGGCTGCCCTGAGCCGTGCTGCTGTCCCCAGGTTTGGGCCCTACTACACGGAGCCGGTGATCGCGGGGCTGGACCCGCTCACGCACGAGCCCTTCATCTGCTCGCTGGACCTCATCGGCTGCCCCATGGTCACCGACGACTTCGTGGTCAGTGGCACCTGCTCCGAGCAGATGTATGGCATGTGTGAGTCCCTCTGGGAGCCTGACATGGTGAGTGGGTGCTGGGATCTGTGGGTTCATGGATTCTCCCTCCTGTGTTAGCTGGAGGCTCTGGGCTGCGGGAGAGGTCTCATTCCTGGAGGAGTTCAGCTCGAGGGGAAAAGCTTGCAGGGTTTTGGGGGGTTTGGACAAAATCCAGGGAGTCAGGGTGGAGTTTGTAGCCCAGCTGAACCCTTCTGTTCCCTCTGTGCCTCAGGAGCCCGAGCACCTCTTCGAGACCATCTCGCAGGCCATGCTCAACGCCGTGGACAGAGATGCCATCTCTGGGATGGGCGTGGTGGTGCACGTCATGTGAGTGCTGCTCCTTCCCGGGGAGAATTCAGCAGGCTGGGCACTCAGTTCCCTCCTTCCCTGGGAGATTCAGCGAGCTGGGCACTCAGTTCCCTCCCTCCCTGGGAGATTCAGCGAGCTGGGCACTCAGTTCCCTCCTTCCCTGGGAGAATTCAGCAAGCTGGGCACTCAGTTCCCTCCTTCCCTGGGAGGATTCAGCAAGCTGGGCACTCTGTTCCCTCCTTCCCTGGGAGAATTCAGCGAGCTGGGCACTCAGTTCCCTCCTTCCCGGGGAGAATTCAGCAGGCTGGGCACTCAGTTCCCTCCTTCCCAGGGAGAATTCAGCAGGCTGGGCACTCAGTTCCCTCCTTCCCGGGGAGAATTCAGCGAGCTGGGCACTCAGTTCCCTCCTTCCCTGGGAGATTCAGCGAGCTGGGCACTCAGTTCCCTCCTTCCCGGGGGGAATCAGCGAGCTGGGCACTCAGTTCCCTCCCTCCCTGGGAGATTCAGCGAGCTGGGCACTCAGTTCCCTCCCTCCCTGGGAGATTCAGCGAGCTGGGCACTCAGTTCCCTCCTTCCCTGGGAGAATTCAGCAAGCTGGGCACTCAGTTCCCTCCTTCCCAGGGAGGATTCAGCGAGCTGGGCACTCAGTTCCCTCCTTCCCTGGGAGGATTCAGCGAGCTGGGCACTCAGTTCCCTCCTTCCCAGGGAGAATTCAGCAGGCTGGGCACTCAGTTCCCTCCTTCCCTGGGAGGATTCAGCGAGCTGGGCACTCAGTTCCCTCCTTCCCGGGGAGATTCAGCGAGCTGGGCACTCAGTTCCCTCCTTCCCGGGGAGGATTCAGCGAGCTGGGCACTCAGTTCCCTCCTTCCCTGGGAGAATTCAGCAGGCTGGGCACTCAGTTCCCTCCTTCCCTGGGAGAATTCAGCAGGCTGGGCACTCAGTTCCCTCCTTCCCTGGGAGAATTCAGCGAGCTGGGCACTCAGTTCCCTCCTTCCCTGGGAGAATTCAGCGAGCTGGGCACTCAGTTCCCTCCTTCCCTGGGAGAATTCAGCAGGCTGGGCACTCAGTTCCCTCCTTCCCGGGGAGAATTCAGCAGGCTGGGCACTCAGTTCCCTCCTTCCCGGGGGGAATCAGCGAGCTGGGCACTCAGTTCCCTCCTTCCCGGGGGGAATCAGCGAGCTGGGCACTCAGTTCCCTCCTTCCCGGGGAGATTCAGCGAGCTGGGCACTCAGTTCCCTCCTTCCCTGGGAGAATTCAGCAAGCTGGGCACTCAGTTCCCTCCTTCCCTGGGAGAATTCAGCGAGCTGGGCACTCAGTTCCCTCCTTCCCTGGGAGGATTCAGCAAGCTGGGCACTCTGTTCCCTCCTTCCCTGGGAGAATTCAGCGAGCTGGGCACTCAGTTCCCTCCTTCCCTGGGAGAATTCAGCGAGCTGGGCACTCAGTTCCCTCCAGGGATCAGTTTCCAGGGTATCCCTGAATCCTGCCCCTCCCACCGGTGTCCTTAGCGAGGCTCTGTGCGCTCCCAGTGTTTGATTTCGCTGTTGCAGCTCGCTGCTAGAACAGCAGGAATGACTCCCCTGTGCTGCACAGGGGTTGCCTGGCTGCATTGCCGTGGGAAGGAGGATGCTCTGCCGCACGTGGATGCAGCGTTAACTCCCAGCTCTGCCTTTGAAAGAGCCCAATTTACTTCCTGCAGCATCCCCACCCTGGGAGCTCCCCAGGGGGATGGGTTTTACTCAGTTGTCACACCCACCTGAGCTCCAGCTGACCCTGCCCGGGCACCTGGGACTTCCCAAGGGAGGGACAAGCTGTAGGCAGGGATTAAACCTGGATTTATCCATAAATAATCTCCTCTTTCCCCCTCCAGAGAGAAAGACAAGATCACCACGAGGACCCTGAAGGCTCGCATGGATTAGCCCAGCACAGCTGCTCTGTGGCACTCGGGACTTTTTAAAATAAAACTCTCCACTGAACTTCCCTTTTGCTGGCTCTGAGCACAAGGACTGAGTTCTCATCCCCAAAGCCGTCAGGAGGAGGTTTTTAGGTGGGAGCAGAGCTTCCCTTCCCCTCTGAGCCAGCTGCAGCAATTCCCTGGATGTGAGGAGCTGGACAGGGGCAGCTTTTCCTGCCAGACCTGATTTGTTCTGACAGCCAGGACTTGGTAAAATCGGTTCTTACTTAATTCCAGACACACTTAAAGAGGCTTCTCCAGTTGTGGTGCATGAAATCATGGAAAGGTTTGGGTGGGAAGGGACCTCAAAGCCCATCCAGTGCCACCCCTGCCACGGGCAGGGACACCTCCCACTGTCCCAGGGTGCTCCAACCTGGCCTTGGACACCTCCAGAGATGGAGCAGCCACAGTTTCTCTGGAAAATCCATTCCAGCCCCTCCTCACCCTCCCCAGGGAGGAATTCCTTCCCAATATCCCATTTCAACCCTGCCCTTTTCCAGTTTAAACCATTCCCCCCTGTCCTGTCCCCTCCAGGACTCTCCCCAGAGCTGGTGGAGCAGCAGCTGGGGGTGGCCCGCCCTCAAAGAGCACACAAATGTACACAAAGTTTTAATTTTATTTTTGTTTCTCTGGTTGGAGACTCATCTTGTAACATGCATGCATTTCAAAACAGTAACAGTGTCTCAAACTGCTCCTAGCAAACAGACAAGCACAGAGGACTTCAAATTCCTATTTAAAAAACAGCAGTGAAAAAACCTAGAATGTTCTTTTTTTTTTTTTAATTACTTTTTTTAGGGTTTTTTTTTTTAGGTTTTAGATTAAACTTAAATTTATTCACTTTTTGCACTGATTAGCCCTGCCCACCCTTTGTGACCTGTGCCTGTGGAATCTGCTCGCTCGACTCTCATCCAGCTGCTTCGGCAGCCCCAGAGCAGCACAATTTTGAGTGGTTTCCACTAAAAACGATGTCCAGCAGCTCTGCCATCCCTGTTATCCACGGGATTCATCCCAAAGAGCCAGGACAACGGGCAGTAGCTGAGGGGGACACTGAGAGTGGCTCTGCAGGAGCGGGGAGGGCTCTCGGGGTTGGGTTTGGGGCTGTGGCCAGGCTGGGTCTGTGGTGGGGACACCCCCCCCTGTTGATTTTGGGGGAAAATCCTTCAGCTGGGGGTGAAATTCCAGGTGCAGCTGGAAGGGAGGCATGGAAAAGGACTGCATAGTAGTCATGGATTGGGAGCATCCACCACCACAACCTCCTGAGCACCCTGAGCCTGCCCGCGCTGGGTGATGGCCCCGCGGGAGGCGGCTCGGGAAAGCAGGAATTTCCTCCCAAAAAAACCAAAACCAACAAACCAACCAAAAGAAAGAAAGAAGACTCGAGTGGTTCAGTTTTCCTTGCTGATTGTGCTAATCCAGATTCCAAGCTGGGATTGTTGGGAGTGTGGCCACCCCAGGGCACGGATGGACTCCGTGATCCTTTCAGGATGAAAGCCAGGCCAGGCAGAGGCGTGGAGGAGGCCGGAGGGAAGGGTCCCGCTGCTCCCTGCTGCCAGCTGGGAACTCCTGGGGACATTCCCCCAAATCCCAAGGCCTCAGCCCAGCTCTGGGAATCTCCTGGGATTCCCTGGAACCCCCAGTTCCCCGTGGCAGGGAGACTCAGCGGGCTCTGGAGTGGTTTTATTGCACTGCTGGAGCACAGCTGTGTCCCTGCCTTCCCTCTCCCGCTCCCGTTTCGGAGCTGTCTCCACAGGGAAGGTGGAAATGTCGAGTTCAAAGCAGATTTTGAGTTAAAATCCTGACAGATCAGAAAGAGAGAGCCCCTCAGGAATGTGGATCCCGCAGCTCCTTCCTGCCCTCAGGCACTGCTGAGGGGGAGATGCTGCACACTGATTATTTGGAACTCCAGTGGACCAAATTCTTGCTTTTTGTGGCCAAAAAACCAAAAAAAAAAAAAAAAAAAAAATCCTGCATTCTGCTGCAAATCCTGTCAGCCCAGGGGGGTCAGTCAAATGCACTTCAGTGGGAAGTGTTCATGCTAAGGACAGGAATTATTTACATTCAGCAAAACTAGAACTAAATCCACACCAGAAACAGACAACAAACTAGCACGAGCAGTTGTAAAACCAGAATTGAAGGGGCTGGGTTTTCCTTTTTTTGTTTTTTTTTTAAAATACTTGAGTTAAAAAAGTGACCTAAAACAAGATTCAAAAAAAAAACCCCTAAAAACAACAAACCAACGAAACGAAAAAGAAAACAAACAGAAAGAAAAAGTCCCTTTAAAAAAAAAAAAACAAATCAAATATTTGCAGCTTCACTTCTTATTCTGGTAAGAAAAAATACTGTCTGGAAAGAAAAATTAGCATTTTGAACGTAATGCTACTCCTCCAAATGTAAACAATACACCAAAAAATGCTTCTGTTCAACAAAGTTCTGCAGCTGGGTAATGCATCATGGAACTGAGAGTGATCCTTTAGTACAGAAATGTGGCACCCGACTGCAGGGGCACAACTGGGGAAGTGCTCAAGGGAAGGATCTTTGTGGGGCTCCCCTGATCAGCTGAGCCAGAAAGAGCCAATTTTGGGGCTGGAGTAAGAAAAATATTCACTGCTCTCCTCAAGCCCTTTTTGTCACAACTTCTGTAAGGATTTCTGCAGGAATTCCCTGGATTTTGAGCCGATGCCTCGTTCATTATTACAGAATTCAGCAAAGGAGATTTTTTTAAGCTTCATTCCCCTTTCTCTGCCTTTGCTGTGTGGTGTCTGCACTTCACCCACACCTCCTCCTCTCTTCCTCCCCCCCTGCTTTTCCTCCTCTTTATTTATTTATTTTTTAAACAGATGGTTTCAAGATAAAACAACTTCCAAGCTACTTTCCCCAAAAGGAGAAGGGCAAACTTACCAGGCCAAAGTTGCAGATTCAATGCAGATGATTATTTAAGGAATAAAAAGGGATTGGTGTTTAATTCCTAATTGGCAGTAAACTTAAGTGCTTATTAAGAGCAAAGCAACCAATGTAATGCCCACAAAACGAAGCTGATGATGCCCTCCAAGTCCTCAAGTCCTCCCTGGTTTTTTATTTTTTGTTTTAAAGTTGTTTTTTTAGCTGCATTTGGGTTGTGGCTTTTGCAGCTCCACACTTTAAGACACGAGAGCCTCCAGCCTTCCCACACCACAGGGGCAGCAGAAATTTGTCCCAGGCCAAAGGCAATGACCAAAACTGCTCATATCCCATCAGAAGCCCTAATTTTTCATTTCTCCAAGACTCTATTTACAGTGAACTCGCAGGGGCTTCAATTTTAGCCCCTCCCAAGGTGAGACCTGTGGGGGATTCACGTCACGAATGGGAAATGGGGGAGAGGAAATTAAAAAAACCAAACCCAAACCCCAAGCCCACATTCAGAATCCAGCCCAGAGCCAGAGTTAAGTTCAGGGAAGTTACCAGGATGTGATGAGCACCAGTTACCTCTCAAAAGGACCAAAATTCCACACAGCAAACTGTTACAGCACAGGACAGACATTCCCAACAGCTTATTCCCAAAACAAAGGCATATGTGAAAAACAGTTCCAAGGCAGATAAGCAACATGTTTCAACTGCAAGAGGTTTGTTCAAAACTCTAAATCCTGCTTAAAAAGAGAAAGGAAATTAAAAAAAAACAAACCCAAAAAACCAAAAAAACCCAACGAAAACTCCCCAAAACAAAGAACCAGCAAGGTCTGTAACTTTGTGCAGCAGAGCTAACAAAACCCAAAGCGAGTCTGCCAAGCTTGGGAAATGGTTACGAGCGTTCTGGAAACAAAACAGGACCATTGCAGTCACTCCAATCAGTCCCAAATCCTTCAGGGGGCTGCCAAATAAACCTGGTGCAAGAGTTCAACCATTTCCACTCCTTGAGCGTCGCTCCAGAGAGGGGTTTGGAGCAGAGGAGGGTGGCAGCACCCCCAGCTCGAGTCCTGAGTCCTCTGGAGCAGTGGGGCTGCCCCAGGCCCGGCTCCCAGCACTCCCCACTGGCAGCGAGTCCAATTCCTTCGTGTGCAAGTCACATTTTTTTTCAAAATAAAAGCCAAAAAAAAAAACAAAAAAACAAAAAAAAACCAACCCAAGCAACCCAGGAACCTCTGTCAGGACACAGATTCAAGTACCTGTTGCAGATGGGGTGGGGAAGGAAGACTGAACAATTAATTAGCTAATTAACACTGGCAGGACTGTGATGGTGACCTCAGAGATGCGGCCATTCCTGACTGAGGTGAAAATCTTATCCCGGATCTACAGGTACCAAAATTGCCTTTTTTTTTTAAATGGTTGGGTTTTTTTTTTTTCCTCTTTTTAGGAAATCTTCCGAGTTGGCCAATTGAAAAGCAAGCCCAGGTCCAAGCACATCGTTAGCTGAGGTTGGTCAATGCCTCTCTCACTTCTCACACTGGTTGTTTTCAGGTTTGAGGAGTTTCACCTCTTTTTTTTCCGAGATCATCTTTGGTAGATGTTCATTTCCCCTCGTCTTTCTTGTAAATCAAGTGCAGTTACAAAAAAAAAAAAAAGGTTTTTGTCGATTTTTTTTTTTTCTCTTTTTTTTTTTTGTTACTTAAATTAACCAAAAAATATAAAGTGTCCCAGTTTGAATTTACCTAAAGTTCAGCGACTCCTCCTTTTATCAGAGTTCTATTTGCCATCCTTGAAATGCTGAGCTATTTTCCTTCCAATTCCTACCGAGAGGGAAATAAAAGGGGTCGTATGGCTGCTAAACAGTCCAATAAAACAACAACAACACCAACACAAAACAAGGAGTGGTTTGTGGAATCAGGCACTGCTTCAACCGTGACCTAGAGCCACCCCTCGGATGCGGTGCCAGCGTCGCAATCCCTCCGGGATCCTCTGCATCCAGAGAGGAGGAAACGTCACTACAAAGAGCAGTGCTGAAACAATGCACTTGGCTCGTTTGAAAAAGCCCTCAAATCTTTAGATCTGGGCACTTCTGTAACATAAAACCCCCACTTTTCCACCTGGGTCAAGCGGGCTGTTGGGAGGGTGCACCCAAAGGATGAGTTTTGTCCGGAGTGCCACGGTGCCACACGCTCCCCTCGCACGCTCACACGCACTCCCACACACACCCCACATGCTGCTACAGTGTCTGTTCAGTGTCACAGGCTGGAGGAGCCCCTCTGCTCGTGGTTCCTGGCTGCAGGCTGAGCACGACTATGTCAGGATGTTGGAGATGAATTCGTTGAAGCGCTTCGAGTACTGCTCGGGGTTCACGGTGGAGATCTCAGCCCCGGCCTGCAGGGGAGACACAGGGGTCAGGGGGGGTAGGGAGGGGTCAGGGCAGCACAGCCCCTGTCTGCTGGGGAGGATCTGTGGGTGAGGGAAAATCCAGCAGGTCTGGAGAGATCCCCAAGGGAAATGATTTTCGCGCCGGCTGCGTGTCCAGAGTCAAGGTATTGGGTTTGTTCCTTTGTGGTTTACAGATTTAGGAGCATCAGGAACTCCTGGAGACAAGTCAGGGAGGGTTAGGCTGGATATCAGGAAAAGGTTTTCCACCCAGAGGGTGTCTGAGCACTGGAACAGCTCCCCAGGGAATGGTCCCGGCCCCAAGGCTGCCACAAGTTCAAGGAATGTGTGGACAGCACTCCCAGGGATGCACAGGGTGGGGCCGTTGGGATCTGTGCAGGGCCAGGAGTTGCACCCCATGACCCTGGTGGGTCCCTTCCACCTCAGCACATCCTGGGATTCCACATGAACCCCCCTGTGCTGGGTGGATGGCTGCACTCAACCTCAGAGGTCCTTTCCAACCGCAGCAATTCCCTGATTCCACGTCTTGCTAAGCTGGGCTTTTGCCAAGCCCTGCTGGGAAGCTCAGGGAGGCTGCCAGGGCACAGGAGTGGCCCCAGGGAAGGGCTGCGTGCCACCCAGTCCGTTCCTGCTCTGTCAGGTGCCTCCAGCACCTCCCAAATGGGGATGGAAATACAAATTATCCCAAGCAACCAGAGGGAAAACCTTTCTGGGACAGCCTGAGGAGACACTGAGCCAAGTGCTGAGCACAGGCACTGGAGAATTCCCACCCTGGCAGGGAAATCAGCGCCAGGAGACATCACAAGCCCCCCCTGAGATGCTGCAGAGCAGAAGCCCCAGCACCCACCCCCCCTGGGCCAGGCTCACCCCGTGTTTCACTGTTTTGGCAGCGTGTGCAGCTTTCTTCTTGGTGTCGTAGGGCGTGAGGATGTCTATGATGGCCATGAAATAAACTTCCTTCCTGGGGGCACCTGCGAGGCAAGAGAGGGGCTCAGACCCCCTGGGCACGCCCAGAAACACCCCTGGGCATCCCCAGCTGCACCCCCCGCCCCAGAAACACCAGGCAGGGCTGGTTTGGGGTAACTCAGAGAGGAAGCAAAGGCAGCTGGAGGCTGCAGAAGGGCGAAGATGACTGGACCAGCACACCAGAGGCTCTCTGAACGTGCCACCCCTGTCCAAGCATCACTTGTCCCCCGCTCCAGCCACCACCAGGGAGTGCCCAGCAAAGCAGAGGCGCTGGGCAGAGACAGCCCTCGCGCTCTGCTGAGCCCGGGACACCTTCCCTGCCCTCCATCCTTCCTCCACAGCTCCCCCACACCTTCCCTGCCCTCCATCCTTCCTCCAGAGCTCCCCACACCTTCCCTGCCCTCCATCCTTCCTCCAGAGCTACCCCACACCTTCCCTGCCCTCCATCCTTCCTCCAGAGCTCCCCCACACCTTCCCTGCCCTCCATCCTTCCTCCACAGCTCCCCCACACCTTCCCTGCCCTCCATCCTTCCTCCACAGCTCCCCACACCTTCCCTGCCCTCCATCCTTCCTCCAGAGCTCCCCCACACCTTCCCTGCCCTCCATCCTTCCTCCAGAGCTCCCCACACCTCCCCTGCCCTCCATCCTTCCTCCAGAGCTCCCCACACCTCCCCTGACCTCCATCCTTCCTCCACAGCTCCCCCACACCTCCCCTGACCTCCACAGCTCCCCACACCTTCCCTGCCCTCCATCCTTCCTCCAGAGCTCCCCCACACCTTCCCTGCCCTCCATCCTTCCTCCAGAGCTCCCCACACCTCCCCTGACCTCCATCCTTCCTCCACAGCTCCCCCACACCTCCCCTGACCTCCACAGCTCCCCACACCTTCCCTGCCCTCCATCCTTCCTCCACAGCTCCCCACACCTTCCCTGCCCTCCATCCTTCCTCCAGAGCTACCCCACACCTCCCCTGACCTCCACAGCTCCCCCAGAGCTCCCCACACCTCCCCTGACCTCCATCCTTCCTCCACAGCTCTCCCACACCTCCCCTGCCCTCCACAGCTCTTCCTCAGCTCCCCTGCCCCCCACAGCTCCCCACACCTTCCCTGTCCTCCACAGCTCCCCACACCTTCCCTGCCCTCCATCCTTCCTCCAGAGCTACCCCACACCTCCCCTGCCATCCACAGCTCCCCACACCTCCCCTGCCCTCCATCCTTCCTCCACAGCTCCCCCACACCCTCCACACCTCCCCCCAGCTGCCCCCCACTCACTTTCGTGGCTTTTCATGGCGTACACATCCACGGAGGGGTCGAACTCCCCGGGCCCAAAGAACCGGGGGTAGTTGAGGAGGTTTCCGGGGCTGTCGGGGGGGGTCCCGTAGGAGGAGATGGGGTTCCCCCCCAGGCCGTCGTTCTCACACTCTTCATCCTCTGCCCGGTCCTCCACTTCCATCTCCTCCTGCTCCGCCCGGTCCACGTCGTGGATGCCCACCAGCAGGCTGTAATCCATGATCTTCAGCTGGGCTAAAAACTGGGAGAAAGGCAGCAGTGAGAAGAGCGGCGCCCGCGCGGGATCGGCAGCGCTCAGGCCCTAACCCTGCCTCCCTAAGAAGGGCTGGAGCGAGAGCTAAACCCTCGTGAGACTCCAGAGAATCTACACAGGCCCAGTGCCCTCAGCAGGACCCTGACTGATCCAGGAAGGAGTCGGTTTTGCAGTCACTGCTGCAGCCCCAGAGCCAGCAGTGAGGATGCGGTGACGGGAGACAGAGCAGAGCTGTCCCCCAGGAAACTACCTCCACGTCCCGCTTCAGCTTTTCAAGGAAGTTCTTTTTACTCTCTTCTCCAACATGCAGCTTCTGACCCTCATTCAAGAAGTCGTTGTCCTTGAACGTTGGGAGATCCTTGGCCTGCAACAAAAAGCCTGAGGTCAAATCCCCCAGCCTGCTCGCAGGGGAGGGCTGGCACATGGAGCCGGCAGCAGCTGGGTGTGGATGGAACAGCCTCTGGTCACTCTGGGCTCTTTGGCTGCCCAAAGTCCACTGAGGATGGAAATGGCATCAGGCAGAGCACAAGAAGTGTCAGGGAATCCATGGGTTCAGCTGGACCTACAGGGAAGCTCGAGGGAGTCGTGGAGCAAGTGAGTTTTAGAACTGCCAGGCTGAGAGCTGCTCTAAGCAGCTGCCAGAATTGAAAAGAAATGAATTTTCTTGGCTTGTGACTGCAGGGGGAAAGGGGTGAAAAAAAAAAAAAATCTCTCCCCTAAAGATTTGAGGAAAAAATGAACCCCACTGATCTTTGAGGAATCTGCTTACAGCAGGCCCTGAGGATTTCTGGGGATGTGGAAGAATTCCCAGTTGTGCCTCTGGGAATTCAATTATTTAGAGCAACACAGGAGCGGGTGGTGGCTTTGTGATCCCACATGAACAGTCCAACTGCATGAGCCAGGGAACTGTGGGACCTTGGGGCTGGTGATGCCAGAGGATTTGGGGCAGATGGGAGCTCCCTGGCTCCTGGCTGAGATCTCCTTTCAGGGCAGGCTGGAGTAGACTCCAAACCTGAAAATCCTCCGTGCAAAACATGCAACACCACGAGCCACTGCTGTGACCTCCACAGGAATTTCAAGGCAGCATCACAGAAGTTCTGCAGGGGAAGGAGGCTGAGTCCTAAATCCCCCCCACTGGCACCAGAAGCCAGGTTTAGGAACATGCCAAGGATCTGAGAGGAGCTGCTCCAGTTTAGAGAAGCTTCTGTTGGCAAATCTCCCTCTGGCCTGCCTCAGGGTGGTACTCAGGGGGTGCTGTGAGGAAACCCTTCCATAGGGACAGCCCTGCTCTAATGTGGGGTTTGGGACTGCTGGGATTGTCCCCAGGGAGTGCCCCCCCACTCCTGGCAGTGCCACCACAACGGAGCAGGGCAGGCAGAACCAGCTCCTCCTGTTCCAGAGCACAGCCTGAAAGGGGGGACAGGAACAGGGTGAGCTCAGGGCCTGGTAAACACCCCTTTGGAAAAGGGGAGTCAGCTGGATCCCATCTGCTTCCAACCACTGGGAGAAAGCAAAGGCTGGCCAGGGATGGCTCCATACCTTCTCTTTATCACTTGCTTCCCTGGATACTGTTGAGCCCTGATAAAGAAAAAAAGAGAAAATCTCATTAGTGCACTGTGGGGTCATATTCCCAATGCATTCATTGGCACCACTTAAATTTCTCCATGCAGGGAAACAGTGAAAAAGCATTTTTAAAATGAGTGCTCAACCCCTTTTTCATGATCTCCTGGGATGGGGGAATGGACCAACACTGAAGCTCCATCCACAGCCCCCCAAAAGCTGATCCCCTGAGCAAAACCCAAAGGCCACCAAGGAGGGGTTCCCAGAAGTGACTCCCACCGTTCTGGAGGAGCTCCCAGCCTCCCCCAGGACCTCACCTTCAGGTCATACTTCCTGTGCACGGTCAGCCTGTGGCTGAACACGTTCCTGGTGACCACCATGTAGGTCTCCACGCCGTCCACGGTGAGCCGGTACATGCCCAGGAACTGGGGCAGGAGGGTGTTCCCGTGGCACTCCACGATGAACTGCAGGGAGCAGGGAAGGGAGGGCAGGGAAAGAGCTCGGTCACACAAACCCCATCCCTGACAGGCCACGAGACACTGCAGCAAAGCCACCTGACACCAGTGTGAAAGGAAAGGAGGATTGCAACAGCTCGGGGGTCTCAGGAAAGGAGTGAGAATGGTGGGAACCTTCCAGCCCTGAGCTGGGACACAGCACCCCATTCCCTGATCCAGGGAGTGCCACCCTGCCCCTGGCAGGGGGTGGAGCTGGGTGATCTCCAAGGTTCCTCCAGCCCAGTCCTGGCATTCTGTCACTGTGTGTGCGTGTGCCCAGCCAGCTGTGCACTGGCACTGCCCAATCCTGGCATTCTGTCACTGTGTGTGCGTGCCCAGCCAGCTGTGCACTGGCACTGCCCAGTCCTGGCATTCTGTCACTCTGTGTGCGTGCCCAGCCAGCTGTGCACTGGCACTGCCCAATCCTGGCATTCTGTCACTGTGTGTGCGTGTGCCCAGCCAGCTGTGACAGGCCAGCTGTGCACTGGCACTGCCCAGTCCTGGCATTCTGTCACTCTGTGTGCCCAGCCAGCTGTGCACTGGCACTGCCCAATCCTGGCATTCTGTCACTCTCTGTGTGCCCAGCCTGCTGTGACAGGCCAGCTGTGCACTGGCACTGCCCAACTTCACTTCTCGTGGTGACCTCAGTGTGCCTGGAACTCAGGGCCTGTCAAACACCCCCTGCTCCATACCCCTGCAGAGCAGATGGGCTGGCAGAAAACGTGGACCAGAACATTTCCAGCTGTTCCATTTGGCCCCTCCCTTCCCTGCTCCTCCCCAGCCCCTCTGGAAAGTCTGATGCAATGAATTAGGAGCTCTCAGGTACCAGGCATCCCAAACTGATCAATGCAAGGGCCACGGTGAGCTGGGAAGGGGCTCAGCACCACAAACACACACCTGCTGGGTTATATTTGTCCCTCAGACCCTAAGGAACTGCTTTTTCCCTCAAAACCTCCGTGCAAGCTCTGCCAGCTGCAAATCCAAGCTCCAGACCCCCAGCAAATCCCAAGGTGTGCACGAGGGGGGCTCCAGACTCACCGTACCTGGTGGTACTTCTTGAGGATGTTGTGCATCTCCGCCACGTCCTCGCTGGACACGGCCTTGATGACGAACCTCCTGTCATAGGTGGTGAGGAAGCGGGCACCGCAGCGGCCCTGGCTGTCGCTGTTCACCGGGGCACTGCGTGTCACCGAGTTCTGGGGGACAGACACAGCGTGGAGAGGGGCTGGCAGGAGCTGCCACCTCCCTGAGCAGCCCTGGGAAGCAGGGCCAGCTCCTCAGGACACCCAGAGCACCCACTCTGCCCATCCCTGAGCAGCCCTGGGAAGCAGGGCCAGCTCCTCAGGACACCCAGAGCACCCACTCTGCCCATCCCTGAGCAGCCCTGGGAAGCAAGGCCAGCTCCTCAGGACAAGCTCAGAGCACCCACTCTGCCTGTGAACACCAAGTTTGGCACTGCTGAGGGTAAAACTCAATTGTTTAAAAATCTGGACGTGGTTTTAGGGCTTCCACCTGGCCCTGGCAGGTTTTACTCCAACACCTGGAGGGTGTTTCTGGAAAGTATTTTTTACTAAAGGGTTTTTAAGGATGTGGGATACACAGGCCAAGAGGTCTCAGCATTTCCTCCCAGGGATTTCAGAATAGCCAGGATATTTCTAAGGTTTAAGGAAAACCAGAACAAAACAACTGGAATGGCCTGTTGGCTCTTCCATCAAAGAGCAGTTTAGTCTGGCCAAAGTCTCAGTGTTTGGGAATTCTTCACAGGCCATCCTCCACCAAAAGCCACCCTCAGGCTCCACTCTTCCTACCCCTGGACATCCAAGATGAGTATAAATAGCTTGGTTGTGCTTCTGACAACCAGCAGCATCTGCCTTTAGATCCCTGTCTCCACCCTTAGCAACCAGACAGTGCAGCAGGGCTGGAAAATCCCAGGAAAACTGCAGAGCAGGGATCAATTCCCTGAGCCACAGCACGAGCTCTTTGTTCTGCTGCCTCTCCCCAGGTAGCTGGGCTTGCTGCGAGCTCCTCCCTCAGTCACAGGCACTGCTCCTCACACCTCAGGCCGAGCTGTCACCTGTCTGTCCCCTCCACCTCCCAGCTCCTGCCCAGAAGTCACCTTATCAACCAACAACCTCTCACCAGCTGCTCCTTATCACAGATGGGGAGGGCTCTGAAACACAGCAGCACCAACACCTGCACAGGGATCTCCTAGCACTGTGTTTTCCAACATCTCAGGGCTGGACATTGTGTTTCAGGCTGGATTATTTATTTTTTTTTTTAGGTGGCAGTGGCACTGCTGTGTCCTCCTCCCTCAGCTCTGGCAGCAGAGGGAGTCTGCAGCAGAGCCTGCTCTGAGAGAGAGAGAGATTTACCACGTCATGCTGCAAGTGAGCCGAGAGGTTTCCTTTCAGAACGAAGCATTTAAAGCTTTTAAAACTTTAATGAAGCAGGGGAAAAACTCTGCTGCTGCCAACAGCTTTAGAAAGCATCAGGAAAATAAAGGCAAACAGAAAAATCCCCTTTGCTTCTCGCTGACATTTGCAAAGGGGTCTGTGCCAGGCAGTTTAATCAGCCCTCACCTCAAAACCACAGAGCTTTTCTTCTGGAGCTGGGAAGCAGAAATCGTGACCACACGGAGCATTACCAAACTCACAGCCCTTCGGCTGCCTCCGTTCCCTTCCTGTCACTCCCACCTCTCCCACAGTTGGGCTGTTAAATTCAGCGGCCTGGCTCCATTCCCACTCGAGCCATCGCATTTTACCCACCTGAATTTAGCTCAATTCATGTTTTCTGTTCCAGCTGGACACTTTTAAAGCCAAACCAGCCTGAAGCAATCCCTCAGAACAACAGAGGGAGGGTAAATGACAAACCAGGTACTGAGAGCGTGGGTCACACCTGGGGAGGGCGTGATCACAAAGGGGTGTGACAGTGGCACAAAGGGAAGGAATTTGGGATCAGCGGGAACAGCCCCGCTCCCAGCAGCTCTCCCCACCACAGTGGGAGCACGTGGAGCGAGCAGGGAGCCTGCAGCACTCCCTGACGTGCCTCTGCAGCCAGAGGATTGCAGGGGATGCCCCTGGCACTGTGCCCAGCGGGTTCAGCTCCCTGACACCCGGCCTGCCCAGGGCCACGCAGCCACCACGGCCTCCCTGGCTCTGCTCTGTGGGATCTCCCAGCAGCTGCTGCCTCTCCTCATCTCCTCGTGCTGTGTGAGGAAGGGCGGTCCTGCTGCAGCAGCCAGAGCTGGGACATCTCCCTCTGCCTGGAGCTGAGCCCAGCAGTGCTAACAACACACCACGGCTCTCCTCTCCAAGAAAATCAGACCCTCTGGCATTAGGGGATGAATCCCAAAGCAGAAGCCACCTTGATGCACCCAATTCAACACCACACGCTTGGCTGAAAGCAGCTGAAATTCATGTGAATCTGGACAAATGTGACAGACCCGTTTTCCCTGCAGATATTCCACACTGGATCATTGATATCCTCCAGCTCCTGCCTGTCCACAGCCATGTGTGCCCCCTGTTTGATGCCCTGGGAACAGGGAGCATTTTCTCCTCCTATTGCCCAGTGCTTGGCACAGCAAGATCCACTCCACTGCTGGAGTGGAAGCATTCAAACCACGATTATAAACCCAGAAAAGCTGCTGGTAGCAATGTTTGCATCAGGGTTTGTTCTGTCCTAGGAAAGGTGTCAGGAGGGCAGGAAGAGAAGAGAGGATACCTGGTAATCTTGGTCATCGATCCCAAATCTTTCCCGGAGGTTCCGGAACACCAGTGGACAATATTCCTTGAATTTAAAGCGGCTGGGCAGGTTTTCCCTAGGGCAAGGCAGAGAAGAGATTTGTGTGCAGTGAAATCCAATTCCACGTTGACTCCCACTTCCCTGCCAGGCCCTCAGGACATCCCAGGGCCTCGCTCTCCCCTCGTTAGGGCAGCTCATTTGTTTGGATGCCCACAAAATCCATCTCTCCACAGAAATTCTGCAGGATGCACACTACCAGGCTGCTTGGATGATTAGTGTGGAGATTGCCTGTCTGCCAGAACAATCCCCTCTGTCACAAGCCCAGATCTGAGGGAATCATCTCTGCCTGTGCCCCTCCTCTGTGGCTTTGTTCCGGCAGTCACGCAGCTGGCCCTGCACACGCTGTCACCACGCTGCAGGAAAAGCTGAAGGGGTGGGCTCCGGGTTCAGATCACATCAGATCAGTAAAAGAAAGGTCACCACACCACAAACCATCCCAGCCAGAGCACCCAGGAGAGCGGGGATCAGCTCCAGCCTGGCTCTGCTGCCCCCAGGCACAGGACAGGGGGACACAGTGACAGCACCCCTGTCACTGAGGGAGGCTGCATCTGCTCCCTCCCACAGCCCTGAGCCTGCCCAGGGGGGAGAAGCAGAGTTTGGCCCTGCTTGGACACAGTGGGAGAATTTGGCAGCTCCTCCTCAATGAGAAATTCACAGCAACACGTGGGGAACTCAGATCTCTGGAGGAGAAGGGGAAGAGCGGATCCCGCACGCTGTATGTGCCAGGGAAGCCAAACTTTCCAATCACACTCCCACTCTGCAAAGCTGATCCCTGTGAAACTTGGGGAAAACAAAGGATTAATCAGGGAGTGCTGCAGCCCTGCACACGCAGAGCCGGGGTGGAGAAGGCAGCTCTGAGCACCAGCCACAACCACGACTCCAAAAGGGCTTCCAAAAATGGATCTTTTGGGAAAAGGAGACAGGGATAACTCCAGAGAGACCCTGTGGGCCAGGGGAACAGCACAGCTGCAGAGCTGCCAGCTGTGAACAGTTTTCATCCCTCCCAGGATGGAAACCAAGCCACCACACAGCATCTCAGGGACAGACTGACCCCACCACATCTTGTCCAGGGGTGTGGAGCTTGTGTCCAGCCACGCCACGTCCTCCTGGCATTCCAGCTGGGAACAATCCAGAAGGCCTCCCCCAGGCCAGTCTGCCTCACAGCACACAGAGCTCTGCCTACAGAGAGGCAGGGAAGCACCTCACTTACTTGTTGAATAGATGATTGTCCACCTTAATCTTACTGTAGGCTTTAAAGTCATCGGGCATTAGCATGACGGGGACGGGAACATTGCTGAGCTCATTGATCTGCAAGAGAAAGGAGAAGGAGACTCAAACCCCACGTCCCACTGGCCTCCAGGGACTGTCAGGGGACTTGCAGGGATGCCAAACACGCCAGGGGCCGGTTTTGGGGCACCACAGAACACTGTGGTGACAGGCCACAGCAGTTCCATGATGTGGTGAATCCTCCCGAGCCAGCCTCTGCTCCTTCCTCCTTTCCCCTTCCACCGACCATCCAAGACACAGCTGAGAGCCCAGACAAACCCACAGGCCAAGAACCAGCAGATTTGATGTTCTAACTAAACCACCTCGTTGAGAAAATGTTCCAATTTCTTAATTATTTCTGCTACAAACCATGATGACCAAAGCCTTCGGTGCAGCCCAGCCCAGCTCCCCAGGGATGCTGTTTCCATGCTCGCTGTCTCCTGTTGCTCCCATCCCACCTTCTCTGGAGGGATGAGTCACTCCACTAGATTGTTTTTGCTCCTTAGTCATGTGTGGCAGCCACAGGAACACGGGGAAGCAGAAGAATGAATGTTCAGCTACTATTGTACAGGCGGGCTCGTGCTGCAGCACCCAGCAGTGGCAGCATTAATAATAATAATAATAATGAAAATAAAATAATAACAATAAAAATCCACCTCTGGACTGTGTCTGGCTGTCCTGCTCCAGTCACCGGAGTCACTGACAAGGCTGTGCCAGAATCAAGAGCAGGTCAAGAGGTTTCTGAGCTGCCTTTTCTGAGGACAGCCCCGGTGTCATTCCCTCCCAGGGACTCCATGCAGTCCCATCTCACTGAACTCCTGGTAACAGCCTGGATTTAGGAAGCAATTTCACTCCAGCTCCGCTCCCATGACTGCTGTGCCAAACAGGTAATGCAGAGAGGGAGGCAGACAAGGCTGGCAACAGCGGGGTTTGGCTGTGAGTCAGCTCTGGGGGCTGTCCCCAACACCAAAACCTCCAGCAGGTCAAGTGACTTCCAGCACACTTGGAAAGCTGCTGGGAAACTTCCCTGCTGGCTGGGAGCAGGGGCCGGGCTCAGGAAAGGGATCCAGCTGTGGGATTCCCCTTTCCCTTCGTGCAGCAGGACACAAAACTCCGCCCAAACTGCTGCCACATCCCCGCTCAGCTCCGCAGGGGCCACGGGGGTTCAGCCCTGGGGACGTGCCGGGAGCTAATTCCATGAGGCCCGTGTTTATCCCACCCTTTCTCCATCGTTACCACGAAAAACCAGACCAGATTTAACACACGTCAGACTGGGAAGAAAGACACATCCCCAGTGCCAGGAGGGAAGATGGCTATTTTCAGAGACAGCCATCCCACACAACAGATAAGCGGGGAGCGAAGCGGCCACGGCTGCTGGAGAGAGCGGAGATGGAGCTCTGCAAAGCCCTGCCCTGCACTCCCCTCACAGCAGCATCCAGCTCTGCCACAAAACCCTCTGGGATGTATGGAAAACACTGCACAGATGAATGAATAAATAATGGCACACATCCCCCACCGGCAGCAATCCCAGCACGGGGAGAGGCCGACGCTCCCCGCGTTCAGCTGACGGCTCAATCCTGCCCAGAGCAGCTCCCTGAGCCACAGGGGAAGGAAAAGGGAGCAGACTCCAGGTGAGGAAGGGATCTCCCAGCTCGCAGCCACTGCAGGGAGCTGCCATCAGAGTCCCACGCAGAGATTTCCCCCCAGGGCGAGGAGAAAACAACTCATTCTGTACCGAGACAGAGGCGCTGCCTCCAGCCACTAATTATTGCTGCTGTCTACCAGGAGGGGAAGCCCGACAGCACAGCTCCTGCCACACGCCTGCTCCCATCCCAGCCTGCTCCCAGCCCTCTTCCCGGCGTGGGGAAGGCACAAACAAGCCATTATCAGCTCCTTGCCGAGCGGAGGAAGGGTGCTGACGGCTGAGAGGGAACAGCGATTCGGAGGCTGCCTCCTCGCTGGCAGGAATTCAGACACAAGTGTTCCGAGGCGTCTCTGGGTGCCCTGGTTTCTGCCACACCACGAACCTCAAAGCGAGCGTGGCACCTGTTGCGAGGCTCCTGAGTGGCAGAAATGGTGCACCAGGATACCTCGGGCTCGTTTCAGAGGTGCCCCCATTCCTCCCAAGATAAAACAGCCCCCCCAGAAAAATCCCCGCTGTGGAAGCCTTTGTCCCCCTTCCAGCAGAGCTGGATGCTTTGGGATTCCAGCTCTGGAAGAGACACAGAGAAGGGAGAGGGTTGTGCTGGGCACCAAGATGTGGATGAGGGCAGGATTTGGCCATTTCTAGTGCCAGCACTGCCCACCTGCCCTCCCCCGAGGCACTGGGCCTCTGCTGCTGACACCAGCGTGGAAGAAAACATGGATTTGTTTAGTTTAGTTTAGTTTAGTTTAGTTGCTATGTTGGGATTTTTGTATTTTTTTGTTGTTTAAGCGCCGCGTGCTCCCACAGTACCACCCATGCCTGACACTTTCCCAAGGGAGAGAGGAATGAAAAGCCCCCATACCGCCTTGGGAAAGGGATATCCCAACCCCTCCCTCCTCACAGCACAATCCTCAGCAACCAGTCCCCCTTCCCCAGGATTATCCAGCCGAGCGGAACACGAGGAGCTCCAAAGGAAAGCCGCGGCCAGCAGCACCCATCACCTCTCCAGAGGGATCCTCTCCTCAGGCTTATCCCGGGGGAATCTGAGCAGCCTCCCGAGGGAGCAACGTGACTAACGCCTGGCACATGTTTGCTCTCTCACCTTCTCCCCGGGGAGAGGCGTGGAGTAGGAGATTAAATATAGCAGTGTGTGTCCCGGGGTATTTATGCTCCACGAGGCAAGGTCACAGCAAGGTGCCCAGCAGGGAAGTGCTCAGCAACCCCTGCCTCCCGGGGAGCACATCCCGGGGCTCTGTCTCCCAAAATGAGGCTTCTTCCAGCTGGAGGAAGTACCAGGATCTCTGGGGATGTGGGAGCAGGGAGATGCTGGATGTGGTTCTGGAGGAGGCAGGGACAGAGGGCAGAGGTGCAGCAGCACCACAAGCACACACCTGGGCCCTCACGGGCTGTTTTGGGCATCCCAGCCCCTGCAGGGCACAGCTCCAGCAGGCCGTGCCCGGGGCAGTGCCACAGCTCTGCCACTGAGGCTGCAGAGGTCCCCGAAGGGGGGGAAGAACGAAGTGGGGAAAGAACGGCTCATTTGGAGCCCAGGGAGTGATTGGCCTCCACACCCAGAGCGATGCTGGGTTCCCGGAAGGCTTCCAGCTTTTCATCCCTGATCTGCCCTCGAATCCACATCACTTTTCAGCCCTAATCTGCCCTCAAATCCACGTCACTTTTCAGCCCTGATCTGCCCTCAAATCCACGTCACTTTTCAGCCCCGATCAGCCCTTTTTTGCCCAGTCCTCTCCTGCTCAGAGCTCTCCATTTCCCCAGCGCAGACACCTGAGAGGGACCAGCCCAGGCTGAGAGCACCACCAAAAAGTGCTTTTTGTCTCTGCCATCTGCGTTTTGCAGAGATAAGGCTCCAGTCCTGCCCCTCCCAGGCCAGACACAGCGGGAGTGGCACTGCCAGAGCCTCCCAAAGGGCTCGGACACACCCCGGGGGCTCTCCGCATTTAAAACCGAGGCACATTTCAGACAAACCCACTGACACCTTCAGCAGGAGCGCTGAGAGGGAGGCGCTTCCCGTTTCTCCGCTGGTTTTGCCAAGTCTTGGGAACAAAGGAGCAATTCCCGAGCAGGTCAGGCAGCCCCAGGTGTCCAGAGTGACTCCACAAGGACAGAGGGGAGGCAGCAGATCAAAGCAGCCCCAATCCCAGAGGTGCAGAGGGAAAAGCAGGTGGATGCCAATAAGGATCAGGGCTTGGAGCAAGAGCAGGAGATGAGGAGGGAAAACCTCATCCTCAGGCAGCACAATCCAGAGCTGCAAAAACACCTCCTTCCCCTCTCTCTGTCAAGCTTTTACTTCCTGGTCACTGGAATTCTTCAGCAACACCACTCAGGACTCTGATTTGTCCTCGCCACCAAAGCCAATTCCTTTTCCAATCAGAGCCACATCAATATTCCGTGTCATTCAGGGACAGCTGTTGGGATGAACGGGCCAGGCATAATTTTGTTTCAAAACCTGACTGTAGCCTCAAAGTGGCAATTAGCATCAGTAAATTGATGGGAAAATGTGATTTGTTTACTAACAAGATCCAGCTGACGGAGTGTGTGAGCCCCCACTCTCCAGGATTCTTTGCGACAGGAATTTGCTCGGGAAAATAAAGATACTTTGTTCCCCTCAAAGCCTTTCAATCAGGCATCTCCAAGCACTTGGTGAGCATTAGTTAAACTTCATTATGCTCCGGGGAAGGAGGTAAAAGACACATGGGAAAATCACTTCAGCGTGGAGACAAACCCACAGCTGCAGCAAAACTTCGCTGCTGCTTAACACACAACAGCAACTGGGTGATGGTTTGAGGAAAAAACCCCGTTTTCCATGAATTAGAGCATGATTAATCAGTATCCATGCTAACAACCCCCCATGAAACGCGAGGGAAGAGGGAGTCTTGTAGCCAAGAATTCCTCTGGGGACACCAGGATGCTTTAAGAGGGGGGAAAAAAGCATCCCCTGGTGACAGCAAACCCACGTCTTCCTGAACAAAGTACTTGGAAAGGACTCCTGGCTGCGTCCCAGGAATCAGGCAGTGCCCCCAGTCCTGTCAGCCTCAGGGTCACTGGGAAGCATCCATCCTCCCAGTCCTCCCACAGGTGGGCAGAGGTGATGCTTCCCTTGATCCAAAAAAAAGCTGAGGAATGGGAATGTTCAACAACCAACCAATGGCCACACCAGTCAGCGGCAGAACATGGAAACGAGCAGGGAAAGGAGCCCCATTCTCCCCGCTGACCCACCCAGGAAAACCCTCTTTTCTCTGCCAGAAAGGAAAAGGGCTCCTGGAATGTGGATTTGAACAGAGCTCCTGGATGAGCAGGTCGGGAGCCAGGGCCTCGGTCACTGCAGGGGCTGGCACGGCTGTGGCCATATGCTGCTCTCCAGAGGTCAATTAGAGCCAGAGCTGGGAAGGACAGATCCAGGCTGCTCCCACTGTGCCAGGACCAATTGATGGGATTTGAGTGTTTGATACATGGCAGATGCTGCTCTGGCTACAATTAACATGGCAACACCAAACCCAAGGCTGCAGAGCGGGGAGCTGCAAATCCCAACGTTGCTGTTTCCCTGGAATACTAACGAGCTGGGCTCTGTGCTGCCTGGCTCTGCTCCTAAAGGGCCTGGGAGATGGCTGCTGCTCCTCCAGCCAGGAACTGGAGCCTCTGGAGCTGCCTCGGGCAGGATCCACGCAGCCAACAGATCTCGCCGTTCCCACAAAAACGGGGTGTTGATGCCTTGCCCCTGTCAGCAGCCAGAGCCTCTGGAATCTTTTCCAGCTGAGGAACTGGCACCTGGAGGAGCAGCATCATCCCAGCCCTACAAACACAGATCCGCAGTCACCTCCCCAACCTCCCCGGGATCCCAGTGCCTTCCATCAGCAGCACCTTACAACCGTTTCCATGGTTCCCAGAGCATCACACAACGCTGTGTTCATCTCTTTGGCTGGGAGATAGCTGCTCCCTTCCAGAAGCATCCCAACTTTCCCCATCCCGTGCACATGGATCCTATCCCGGGCATGGAAAACACACCTGGAGCACCAGCCATGGAGCACCACACACGTACCCAACCCCCAGGAGCTGCAGCTCCTCTCCCAGTGCCATGACAACGGCGAGAGAAGCTTCCCCAGGAACCATCTCCATGTCTGCTGGATTCAGTGCCTGACAGAACACTTGGAAATCAAGGTTGAGCCTCTGTGGCTCCACTCTCACAGAAGTTCTCCCCTCCCCTCCATGGTTCTCTGGTCCAAAATTCAGTTGTTTGACTCATACCACCCACATCTGGCCCCGCTCACAGCGGCCCCACCCTGATCCCGATCCCAACCCTGGCTGGGGACCACCGGGACCCGTTCTTTAAACACCCCAAAGTGGTGTTCCAAAAAGCAGCTCCTGTTCTTGGGCTGCTCCTGCTGCTCTCCAGAGCCAGCCCTGCCCCAGCTGCTCGCCAGCCTGTTTAAGGCTCTTGCCAGACTGGGAGACTGGACCCAGGGGGATTTCTTCAGCACGTTGCATAAAATGGTTGTTTGTTTGATTTGTCCGTGAAAAAGTTCATCCCAGATCCGAGCCATTCTGACAGGATCTTCCTGGCACAGCCCTGGGCTTGTGCTGAGAGCTGTTTTCCCCTCCTCCCACTGCAAGGATCCCAGGGCAGAACTCCATGGACACAGCCCAGAGCCTCCTCACTCACTCACCCCTTCTTGTCCAACGACAAATATTAAACAGCCCCCCAAAAAGATTTCCAACAAAGCTTAAAGGTATTTCCGACATTATTTCCAAACCCATCAGCTGGAGGCACGTGAATTCCAACTCCCACCGAAGCAGGGCACCGAGATCATCTCCCAGCCACAGCCCAGGATGAGCAGCTGCTCGTGGCGAGTCAAGGGAGCCCCCTCAGCTCCCAGCCCTGTCACAGCGGCCACCAAACCCTCGCCCCAACGCAGAGAGGTGGAGGGATTTACTGGGAAATCCTAAACGCCTTCCCAAGGGTCAGGAGGTCACAGCTGAACTTTTCTCACCCCCTTTCCCAGTCCCTCAGGACGCGGGCGCTCCTTTCCTGGCAGCAATTTCTTCCTAATACTCATCCGATATAATCTCATTACCAGCTTAGTGTCAGCCTGCCTTCCTCCCTTTGCCCAAATATCTCACAGCCAAGTGCTCCCAAAGTTACACTGTCCTGATCCAGGGCCTCAAATCCCTGCCAGGCTCCTACTGCCCAGACAGCTACAACAAAGAAAAACACACCAAAAAAAAAACCAACCCAAAAAAGGTCAATTTCCAGCAAGCAACACCCGTCCCTGTGAGGCCACGAATGAAACGTGGAAAAATCCCACGATTTCCATTTCTTCAGGGCTGCTAATGGCACCACTGATCAAAGGCTGATTAAACTCATTATCCTGCTTCCTGGGCAAGGCTGGGAGCACTTGGAACATCCTTTGCCTCAAAGACAGCACGATGCTGAACCACATTTGGATGCTTTCACTCCAGCCAGGCAGGCCAGGAATGCAAGGCGGATTTTTTTTTTTTTCCCTTGTTATTTGTTTTGGAAAAAAAATAAGCCCGAATCCCTTTCACTCTCTAGGAAACATCCACTAATCCACTGGAGAAATAGGTGTGTCTGAGCCTTAAAAGTGGATTAATTGAGGAAGGGATGAGGCTTCTGGGTTCTTTGACCACCAAGAACAGCACCCAGCACCCACATCCAAGAATCAATGCTCGTGTCTGCCGTCATAAACCAGGGAGAAGTTTCCAGAGAAAACACAGGGATGGGTTTTAGGAATTACCAAAGGAGGCGGATCAGAGCTGAGGCACCACTGACATTCCCAAGGGACCCTCTCACAACCTGTTCCCAGAGGAACTGAGGCCAAGAGGACACACATGGCCTGAGTCCCGGAATCAAAGGAGACAAACCTGGGGCCAAACCCCTCATTTTTGGGGGATGGAGATGGGGGACACACCAATGTCCAAGTGAGGCACAGGACTGTCCCCTCGGGGCTGTGACACAGGGAAATCCCTCACTGGGACAGCCACAGCGACTGCCCTGGGTGGAAACCCGGGGGCTGGGACAGGGGACAGGGCTGTGGGTGCCAAATTCGTGTCCTCAGGGCCCCCCCAATGCCAGAGGGGGGATTGTACCACAGCAACATCACCCGAAAGAGCATCACTCCCCCTGCCCAGTCCCGGGAAAAAGGGTGCTGGAAAAGGCGTCGGGGCTGGGGGTGTGGGGGCACAGGGACGTGTCTGGGAGGGACACCCCAACCTAGGGGGTCCCCAAACTGCCTGGAGAAGGATACCCAGGAGAAAGGGACCACAGAGCCCAGGGAGGGGCTGGGTCAGGGATGCGATGGAGAGGCAGGGAAGGCTGGGATTCAGCGGGGAACAGAGTGCGGGGGGAGAAAGCTGCTGTGGAAAGGAGGGAAACGGCCCAGCCTGAGAGGGAGCGGGGAAGGGTCCGATCTGGGGTGGGGGGCTCGGGCACTCGCTGAGGGGCAGGGCGGGGGCTGAGGGGGACGAGGGGGATGAGGGGGACGAGGGGGACGAGGCCCCGCTGCCGGGGTGCTGTGAGGGGCCCACTCCCGGCTCTGAGGGGCGGGGGTTTGGGGTGGGGGGGGGGGGGGGGGGGCCGCGCCGCCCGCTCTCACCGTGTGGTTCGCCCCCCACATGAGGACGCTGAGCAGCGGCTCCGAGGCCCGGAATAGCTTCACCTTCTGGCATACGAAGTGTTTCTTCTTGGTCTTGGTCTTGCTGGCGCTGAGGGCCGAGCCCACCGCGGCCACGGCGCCCGCCGCCGTCCCCGCGGCCCCCGCGCAGTTCGCGGCCATGGCGGACCCGACCGACCCCCTCCCCGCGCCCCCCTACCAGCGCCTCCGCATGGTTCCGCCCGGCCCGGCACGCCCCCCCCTCCCGCAGTGGTACCGCCCGTCCCCGGCAGCCCCGACCCGTTAAGCTTCCCCCTCGCCGTCCCTACCCCCCACCCCCCCCGCCGCCGCCGCGGTGGTTCGGTCCCTGCCCCCCCCCCGCCCGCCCCCGCGGTGGTTCGCTCCGCCGCGGCCGGCCGAGCCCGCTCCGGCCCCGCGCCGAGGAGGCGCCAAGATGGCGGCGGGCTGAGGGGGTGGGGAGCGGGAGGTGCCATGTCCCGCCCGAGCGGGGGGAGTCGCGGGCGCTGGCGGCGGGAGAGCTCCGGCTCGGCCTGCGGCAGGAGCGGGTGGAGCCGCGGCACGCATTGGGCTGTGAGAGGGAGCAACGGAGAGGTGTAACGGACGGAGAATGAGACAGAGGGGAAAAAAAGCCTCCTCCCCCTCCTTCTCTTGCCGGAGATGGTCTCGCCCAGTCGGCGTGACGCGCCCGCTAAGGCCACGCCCCGCTGGGAACGGACCAATCAGCAGCGAGGCGGCTGGAATTATGAATGGGCTGTTACACACGTCACGCGCTGCCATTTAAAGGGCCCGCGGCTGCGCGGGGACCCCGCCGGGACCCTCGGGGAGCCCTCCGGCACCGGGACGCGTCCTGCGGGCTGCAGACACCCGAGAAGGGGCTGCTGCAGCCTCCCGAACCCTCACCAACCCTTCCCTCCCGCAGCCAATTCATCCCTGCCCCTCCCACCCACCCCCCGCCAGAGCCACAAAGGACATTTAACAAACGGCAGTGAAGTTTCTTAATTAAAAAGGCAAAATAAATCTACACTGCTGTACATATACACATTACTTACATTATAAAATCCCAGAGAAATATTTGCTGTCAGCTACGCGCTCTGCTCATTTCATTTTCCCCCCCCTCAGAAACGGCTTCTTTTGGGTCAAAGATCAGTGAAATCTGTGAGCCACCAAAGGCCAGCCACAGCCGGCCTGGCCACCACCACAGAGTGAGGTGTGGATGCCAACGGTGGCAGTGTGCAACAGGGCTCATGTGGTTCTATCAAATCCCACGGAATTCCCTCACCTGTGGAGCGGTTCTGCTCCGGATTTTAAGGATTAACAAAAATAGGTCTTCAGCTCTGGCATGTGAAAGCAGGGACGAGCCGGCACGATTTGGTAAGAAATGTACAAAAGTGGTACCAGTCAGGGTGGGGAGCGAAGGAGAACTTCTGGCAACACGCTAAAAATGGAACCCAAAGGCTCACAAGGCCTCCAGCAAAGGCCCCAAAGCCCCAAGTCCTGAAGGCTCCCAGGGCTCAGCTCAGGGATCCGGCGCCTCTCTGGGAGCTGGGAAGTGTTCCTGGAGAGCTCTCACCTTTGGGAACGAGTGTCCACGGAACTCCTGCCCTGGGGCAGAGGCAGGACAAGTTTCACCTCTGCATAAAGTTTTTTTCCAAGGCAGCAGGAGTCCTCTGCAGGGAGTGGATGTTGCGCTTCACCCGATCCTCCAGGGTGGAGGTGGAGGCACTCTCCAGCTTCAAACGGCTGCAGGGAACAGAACCAGAGAGAGAAATCAGAACTCTGAGACTGAAGGAGAGCAGGTTTAGATTCCAGACTGGATATTGGGAAGGAATTCCTCCCTGGGAAGGTGGAATGGATTTCCCAGAGCAGCTGTGGCTGCCCCTGGATCCCTGGCAGTGCCCAAGGCTGGGCTGGACATTGGGGCTGGGAGCAGCCTGGGACAGTGGGACAAAGGCAGGGAATGGGAATGGATGGGATTTTAGGTCCCTTCCAAACCAAATCATTCCACAAAGCTGTGATTTTGTGATCCCAGCTCTGGGCAGCTTCAGGGCTTTGCCTGCCACGAGCACAAGGGATTAAGTTGCCACCTGTGCTCAGAAATGGTTTCATTGTCAAACACAACTTTCAGTCCCACAGCCTCACAGGGATTCAAACTGCTACAAGCTCCTAAACCCACACCATTTCTATAAAACACTCCCAGGGTGGCAAAACATCACCAATGCCCAGCTCGAGTCTGACTCCCAATTGGGAATCACCAATCTTTGGGTTAAGAAGCAAATTTGGGCATAGCAGCCCAGTTCTGTAGGACACAGGGGAGATAGATCTCATTCCATGATCTGAACCATCCCAGACACTGAGGCCATCCCTCAGAAGCTCTGGCCTGGATTCCCTTCGGATGAGGAGGTGGTAAAAGACTCACTGGAAGAATTTCCCATCTCTGGTGTCGAGTTTCTCCAGCTCCCGCTCCAGCTCCTCCTCCTTCCGGTGCTTCCTGAGGTTGTTTGCTCTCTCCTCTTCCCTCCACTTGGCGTTTTCCATCATTTCCTGCCGTTTTCGCTCCAGTTCCTCTGGAGAGATCTTTCTGTTTGGGTGGCAAACACCACTGCTGTGAATCAGCAGCACGCTGGGCCCCGCTCCCCTCACCTTCTGTTCCTCAGGATCGTGGAATTGTTAAGGTTGGAAAAGGTTTACATCAAGCAAAGATGATTCAAAACGCCCCAATTTAGTGGGATTTAACAGAGTTTTGGTTTTGGCAGCCAATCAGCAAAGCTTGTAAGGACATTTTTAAATATCCCACCTCCCCCACATCCCAGCAAAAACCTCTTTTCTCCCTCTGATTTAATTGATCTCCAAGGTGTTGCTGTCAGGATCCTTTATTCCTGATGCCAGTGGAATAGAACCTCCTCATTAACACTCCACGAGGCAAAGAATTCCCATTCCTGCCCTGCAGGAGAACCAGCACCACACGGATGGGTTTGGGAAGGTGTCCCCAAGGTGCCAACCAGCAGCCCAGCAGCACCAAAGGGAGCCCTTGGGGACCCCTCTGTGGGATTTTCTGGATATTCCACCTGCCCCACTCCAGTCACCAGAGGAAAATGGGGTTCCCAGGTGCCCCCCAGGTGTCCCTCCCCAAGGACAGGGCCCCACTGACCTGGTGTAGCCCGGAGGGTGCTGGCGCCGGTAGCTCCTTTTGGGGGAAGGGCTCCTGGCTCTGCCCTTCTCCGACCAACTGCTGTGTCTGCAACCCCAAAACACCCTTCATTAGCACCAAAACCCACACTTTATCACGTTTCTAAACTTCCCCTGGGGTTTTTGAATACATTCTCAGGCCGAGGTTATCCCCCCACAGCTGCAGGGTCGTTACCTGGCCACTTTGAAAACAAATCCTACTGACTCTTGTAGGAACCCAGAGTGCCAAGAATATTTCTCGGCTTGTTTTTAAGGGTTTTTAGCCCCCTGGACAACACTGGTATAGCTTTAAACCTTGGAAAAAATTACCAACAGTCAGACAACAACTAGAAAATACAGTGGTGTGAATTAGGTGATAGACTATTGTGTGAGATTGTCACAGGGTGAAAAATTTAGAGGTTTTGGGCTTCTCTTTGTAGTAAATAGATAAGAGTAAAAAAGATCAAAATGGAGGATTGTTGCTGTTCTCTAGACCTTCTTCTCCTTCTTCTACCACTCCATATTTTGCAGTAAAAGTAGTTTGGATTGATTGGATAGAAAATTCCACAGTTCCTGCCCGTGTTACTGAATAATTGGTAAGAAAGTCAAAATAATATACGTTTTTAGTAACTATTGGTTAAAATGTCTTTAAAAGGCTGTGTAAATCTTGATAATTAGTCTCTCTCGCTCTCACTCCTACTTTTCCTCCTTCTATGCTGTACCTGGGTCACGCTGGTGGCTCAGTTCCTCTGATAAGACTCAATAAACAATTCTCTGGAAGCATTAGAACTACAGAGGACGTCTCGCTTTATCTTTTAAACTCCTTGCAAGGACTTTCAGCAAATTCTCTCCCATCAGGAGAGACTCGATTTATGGCACGATAAAAGTGTGAACTCTCAATAAACTCTGAATTCACTTTTTAATTATTGCATCGGCAAACAACGAATTCCAGCTTTTATTCTTTTATCTGTACTTAAGAAAGATAATTGAATCAGCCTGAAGAGAACTGGGAGCCCAAATAAAGCCCAGCCACCTCCAGGGTGTGACTGGAGAGAGTGTCCCCAGTAAAAAGGGGGATTTTCCCCTCCTGGAGCAGCTCCTGCCTTTACACCCAGGGCAGGAGGACAGTGGGAGATGGGATAACAGGGATTGGATTCCAGGGAATTCCTGTGGTTTCCCACACCCAGGTGAGCCCCACTCACTGTTTGCTGTGCTTGGAAGGAGATCCTGAGCCTCTCTCAGAATTCCTCTTGCTGGAATGTCTCTGGGGAGAGCGGGATGGGCTCCGGGAGCGCTCCCGGTGCTTGTGGGGGGCCCGGTCCTGGCCGGGGGAGCTCCGGGAGCGGTGGCTCTGCTCGGAATCTCTCACCTGGAATTCAGAGGGAGCTGCTGAGAACAGAAGGGTGGGAGCAGAGCTCACACAGGGCAGAGAGGACGAGGTTTGGGGTTGGGTCATGGCTGAGGGAAGGAATTCTTCCCTGGGATGGATTTCCCAGAGAAGCTGGGGCTGCCCCTGGATCCCTGGGAAGTGTCTGAAGCAGGGACAGGGCTGGGAGCAGCCTGGGACTGTGGGAGGTGTCCCTGGATGGGCTTTAACGTCCCTTCCAACTCATTCCAAGATTCCATGGATAATGAAGAGCATCTAAACAAACCTTACCCCGAATTCCGAGCTGAAGTCCCACCAAGGTGTGAATAATTTTAATTTCAAGGCTTAGATGGCTCCAAATTGAATCTCAAATGTATTAAATCGTGTCCCACTCATAATCCTCTTCCCAAAACTCCTGGTTTTCCCCACCTCAGGGCACTGAGGGTGTGATACACACGTACCTGCAAGCCATATCCTGGGATTTTGGAAGGAGCAGGCTTCCAGGAGGAATTGTCCACCCTCTTCTGAGCCCTAAAAAGAACCCCAATCCCTTTTGAAGCAGGTGAATCCCAAGAACACATCCATTTTTCACCATTCCATTATTTTTACGACACAACAACGATGCAAAAGCAACGAAGCAACAGCACAGAAACACCTAATTAAGCATTTAATTAGAAAGGCAAGCCTCAGAAGCTGAAAGCCAACCCCAAACGGAGGTGGTTTGGCTGTAGAACTTTTAAACTCACTTATTTCTGCTCCTCTCCTCCTCAGTGCTGGAGCTGTCGCTGCTGGAGCTGCGCCGTCGATGCTTCTTGTGCTTCTTCTTCTTCTCCTTCTTCTTCCTCTTCTCCTTTTTATCCAAACTGTTCTGCAGCTGCAGAGCAAAAAGAATTCCCTCAGTATCATCCCCCATTCAGAATCCCAGGGAAAACCACAGAATTCCCTGTGGAAAAGCTCCTGGGAGCAAAGCTGAGCCGTTTAAGGAGATTTTCCTCTCCAATTCGAGGAGTTGAAGGCAGCAAAAAGAGCTCAGCCCATAAAAATTGGGATTTCTGCTCCTCCCCCCTGGCACACACCTACCAATGCTTTGATTTTCTTCATTTTCACCGGATTGTTCAAAACTTCTCTTTTCTTCTCCTCCTCCCTCTTCCTAAAGCAGGAAAAAAAAAATAAGGAATAACTCAGTCCTTTGAAACCGCTCCAACCGAGGCATTTTCATGGGGAGAAAGCATCAAGTGCAAGCTCCAAAAACACAGAAAGCAGGAAAAAGAGAAATGTTGGGAATTTAACAAAATTTAGCAAACCAGGGACAAGTGGCCTTTCCTGCTTCTTTTAAGATGAGCACAAGGAGGATTTGTTTCAAAGATAAATATCCTCATAAAAATGTAAATAAATACATTGATAGAAATGTAAATAAATATCATTATAAAATGCATATAAATATCTTGATAGAAGTGTAAATAAATATCCATTAAAAATATAAATATTTTTATAAAATCTAAATAAATATCTTCATAAAGTGTAAATAAATATCTTCATAAAGTGTAAATAAATATCTTCATAAAGTGTAAATAAATCTTTATAAAGTGTAAATAAATCTTTATAGAATGTAAATATCTTGATAGAAATGTAAATAAATATTTTTATAAAATGTGAATAAATATCTTTGTAAAGTGTAAATAAATCTTTATAAAGTGTAAATAAATCTTTATAAAGTGTAAACAAATATCTTCATAAAGTGTAAACAAATATCTTCATAAAATGCAAATAAATATCTTTATAAAATACAAATACCTTGATAGAAATGTAAATAAATATTTTTATAAAATGTGAATAAATAACTTTATAAAGTGCAAATAAATACCTTTAAAAAGTGTAAATAAATATCTTTATAAAGTGTAAATAAATACCTTTATAAAGTGTAAATAAAGACCTTTATAAAGTGTAAATAAATATCTTTATGAAGTGTAAATAAATATCTTTATAAAATGTAAATAAGTATTTTTAAAAATGTAAATAAATATCTTTATAAAATGTGAATAAATATCCATATAAAAATGTAAATAAATATTTTTAAAATGTAAATAAATATCTTTATAAAATGCAAAAAAAAATCCATATAAAAATGTAAAGCCATTTCTAAAAATTCCCAAACATTTCTAAGCTGAAAGACGTTTATAAAATGTATAAAGATGTAAAAAAAGTCTTCATGCTGCTTCCAGCAGAAATATCTTTGCAAAAGTGCAAAGACAGAAAAATGCAGAGACATTTGTCATTTTAAGGATGTTTAAAGAAGGTTTTTGCATTGTTTACAAGAGAAATGCCTTTATAAAAACGTGAAGGTATTCATGGAAATGTACAGCCAGACCTTTATAAAAACTTCATAAACATCAAATTTAGCAATTGGAAAACACTTTAAAAATGCCTCCACACTGTTTGTAAGAGAAACATCCTGACAAGCATGTAAAGGCATTAATAAAAGTATAAATAAAAGAGAAATAAATGGATTTAGCATTGAGAGCACAGACATTCCGAATCCTGAAGAAATGTATGAAGTTTATAAATTTAAAGGTGTAAAAAAACGTTTTTACTCTGTTTACAAGGGAAATATCTCTATAAAATGCAGAGATATTGTAAAATTTATAGGTTTTTATAGAGATTTTTATCAATTTTAAGCTCTTTATCAAATGCATCATTTAAAGACCTGGAAAAAAAGTCTTTACAAGTAAATATCTTAATAAAAATACAAAGGTATTTATAAAGTTTTGTAGACTTTTACCCACACATTTATCAAAACCTGTAAATTTAAAGGTGTAAAAATAGTTTTTACTCTGTTTACAAGAGAAGGATCTCTATAAAATGCAGAGATTTGTAAAATTTAGAGGTTTTTATAGAGGTTTTTATCAATTTTAAGCTCTTTATCAAATGTATCGTTTAAAGACCTGCAAAAAACATCTTTATAAGTAAATATCTTTATAAAAATACACAGGTGTTTATAAAGTTTTACAGACTTTTACCCACATATTTCTAACCCTGTAAATTTAAAGGTGTAAAAAAGTCTTTACTCTGTTTACAAGGAAATATCTCTATAAAATGCAAAGATTTGTAAAATTTAGAGGTTTTTATAGATGTTTTTATCAATTTTAAGCTCTTTATCAAATGCATCATTTAAAGACCTGGAAAAGAAGTCTTTACAAGTAAATATCTTTATAAAAATACAAAGATATTTATAGTTTTACAGACTTTTACAAACATATTTCTAAACCCTGTAAATTTAAAGGTGTAAAAAAAAGTCTTTACTCTGTTTACAAGGAAATATCCCTATAAAATGCAAAGATTTGTAAAATTTAGAGGTTTTTATAGAGGTTTTTATCCATTTTAAGCTCTTTATCAAGTGTATCAGTTAAAGACCTGTAAAAAACATCTTTATAAGTAAATACCTTAATAAAAATACAAAGATATTTATATAGTTTTACCCACACATTTATCAAATCCTGTAAATTTAAAGGTGTAAAAAAAGTTTTTACTCTGTTTACAAGAGAAGGATCTCTATAAAATGCAGAGATTTGTAAAATTTAGAGGTTTTTATAGAGGTTTTTATCAATTTTAAGCTCTTTATCAAATGCATCATTTAAAGACCTGGAAAAAACATCTTTATAAGTAAATATCTTTATAAAAACACGAAGGTATTTATGTAGAGATACCCAAATTTCAATGTAGAGATACCTACATTTAAATTTATATTGGCATATAAATTTAAATGTATAGATCTATAAATTAAAATGTGTATATGTAAAAATTTAATTGTGTATATAAAAATCTAAATGTGCATATAAAAATCTAAATGTGTATATATATAAATTTAAATGTGTATATATAAATCTAAATGTGTATATATATAAATTTAAATGTGTATATATAAGTTTAAATGTGTATATATAAGTTTAATGAGTATATATAAGTTTAATGAGTATATATAAGTTTAAATGTGTATATATACAAATTTAATTGTGTATACATAAAAATTGAAACGTATATATAAAAATATAAATGTATATATAAATTTAATTGTATATATAAATATAAATGTGTATATATATAAAGTTAATTGTATATATAAATATAAATGTATATATGTAAACTTAAATGTACAGATATACAAACTTGAATTTATAGACATATAAATTTAAATATACAGACATGCAAATTTAAATATACAGACATGCAAATTTAAATGTATAGACCTATAAACTTAAATGTCTATATAATATATATAAACTATATATATAAAATATACATATATTATATATATGTAATATATATAAATAATATAGATAGATGAACTTAACTGTAGAGGCATATAAATTTAACTGTCTAAGCATACAAATTTAAATGTAGAGATAAAGAATTTTAACTGTATAGACACATAAATTTAACTGTATGTATATATAAATGTAAATGTACAGATATATAAATTTAACTGTATAAACACATAAATTTAAATGTGCAGACACACTAATTTAACTGTATAGACACAAATTTAAATGTACAGATAAAGAAATTTAACTGTATATCATGTAAATTTAACTGCATGTGTATATAAATATAAATGTACAGATAAATTTAAATGTATAGACATGTAAATTTAACTGTATAGACACACAAATTTAAATGTGTAGACACACAAACTTAAATGTACAGATAAATTTAACTGTATAGACATGTAAATTTAACTGCATGTATATATAAATGTAAATGTACAGATAAGTAAGTTTAAATATATACATATATAAATGTAAATGTATAGGTATATAAATGTAAATGTACACGTATATAAATGTAAAAGTGCACATACATAAATGTAAATATACATGAATATACATAGATATATAAATGTAAATATACAGCTATATAAATGTAAATATACAGATATCTAAGTGTAAAAGTACACGTATATAACTATAAATGTACAGATATATAAATTTAAATACACACATATATAAGTGTAAATATACAGATATATAAGTGTAAATATACAGATATATAAATGTAAAAGTGCACATATAAAAATGTAAAAGTGCACATATATAAATGTAAATGTACAGATATATAAATTTAAATATACACATATATAAGTGTAAATATACAGATATATAAGTGTAAATACACAGATCCATAAATGTAAATGCACAGATCCATAAATCCAAAGCTGCCTATAAAACATACCCCCCAAAACCAGCTACAGGACACCTTCCAGTGCCCCCACCCCCCCAGCCCAGCTCCGTGCCCCCCGAGCCCCCAGCCCACCTGATCATGAAGAGCGGATCCTCCCGGATTTTGTTGGCCATGTCCAGCACGGAGTTGGCCCCGGATCTGGCGAAGATGGAGCCGGGCAGCAGCCCGGTGCCGCCGGAGCAGCCGGCCTCCTTGTCCTCCACCTTGTCCAGGATGAACTTGTCCACGGGGCGCCCCAGCAGGTATTCCTCCCTGTTCACCATCCCCCCGGGGCCCTGGTACATCCACTCCAGCTTCTCCTCCCTCTTCCTGTGCCAAACAAAGCCTGGGGCTCGTCCTGGCACTTTGGAGCTTTGTTGGAAGGCTCAGGGAGGGGAGCGGGAATGTTTCGGTGTCGGAGCTGTTGGGGTGAGGCCAGAGGAG
Organism: Corvus cornix cornix; assembly: GCF_000738735.6. Classification (NCBI taxonomy): domain Eukaryota; kingdom Metazoa; phylum Chordata; class Aves; order Passeriformes; family Corvidae; genus Corvus; species Corvus cornix. Next base: position 37,111 of record NC_046355.1, read on the forward strand.
GCCAAAAAATGGAATCAGAGGGATGGGGCTCCTCTGCTGGGAGACTTGGGATTGTTCAGCGTGGGGAAGCTTTGGGGTGACCTGACTGGGGCCTTTCAGTGCCTGAAGGGGCTACAGGAAAGCTGGAGAGCGATGGAGTGCCAGGACAAGGGGGAACGGCTTTGAACGGCTTTGACAGAGGGCAGGGTTAGGTGGGGCAGTGGGACAGCTCTGGCTGCCCCTGGATCCCTGGCAGTGTCCAAGGCCAAGCTGGAGCATCCTGGGGGAGTGGGAGGTGTCCCTGCCCATGGCAGGGGTGGCACTGGCTGGGCTTTGAGGTCCCTTCCACCCCAACCCCATTCCCTGAGCAGCAGAGCCACTGAGCCCACGGCTCCCCCAGGGGCACGAGGCAGCACCACCCCAGGCAGTGGCAGCCCCAGAGCAGGGCCCGGGCTGGCTGTCCCTGGGTTGTCCCTGGGGCTGTCCCCTGGGCTGTCCCCGGTGCTGGCCCCAGTGCTGGCCCCTGGGCTGCCCCCTGGGCTCTCCTCGGTGCTCTCCCCACTGCTGTCCCCTGTTCTCTCCCCGGTGCTGTCCCTGTGCTGTCCCCGTGCTCTCCCCGGTGCTGCCCCCTGTTCCCTCCCCGGTGCTCTCCCCACTGCTGTCCCCTCTGCTCTCCCTGTGCTGTCCCTGCTCTCTCCCCGGTGCTCTCCCCGGTGCTGTCCCCGGCTCACCGCACGGTGCCCATGTCCTCGGCGTAGCGCTGCATCTCCTCCCGCGCCCGCTCCTCCTGCAGCTCCCGCTGCAGCTCCTCGATCTTCCTCCTCTCGGCCTCATGCTTCTGCTCCGCCTTCCACACCTTCTCCACATTGCGCAGCGTCTGCGGGTGCCAGCTCTTCTTCAGGTTCTGCGGGGAGAGGGGATCGGCACCGGGATCATCACCGGGATCGGCACCGAGATCGTCAGCGGGATCGGCACCGGGATCGTCAGCGGGATCGGCACCGGGATCGTCAGCGGGATCGGCACCGAGGGGCCGGGGCAGGGCCCAGCCCGCCCACACCGGGAGCCAGTCCCGGAGAACGGGGAGCCGCACATCCCTCCCCTGCAGCCCCCTCAGCACCGCCCGAGCCCTCTCAGTGCCCCCTCAGCCCCCCACGACCCCTCCTCAGAGTCCCTCCCCGCTGAGACCCCTCTCGGCCCCTCCACATCCCCCTCTCAGCCCTCCCGACCCCTCTCGGTCTCCCCTCAGACCCTGGTACCCCCTCCCGACCCCTCTCAGCCCGCACCGAGCTCCCCTCAGACACCCGCGATCCCTCTCACCTCCCCACTTCCCCTCCGCCCCCCCCGGCCCCTCTCCCTCCCCGTCACTCCCCCAACCCCCTTCAGGCTCGCCAGCCCCCCTCTCACTCCCCCGGAGCACCCCCAGACCACCCGACCCCTCTGATCCCCCTCCCGGTTCCACTCAGCCCCCTCAGGGCCCCTCAGTCCCCTCTCATCCCCCGTTCCCCTCAGCTCCCCCAGCCCCTTTTATTCCCCTCCCGCTTCCCCTCAGCCTCCCCTGCTCCCTTCATGCTCCCCCGGGCCCTCCCAGCCGCCCCGGTTCCCCTCATTCCCTCTCTCGGTCCCGCTCCCCCCTCACCAGGTCTCCCCCCCCCATCGCGGCCGCCGGGCGAGCGCGTCCCCCGCCGCTACCGGGACAGGAAATGCGTCATCACCCCGCGCCACCGCTTGTGTTTCCGCGCGGCTTCAACTCTGTGCGTCACTTCCGGCGCGCCCCGGAGGCGGCTGGGAAGATGGCGGCGCCCATGAGGAGTGGTGCGGGAGGAGGAGGGAGAGAAAGAACCGCTGGGGAGGTCCTTCAGCACCGCGCCTGGGGGTGTTTTCATTCCGTTCCAGAATGGTTTGGGGGGGAAGGGACCTAAACATCCATTCCCACCCCTTGCCATGGACAGGGACACCTTCCATTCTCCCGGGTTGCTCCCAAGCCCCGTCCAGGGATTTAAGACAAGATCTGAGCCTGTTTCAAATGAGGCTGGTGGCCGCAATCCCAAAGAAACGCCTGGAAATTGCGAAGTGAGTAATTCCAAAGGCACCTAAAGCCGTGGGACAGCTCTGTCCGGCTGCTCTCGTTGCAGTAACGCGCGGAGGGGACGGTCCGTGCCTCTGGCTCAAACTTTTGGTGCCAAAGGGCTCCGGCCCAGAGTTTAGTGATGCACAACCTGCCCCGAGGCGGTTCTGTCACCTCCGGTGGTGCCCGGGCTGGGTCAGAACCTGTGACCTCCCAGTCTGCGGTGGGGTAGAAACGAGGATCTCCTGTGTCGGGGCGGGTCAGAGCTGGCGATTTCTCAGGCCAGAACCGGTGATCTCTCAGTTTGGGACTTGTGATCTCCCGGGACAGAACCGGCGATCCCCCCGGGCTAGAACCGGTGACTTCGCGATGGAGCCAGGGCGGGTTCGAACCCGTGACCTCGCGGTCCCCAGCCCGCCGCGCTGCCCCCGAGCCACCCTTCCCCCGCGCCCCCCACGCCCCCCCAGCCCCGCGCCCGGGGCGTGGCTCAGGGGCAGCGCTGCCGCCTGCGGGGCCTCGGGTCACGAGTTCGAGCCCCAGGGGCACCCAGATAATGACCTGTGCCATTCCAGCTCCCCAGCCGGACTGACCTGGACCTCACAGCCTGGAGGAAACAGCTCAGCACAGCTCATGACTTCTAGAGACGCATGATACACCTGATTCACTGCTTAAATTAAGGGTAATTGCTCCAACAGGAAAAACTCGGGCAGCAGCTGCTGAGTTGAGCTCGTTTGTGTGGACGTGCAGAACTCAGGGGAGCAGGGGAGAACGTGTCCGAGTGTGATTTCGGTCTTGGCAAAAGGTCACCGAGTGATTTCCAAGAGCTCAGAGGGGTAAGAAAGGTTCTCCGTGCTCTGTGTGTGAGGAGGTTCTGGAGGAAAAAGGGTGAAAAAGCAGCAAGAGAGGGGGCACCTGGAGTTGAACCAGGGACCTCTTGATCTGCAGTCAAATGCTCTACCACTGAGCTATACCCCCCTGGGACACCTCCTGCACCAGGGACATTTAAAAACATTTCTTGGCAAAGCGACAACTTTGGCTCTCCGGGGCTTGGATTCCTTTCCTCGACACCGCCCTGAGCGCTTTCATGGGCCTGCCGAAGGTACGGGGAGTGAAACGGGACAGGTGGTGGTAAAAAAGGATAAATTCAGGCAGTTCTGATGCCTGCAGAGAATTAAGAACGGACAAACCCCACACAAGCAGTGAGTGGTGCTCACCCAGAGCACAACCCCTGCGCTTCCCCAGCGCTCAGGGCCACAGATCCTCGGATTCTGGAGCTCTGAACCAACGCTGAGCGCACGGAACGAGCTCAGAGCTCTCCGTGGTTTTTCTGTGGCAAGTTTTTGGAAAAGGAAGGTGGAAGGAGGAGAAAAGAGGGGGCACCTGGAGTTGAACCAGGGACCTCTTGATCTGCAGTCAAATGCTCTACCACTGAGCTACACCCCCCTGGGCCAAGGCCTGGAAAAAGAGCAATAAAATCCCTTAGACCCAGCTCAGGTTTCATCCCCACTGCAGCTGAATGTCCCAGCCAGCCCCACACAGAAATAAATGTTGTGTCTTGGCCTTGTCACTGCCCCAGAGGTTGGATTCCTGCAGGATTTTTCTAGTGGAGTGCTCAGTTTTTAATCCTGCAGCTCCCAGCCCTGCTGCTGTGCAGGCACGGACGCTGTGGGGATAAAAAAAGGAGGAATCCTCCTTTTTTTTGAGGAAAAAGAGGGGGCACCTGGAGTTGAACCAGGGACCTCTTGATCTGCAGTCAAATGCTCTACCACTGAGCTATACCCCCCTGGCATACCTGGAACCATTCCTAAAAACCCAGGTTTTTCTCTCTGTGGGTTGGATCCCTTCACCTGACAGGTCCCTGTACCTCCCACAGGCTGTTGAGGGAGTGTGAGGTGATAAATGATGGGAATTCTGAGGAATTCTGGGAAACGGTGGCTACAGAGAATTCAGAACAGGGAAAGGCACGTGCAGACAGTGGTTCCTCACCCAGAGCACAACCCCTGCACTCTTCCGGGGCCTTGGTGCTCCCACCGAAGCTCCCACCCCACATTCCTGCCCAGCACAACCTCCCACATCCCACAGCAGCTTCCCGACCTTCCAGTGGGAGATTTGGGCAAAAGGAAGAGGGGAAAAAAAAGAGGGAAAGAGGGGGCACCTGGAGTTGAACCAGGGACCTCTTGATCTGCAGTCAAATGCTCTACCACTGAGCTATACCCCCCTGGGACACCTCCTGCACCAGGGACATTTAAAAACATTTCTTGGCAAAGCGACAACTTTGGCTCTCCGGGGCTTGGATTCCTTTCCTCGACACCGCCCTGAGCGCTTTCATGGGCCTGCCGAAGGTACGGGGAGTGAAACAGGACAGGTGGTGGTAAAAAAGGATAAATTCAGGCGGTTCTGATGCCTGCAGAGAATTAAGAACGGACAATCCCCACCCAGGCAGTGAGTGGTGCTCACCCAGAGCACAACCCCTGCGCTTCCCCAGCGCTCAGGGCCACAGATCCTCGGATTCTGGAGCTCTGAACCAATGCTGAGCGCACGGAACGAGCTCAGAGCTCTCCGTGGTTTTTCTGTGGCAAATTTTTGGCAAAAGGAAGGTGGAAGGAGGAGAAAAGGAGGGGGCACCTGGAGTTGAACCAGGGACCTCTTGATCTGCAGTCAAATGCTCTACCACTGAGCTATACCCCCCTGGGCCAGGGCAGGAACATTTAAAAACATTTATTTGAAAAGTAACAAGTTTTTCTGTCCGTAGGATGGTTTCCATTAATTGAGGGCTCCCTGTGCACCTCGGTGTGCCTGGAAAAGGGAGAGAAATGCCATAAATTAGGAGAAAAATGACTACAGAGAAAACCACACGCAGGCAGTGAGTGGTGCTCACCCTGAGAATGACCCCTGCACTTTCCCAACAGTCAGAGCCACAAACTCAACAAGTCCAAACTTGACTTGGTTCCAACCAAGAACAAACTCACAAGGTCCAAACAGAGCTCTCCAACTTCTTTCTGGGAAAGGTTTGGGCAAAAGGAAGGTTGAAGGAAGAGGAAAAGAGGGGGCACCTGGAGTTGAACCAGGGACCTCTTGATCTGCAGTCAAATGCTCTGCCACTGAGCTACACACCCTGTTTGTGCCCTGGCACCCCCCTCACAAAATAAAGCAGTTAAAGGATTCTCTTCCCGAATCCCTGAGCTCTCTGTTCCTGAGGAATTGGCTCCTCCTGCAGAACCTGCAGGGCTGCAGACGCTGAGTCCCTGCACTTCCACACAGGGCCAGACGACCTTGGCCCAGTTCCTCCCCAGTTCCCTCCCTTCCCAATCCCAGTCCAGCCCCTGGAGCGCTCTGAGCTGCTGCGGAGCCTCTGGCATTTTCCCTTCGCTTCCATCCCTGACTGCAACAGGGAAAAGAACAAACAGGAAAGGAGGCCGAGCTGCCGTTCCTCGTTTGCCTTCCGGTGACCAAACCCCCCTAAATCGCCAGGGAAAAGCAGCAAAATAGGGGGTGCCTGGAGTTGAACCAGGGACCTCTTGATCTGCAGTCAAATGCTCTACCACTGAGCTACACCCCCCTGGGGCAGGGCCTGCGCCAGGGAAGTTTAAAAACGTTTCTTGGGAAAGGGAAAAGCTTTTCTGCCTGTGGGTTGGAGCCCGGTGTCCCTGACAAAGGTACGGGCAGTGAAACGGGACAAAAGATGGCAAACAGGATTCCTTTCATTCCATTTCCCAGCCCTGATCCCATCCGGGATATTCCCCGTTCCATGGCCTGGCTGGATCCAGTTCAGGTTTCCTCCCATTCTGTATTCTGGCCATTATCCAGTCCAAGTTTTTCCCCATTCCAGATCTCAGCTCTGATCCAGTCCCAGTTTTCCCCCATTCCGTATCCCACTCTGATCCAGTCCGCGTTTTCCTCTGTTCCGTATCCCACTGTAATCCAGTTCGGGTTTTCCCCCATTCCAGATCTCAGTCCCGATCCAGTCCGGGTTTTCCCCCATTCCATATCCCACTCTAATCCAGTCCGGCTTTTATCCCCATTCCATATCCCACTCTGATCCAGTCCGGGTTTTCATCCATTCCAGATCTCAGCTCTGATCCAGTCCGGGTTTTCCTCCATTCCGTATCCCACTGTGATCCAGTCCGGGTTTTCATCCATTCCAGATCTCAGCCTTGATCCAGTCTGGGTGTTCCCCCATTCCGTATCCCACTCTGATCCAGTCCCGGTTTTCCCCCATTCCGGATCCCGGCTCAGTTTTTCCCCATTCCAGGGAATTTCTCCCTCCCGGGAATGAACCGCAGAGGGAGGCTCAGACAGTGACGAGTTCCTGTGAGCGCTTCCTCACCCAGAGCGCAGCCCCTGCGCTCTTCCAGGCCCTTGGTGCTCCCACCGAAGCTCCCACCCCACATTCCCTGCCCAGCACAACCTCCCACATCCCACAGCAGCTTCCCGACCTTCCAGTGGAAGGATTTGGGCAGAAGAGAGGTTGGAGGAAGAGGAAAAGGAGGAGAAAAGAGGGGGCACCTGGAGTTGAACCAGGGACCTCTTGATCTGCAGTCAAATGCTCTACCACTGAGCTATACCCCCCTGGGGCAGGGCCTGCGCCAGGGAAGTTTAAAAACGTTTCTTGGGAAAGGGAGAAGCTTTTCTGCCTGTGGGTTGGAGCCCGGTGTCCCTGACAAAGGTACGGGCAGTGAAACGGGACAAAAGATGGCAAACAGGATTCCTTTCATTCCATTTCCCAGCCCTGATCCCATCCGGGATATTCCCCGTTCCATGGCCTGGCTGGATCCAGTTCAGGTTTCCTCCCATTCTGTATTCTGGCCATTATCCAGTCCAAGTTTTTCCCCATTCCAGATCTCAGCTCTGATCCAGTCCCAGTTTTCCCCCATTCCGTATCCCACTCTGATCCAGTCTGCGTTTTCCTCTGTTCCGTATCCCACTGTAATCCAGTTCGGGTTTTCCCCCATTCCAGATCTCAGTCCCGATCCAGTCCGGGTTTTCCCCCATTCCGTATCCCACTCTAATCCAGTCTGGCTTTTATCCCCATTCCATATCCCACTCTGGTCCAGTCCGGGTTTTCATCCATTCCAGATCTCAGCTCTGATCCAGTCCGGGTTTTCCCCCATTCCGTATCCCACTGTGATCCAGTCCGGGTTTTCCCCCATTCCATATCCCACTGTGATCCAGTCCGGGTTTTCCTCCATTCCGTATCCCACTGTGATCCAGTCCGGGTTTTCCCCCATTCCGTATCCCACTGTGATCCAGTCCGGGTTTTCCCCCATTCCGGATTCCGGCTCAGTTTTTCCCCATTCCAGGGAATTTCTCCCTCCCGGGAATGAACCGCAGAGGGAGGCTCAGACAGTGACGAGTTCCTGTGAGCGCTTCCTCACCCAGAGCACAGCCCCTGCGCTCTTCCAGGCCCTTGGTGCTCCCACCGAAGCTCCCACCCCACATTCCCTACCCAGCACAACCTCCCGCATCCCACAGCAGCTTCCCGACCTTCCAGTGGAAGGATTTGGGCAGAAGAGAGGTTGGAGGAAGAGGAAAAGGAGGAGAAAAGAGGGGGCACCTGGAGTTGAACCAGGGACCTCTTGATCTGCAGTCAAATGCTCTACCACTGAGCTATACCCCCTGCTCTCCATGGACATTCCCAGCCGGAATCTCCGTGCTCATCACCATCCCAGCAAATCTCTGCTAATTAATCCCGGGACAAAATCCAGATCCTCCTGAAATCCTCCTCTCTTTCCTCACCACGGCCCCCTGATGCTGCTCTGCCCTGCTGGGAATCAGCTGCTCCCCCCTGGCCAGCAAACCCCGCACGGGGCCTACGCACAGCTCAGGGGGGAAAACGTGGGAATTACGGGCTCCCCACCACATTTTTGGGGATAAAAAGAAGGAAAAGAGAGGGGGCACCCGGATTTGAACCGGGGACCTCTTGATCTGCAGTCAAATGCTCTGCCCCTGAGCTATACCCCCACCTGGGCACAGCAGCCAGGTGAGCTCCTTGTGGCCACTGACGTGGCTCTGTCACATTCCAGAGCTGGCCAGCCACACTCCGGCCGCTCCCAGCCCTGCCTGGCACACCCAGCCCTCCCTCACTGCCCTCCAACCCCACCCCGGGGCTCTCACCGTGCTCCGGGTAAGGCAGGTACTGAATTCCCACCTGATTCCCTCTAAAACATCCCAAATGTGAACAAGGGAAAGGAACCTTCCCAGCACCGACTCCAAAATGTCGCCTCAGGCTCTTGGCTGCATCTCTGTTTGGTCTCAGGGTGTGCCCAGCCTGGCTCTGGAATTACTGCCATGGCCTCTGGGACACCAAAAATCCCCCCCAAAATGTTTCATCCAGCTCTGGGGCCGTGGAAAAAGTCCTCACGAACCAGATGTTAAAACAGATCGGCAAGAGCAGCTTTATTGGGGTGGTTCCTTACACGAAGCAGGCCCCTGCACCTCTGGAATGACGGGCCCTGCTTGGGAAGACAGAGATCCCCTTCAGCTGCAGGTTTGGAATGTTGGGATCACAACCAGAGCAGCGCTGTGCCCTTCCAGGGGCTCCAGGGAAAGATCCACGAGCTCCGAAACCCTGTGGAAAACAGAGTGAGTGACCCTCAGGACGTGCAAGTCCTTGGCCAAGTCTCCTCCTGGTGCCTGTGCCCAGCTCTGGGGTATCCAGAAATCCATCGGGAATGGTCAGAGAGGTTGGAGAACACCTCACAAAGCAGGGCCAGGGCTTTGTCCAGCCTTCCCTGGGGCTGTGCTGCTGAATGCCAGAGCTGTCGCTGCCTTCCCCGCTGCGGGAACAAGCGGCACTAAAGGCATCAGAAATGGCACAGAAGCATCAGGAATGGCACTAAAGGCATCAGGAATGGCACAGAACCACCAGGGATGGCACAGAACCATCAGGGATGACACTAAAGGCATCAGGAATGGCACTAAAGGCATCAGGAATGGCACAGAAGCATCAGGAATGACACTAAAGGCATCAGGAATGGCACTAAAGCCATCAGGAATGGCACTAAAGGCATCAGGAATGGCACTAAAGCCATCAGGAATGGCACTAAAGCCATCAGGAATGGCACTAAAGGCATCAGGAATGGCACAGAACCATCAGGAATCTCCACAAGTGCAGCAGGGACCAGCTCAGTGCCAGAACTGCAGTGCTGGGGGCACCGCCTTGCTTTGGGGTCAGGGTGGGCACCAGGGCCCCAAAACCAGGGCGAAGCCACCCCGTTGTCACCTGTGGGCCCAGGGGTGAGGCTCCCCCGAGCCTGTGGGCCAGGAGAACACAGCTCCCACCCAAACCATTCCTTGTTCTACAAACACCAGGAGAACCACGCAGAGCTTCCCAGAGAGCCCCAGCTCTTCCCTGGACATCCCTTCCCACTCTGCTCCTGGAGGTTCTGAGCTCATCCCGAGCTGATCCCGAGCTGATCCCGGCTCTCCAGGTGCCAGCTGGCACCCAGGGTTCAGCTCCGGCCACTCCTCAGGTGACAGCAGTGGCCTCCCCGTGTCCCCATCACGGGCCCAGGGACATTCCTCAGCTCCCTCTGTCCAGCTCAGCTCCAGGCACTGTTTCACTCTACACCGTTAAATTGCCCATTCCACAAGAAAATTCCGGGAATTCTCCAATTCTGGGAGCTCCAGCAGCAAGGCAGAGCTGCCACGGATGCTTCCCAGCTCCCATCAGAGAAGGGATCAACTCAGGATCACTGAAATTTGAGCCATTCCAGGTATTTTTCAGGAAGCTGCCTGAAAAACAGAACTATTCAATCCCCCAATCCCATTTTCCTGCTGGAGCGCACACGGAGCTCCATAAAAAGTTTCCCACCACGATCCTGCTCCTTTTTGGCAAGAACAACACCACGGAGTTGGTACAAGGAGTTTTATTTTGTGTCCCTGGCCAGGGGCAGGATCAGGATCGGGATCAGGATGGGGATCAGGCGATGCTCCCGGCGTTGGAGGCGATCCTGGGCCACAGATCCGCACATTCCTTGGCCACGGGGCCTGTGATGGCCGAGCCTGGAAAACAGGGACAACACCACAGGGTTAGTTCCTCCCTGAGAGGCTGGGATGAATTCCCAGAGCAGCTGTGGCTGCCCCTGGATCCATGGAAGTGCTGGATGGAGCTTGGAGCAGCCTGGGATAGGGGAAGATGGCCCTGCCCATGGGAATGGATGGCATTTAAGGTCCTCCCAACCCAAACCAGGCTGGAATTCTGTGATTTAGAGGTCTCAGATGGTTCAGGGCAGCATTTCCCGCTCCCAATCCCACTCTGGATCCTTTCCCCCAGCCCAGCTCAGCCCCGTGGCGCTGCCAACCCGCCGTGTTCCCAGTGGGATGCAATTCCCGTGCTCACCTTTCATCTCCCCTTTGTTGTTTACAATCACTCCTGCGTTGTCCTCGAAGTACAGGAACACCCCATCTTTCCTCCTGTAGGATTTCCGCTGCCGGATCACCACTGCTGGATGGACTGGGGAGAGAAAGCACCACAGGCATCAGGATAAACACACATTCCAGAAGAGATCCCACAGGAATCAAACCCAAGGCACAGATTTGAGGCGGTTTTTGTTTTGCACCTCTTGTTTGTGGGGTTTCACCATGGAAAATTACAGTTTGTAGTCAAGGGTCCCCTTAAAACTGACCATGAAACACCTGCAGCTGCACCCACGCTTGGAAAATCCAAGGTTTTCCCACTTGCCCACCTTCAGTTTGAAATAAATTATTCATTCACAAACAATATTCAGCAAAACTCCTCTGGAGCAGGAGCAAACCCATGGCAGGGGGTGGAACTGGATGGGATTTAAGGTCCCTTAATCATTCCACGGTTCCATAACCTTTAATTTTACAGATCCCTATGACATCACTCCTCCTTTACTGATGGGACACCTGGACTCAGGGAAGAAATTCCTCCCTGGAATGGGTTTCCCAGAGAAGCTGTGGCTGCCCCGGGACACCTGGAAGTGTCCCAGGCCAGGCTGGATGGGGCTTGGAGCACGCTGGGATAGGGGAAACGTGTTCCTGCCCACGGATGAGCTTTAAGGTCCCTTCCCCCCCAGGCCATTCCATGATTCCCAGACCCGATGTCCCACCACTGATTGAAATCAACAGCACCAGGAGCTGCCACTTCACCCAAAAGCGGCGTCTTTGCTCTGCCCTTCCACGACAACTCCCTGGGCCACGGCACGGACCCAACGAGTGCTTTAGAGAAGGGGGAGGGTGACTCTGCAGGGACTCTGTGCCCCATTCCCACGGCATTTCAGGACAGCAGTGGTGCCACTCACCCTTCTTCCGCAGCTCCGGCTTGCCCTTCTTCACCGTGGCCATCACCATGTCACCCACGCCGGCCGCCGGCAGCCGGTTCAGGCGGCCCTTGATGCCCTTCACGGAGATGATGTAGAGGTTCTTGGCCCCTGCGGAGAGCGGCGGCGCCGCCGTTATCCGGGGGGGCCGGGAGCACCCGCCGTTATCCCGAGATGGCCGGGAGCAGCACCGCCGTTATCCCGGGATGGCCGGGAGCAGCACCGCCGTTATCCCGGGATGCCGGGCCCCGTCCGGAGCCGGAGCAGCACCGCCGTTATCCCGGGGGGGCCGGGAGCAGCACCGCCGTTATCCCGGGGGGGCCGGGAGCAGCACCGCCGTTATCCCGGGGGGGCCGGGAGCAGCACCGCCGTTATCCCGGGATGGCCGGGAGCAGCACCGCCGTTATCCCGGGGGGGCCGGGAGCAGCACCGCCGTTATCCGGGGTGGCCAGGGACAGCTTCCCGTGTCCCCCTGCAGGGACACCCAACAGCGCTGCCGCTGCCACCGGCACAGCGAGAGCTTTGAGAAGGAAATCTGGGGCTCGCGATTTCCTTTAACACCTCGCCCTACGCGTTCCTCCCGGGGCTCTTTCTCCGCCGGTCCCCGGGGGTCTCCTCCCCGCTGCCCCCGCGGTTCCAGCCCCGCACTCACCGGTGTTGTCGGCGCAGTTGATCACAGCCCCCACCGGGAGACCCAGGGAGATGCGGAACTTGGCCCCGGACGAACCTCCGCGTCCTGCGGGTCGAGAAGAGCGTTAAGACCCCGGTACCGCCTCACGAAGCGGCCGCGGTCGGCGCGAAGCAGGCCCCGCAGCCCCGGGGAGGGCGGCGGTGACATCGCCCGCGACATCCGCTCCCGCCCGGGCTCAGACACCTCTCCCCGATTCCCCGCTGCGCCGGGACGGCCACGGGGCCACCGGATGGCGGCGGATGGAGCCGGATGGCAGCGGAGAGCGGCGCCGGCCTCACCTCGCTTCGACATCTTGGCGCCGGAAGAGGCGGCGGATGTCACGTGACGCGCCCGCCCCGCCTCGCCGCGCGCGCGCGCGCGGCGCACCCTAGCGGCGGCGGGAAACGCGACACCCCCTCACCGATACCGGGAGCACCGGGAGGGGACGGAAAGAGCAACCGGGAGTAATTCGGGTGAGGAAACTTTGGGTAAACGGACAAAAAAAAAAAAAATATAAAACAAGGGGGCACCCGGATTTGAACCGGGGACCTCTTGATCTGCAGTCAAATGCTCTGCCACTGAGCTATACCCCCGCTGCTTACAACCAGCCGCTAGGTGCCCCTTTACCCTTCACTCCACGCCTGCGCAGTTCCCGTTCCACGCGCGCGCGTGCAAATGCGACGCTCCCGCCTCAACCCCCCCCCCACTCCCGAAAAAACCGCCAAAAAAACCAAAAAAATGGGAAAAAACCTTAAAACCACACCGCGAGGGGGCACCCGGATTTGAACCAGGGACCTCTTGATCTGCAGTCAAATGCTCTACCACTGAGCTATACCCCCGTCCGCCGCGCGTTTCACCGAGCGCTCCACTCTACCCCCGCCGCGGGCCCAAAGATCTCCGGTTCGAATCCCGCCGCGCCCTCAATGCAAATTTCTTGCGGTTTTTTCGCTGGTTTTAGCCTTTTTTAGGGCTTTTTCAGCTCAGCGCCGCGCTCCTAGAGGGTACATCCCCTTCGCACGCGTGTTACGTGTACGCGCAAGCGTAGGTGACCGCCCCGCCCCCGCGGTCCCTCCCACTTTTCCTTTTTCCCCACCTCCTCCTCCCCCTTCCCGACTATTTAAAGTCGCGACATCCCGGGCGGCGGCTCAGTGGAAGAAGAAGGAGCAGCAGCGGCGGTAGAGGAGGGTGGGAGTGATTTCTTTTCCCCCTCTCCACGCGAGTTTTTCAGCCATGAATCCCAACTGTGCGCGCTGCGGGAAGATCGTATATCCCACGGAGAAGGTGAACTGCTTGGATAAGGTGAGTTCCGGAGGGTCGCACGTGGGGAGTGGGGACAAGGATTTGGGATTTTTTCCCATGGGATCGCCTCTGGATGCCATGAGTTCCCCCCTTGCCCCACCGGGTTTTTTTTCCATGGATTCCCGTTGTCTTGGGGGAGGGGGGTCTCCCGCACTCTTCCAGCCCCCCGCGGGTGGCACTTCCTTGTGGACACGGCTCTCCCTCCGCCCTTTTCCCGGGAATGTTTCCACGCTTCCCACTCGAAACCACCCCCCTTTTTCTCGGGAACCAGGCTGAATCCCCTCGCGGTGGGACCCCATTGTCCCGTGGCTCCTTCCAGCTCTGGGGGACTCCAGGGAATGTGGTTCCCTCCCACCCCCCACTTCCCAGGGATCTCTCCACACTTCCCAACCCCCTTTTTCCCGGGGGTATTTCCACGCTGCCCACGCGTGTCCCGAGGGTCCCACGAGCCCCCGGTGTCCCGAGGGAGGGGACAGGGACGGAGCTCTTTTCCCGGGGGGCTCCGGCTGCGTCCCCAGCTTATCCTTCCATATGAAATATTTCGATTTATTTCAATCTCTCCAATTCCAAGGCAGCACATCCGTGTGGAGGCCCAAGGAAAGCAACAGTTAACGCTTCCCTGAAACCGGGAACCTCATCTGGTTTCCATTATCCAGCTTTTTCCCCGTGTCTTTTTTTTCTGTTTTTTTCAAATCTTCCATCCCAATTGATACTTCCCTGTTCCAAAATCCCATCCCTCCACTCTGGGGCTGCCTCTCTTCACCTGGAGTGTCCCCCTTTTTTTAAATTTATTTCTTTTGGAATATTTTCCCCTCAAAACCAAAGCTCTGGAGGAACCTGGTGGTGGGGTCTCCATTCCCGGTGCTGTTCCCATGGGATTTACTTTCCTCTGGAGCCACTCTCCTCCCCCTCCTCTCCCAGGCTTCTGGGACAACCAGTTTAGGGACTAAAAAAAGTAACTGGGAGAACGCTCCGCTCTCCAGCGGCATTCCTGAGCTCCGGCAGACCCTGTTGCTCGCATTTTTAAGGGATGAGGCTTCTTCCTGAGGCTGGGAATGGCTCGGAGCTGAACTATCACCCCCGAGTCCTGGGATGTGGGGGCACTGAGTGGCTCTGGGAGCCACCAGGAGCTGCAGGATTTCGGGATTGGGGATAATAGGAAGGGGAAAAGGGGATTGGGGATATTTGGAAGGGAAAGGGAGTGTTGGGATTGGGGGTAATAGGAAGGGAAGGAGGGTTCTGGGATTGGGGATAAGTGGAAGCGGAGTTCTGGAATTGAGGATAATAGGAAGGGAAAAGAGGTGCTGGGATTTGGGCTAACTGGGAGGGAAGGGGAGTGTCTGGATTGAGGCTGATTGGGAGGGAAGGGGGATCCCAGGATTGTGGATAAGGGGCAGGGAAGGGGGGCCTGACCCGTCGCTCCCCCGTGCTCAGGCTCTGCCCGGGCCCTGTGCCCTGGGAGCCGGGAGCTCCAGCAGACGATGGTGGATTCCAGCTGTCGGGAGCAGCCAGGAGCCCTCAGTCACCATCTTGTCCTCCTCGGGCTCCTCACCTACTTCCTCTTCCTAAAAACCATGGCACAGCGGGCTCGTGGCGCGGCTCACCCCGCCCTGAGAGCGCCTCCGGCTCCCGTTTTACCGGAGAGCTGCCCCACTTCCCATAAAACCCTCGGAGTGACTCTGGCCCCGCTTTTCCCGGAGCGGAGTCCGAAGGGCAGCCGGGGCGCGTTCGCAGGAGTTGTTCGGGGAGGGGACAGCCACAGCCTTGGGGTGCCTGGGATGTGCCCACTTCGCCCCTGGAACCAGGGAAAGTCCGCTTCCCGTCGGGATTTATGGAAAACTCGCCGCTTTAGCGGGAGTGGGAGCGCCTGCCCACGGCGCTGACCTGGCGCTTGCCCCTTGGCCTGGCCCGAGTGGCTTTGGGGACACTGCTGTCCCTGCCCCCACGGGGACGGGGCCGCTGCTGGCTCTGGTTTCCGCTGGGGAAGTGACACCCGGAGCAGCTGCGGAACCTGCAGAGGGCTGGGCTCAGCCTGAGCTGCACAGGGCCCTGAGCCTCACCCAGGGTTTGTGTCCGGCCCAGGGTGTTGTCCTGGAATCCTGGGGTCTCTGCTGGTGCCTGCTCCAGGTGTGGCGTTTGGAGCTTTGGGAGCAAGATCCTTTCCCCCGCTAGGATGAATGCGTTGGGAAGATCAGGAGACACTGGATTTTGTCCTAAATTAGCCAGGATGTTCCCTGGGCTTACAGGTGTTCCAGGTGTGGAGCAAAGGCTTTGCCTGGTGGGACCCAGAGCAGCTGTGGCTGCCCCTGGATCTCTGGAAATGTCCCAGGCCAGGCTGGACAGGGCTTGGAGCAGCCTGGGATAGTGGGAGGTGTCCCTGCCCATGGCAGGAGTGGAACTGGACGGGCTTTAAGGTCCTTCCCACCCAAACCTTTCCATGATCCTATAAACAGATTCCATGGTCCTATAAACAGGTGCCACCACTGCAGCTCTGAGCTCTGTCCCCACTCTGCTGGGAGTGGAAGTTGCTCCGAGGGCTCCATCGCTGCCGCCCTGTGCTCCCCATCCTGGCCAGCCTGCAGGGATGTGGGATCACCTGAGATCCCCTCCAGGCCCTTGGAGCGCTCCAGGCTCGGAATTGGGAAGCACAGGGCGTTCGTGCTCCTCTGAAACCCGGTTTGGAGCCTGTCCTCCTTCTCCACAGCAGAGTTTCTGGAACTGAAATAACTCCTGGTCCCCTGTGTCCGGTCGTGCTCCAGCCTCCTTTTAGTGCTGCCGTAGATTTTTGTGGATCCAGCGTTAATTCCATCGGTGTGAGGCAAAGTGCAGTGGCAGCGAGGCTTGAGGACAGGGAAAAGCGCTCCGTGGGCATCCCAGCTCCCTGCCCGGGCTGCAGAGAGCCTCGGGAAGAGCCTCAGGCTGGGAATGCCGCTGCTGAGCAATTCCTGATGGGAAGTGGGGCGGGAATGTGCTGGGAATGGGAGCAGAGCCTGCCTGGGAGCGTTGCCCTGCTGTGGGCTGCCGTGGCAGGCGGGCAGCTGGCAGTGCCCGATCCTCCTGGGAGCTGGGAGATTCCTAGAGGAGAAGGCTCTGGAATGGTGCTGGCTGCAGATCGATGGTGGCATCACTGGCGGCTCAGAAAGGGCCCTTCATCCCCTGTAACAGCCTGGCACTTCCAACCAGCCCAGAAAACTTGGGATCCATCCAGCTGCTGGAGCCCAAAAGCTGGGAAGGGTGAAAACCACCCTGGGAAGGGATGGAGGAGCAAAACCCCTCCGGCTGGAGGAACTGGTGTGAGCAGAGGGGAGGAACAAATCCATTGCTCAGAGCGATTGAAAGGAGGAAAAATTGTCCCCTCCCGGGCTGAGTCATGTCGCCAGAGCCTGGCAGTGTTTGTGTGCGGGGTGTGGCGCCAGGGGAGGTGGCAGCAGGGCTTGGCTCCCTGTGGGAACACAATCCAGGCCGGCTTGGAGTGGGGAATTGGCTTCTTGAGTGTCTTAAGGTGGAAATCCCAGCGAGAAGCGGCAGCTGGGTGCCCTGGGTTTGCTGCTTGAGTGTTACAGGCCTGGGTGTTGCACCTGCCTGGCCTCTAATTAGTGCTTGCAGCTGCTAATTGGGCTTTTGGCGGGGTTTTCTCTGATTTTTTGGGGGGGTTTGGGAGCTGAGGGGGTTACCCTAGGGCTGACCTGGAGTGAGCAGACCCAGCTTTGAGGGAGTGAAGGTGTTGCCCCAGGTGGTGCTTTCCCTGTTTCCTGCTCCAGCTCAGCCCAGGAGGAAGCCCCAGGAAATTCCCATTCTGGGCTGAGCCCTGGGAATTCACACCAGATCCCTCAAATCCCCATGGAAACACAGAGTCTGGACATTGGGGTCTGGCAGGACGTTGGACTTGGTCCGTGCGGGGCTGAGCAGCCTCAGAATCACGAAATCAGGATCGTTTTGGTTGGAAAAGATGCCCAAGATCATCGAATCCAACGTTTAATTCCTTGGGAGCAGCTCTGAGCTGTTCTCCTCGGGCTCCTCCCAGCCTGGGGGCCAGCCCAGTGCCAAGTGGGAATCATTCCTTTAATAAGAGCAGCCCTAAAAAAGAACCTTAAACCGCTCCTTTAGGGTTTGTTGAGTGTCACAGCCCGGGCTGTGGGGTCACGGGCTGGATTTTGGGGCTGGATCTTTCACCTTGGATCCGTGTCTGCTTCCCATGAGAACCTTTTCCTGCTTGGCTTGTGCAGCCTCACCTGACCTGCTCTTCTGGCTGGCAGCGGGCAAAGAGCAGCAGAAAGGAACAAAAATCCCCCAAAGCAGCAGCTTTGAAGCCTTGAAGTGCAGCAGTTCCCTCTGCCGAGGTGCCCCTCGTGCTGAAGGAGCTTCTCCCATCCATGAATTCCTGGAGCTCTGGAAGTGGGATCCTTCTCCCCTGCTGGGCTCAATGTGTTGGGAAGATGAGGAGAGATCGGATTTTAGGATCAGAGGGATCTGCTGTTCCTGGGTTTGGGGTTGGGGTTGTTTCCCTTTAGGATCAGAGGGATCTGCTGTTCCTGGGTTTGGGGTTGGGGTTGTTTCCCTTTAGGATCAGAGGGATCTGCTGTTCAGGATTTTAGCCTGAATTAGCCAGGCTATTCCCTGGTTTAGCTCCAGGTTTTCCTGGCGTCACAGGTGCCACCGCTGCCATCCCGGGAGCAGCTGGGTGGGAATTGCAGGATTCCAGCCTGATTTTGGGATCGCTGGCGCTGATGGTTGTCGGTCTGTGTTGCAGTTCTGGCACAAATCGTGTTTCCACTGCGAGACCTGCAAGATGACGCTCAACATGAAGAACTACAAGGGCTACGAGAAGAAGCCGTACTGCAACGCGTGAGTCCCTGCTCCGGAGGCGCCTGCCTTGGGATTTCTGTGGGATTTCCTGGCTGTTCCTCTCTCGGACACCAAGAAATGGGTGGTGTGGGGCACCCCGAGCTCTGCAGGAGCTCCCTCGCTGCTGCTCTGCGGGGTTTTGGGGAGGGAGGTGAAGCCTTGGCTGGAAAAGTCTCAGCTCCAGTTAATGCTGGTGTTAAACCAGGGTTACATCCACAGTTAATACTGGTGTTAAACCAGTTCATTCTGGTGTTAAACCAGTGTTATGCTGTAGTTAACACTGGTGTTAAACTAAGGGTCACATCCCCATTTAATACTGGTATTAAGCTAGCAAATACTGGTATTAAACCAGGGAACCCCCCCCTCCCAGTTAACCCTGGTGTTAAACCAGGGTTGCACCCCTAGTTAATACTGGTATTAAACCAGTTAAGACTGGTGTTAAACCAGGGGTCACACCCCCACTTAGTACCGGTATTAAACCAGTTAAGACTGCTGATAAACCAGTGAAAAACCCCCCAGTTAATACTGGTGTTAAACCAGTTAATTCTGGTGTTAAACCAGTGTTATGCCGTAGTTAACGCTGGTGTTAAACTAGGGATCACATCCCCATTTAATACTGGTATTAAGCTAGCAAATACTGGTATTAAACCAGGGAACCCCCCCCTCCCAGTTAACACTGGTGTTAAACCAGGGTTGCACCTCCAGTTAATACTGGTGTTAAACCAGTTCATTCTGGTGTTAAACCAGTGTTATGCCGTAGTTAACGCTGGTGTTAAACTAGGGATCACATCCCCATTTAATACTGGTATTAAGCTAGCAAATACTGGTATTAAACCAGGGGAACCCCCTCCCCAGTTAACACTGGTGTTAAAACAGGGGTCACACCCCCGTTAATACCAGTATTAAACCAGTTAACACTGGTGTTAAACCAGGGGTTGCAGTCTCAGTTAAAACTGGTATTAAACCAGTTAACACAAGTTTAAGCCAGAAGTCTCACCCCCATTTAATACTGGTATTAAACCAGGGGGAAATCCCCCAGTTAACACTGGTGTTAAACCAGTTAACATTGGTGTTAAACCAGGGTCACACCCTCAGTTAATACCAGTATTAAACCACTTAACACTGCTGTTAAACCAGGGTTGTACCCCCAGTTAATACTGGTATTAAACCAGTTACCATTGGTGTTAAACCAGGAGTCGCGCCATCACACCCTCAGTTAATACCGATATTAAACCAGTGAACCCTGCTGTTAAACCAGGGTCACACCCCCAGGTAATACCGGTATTAAACCACCTAACACCGGTGTTAAACCCTCGTTCTCCACCTTTCAGTGCTGCTGGCTGCTCTCCAGGTCCAGCCTGAGCAGGAAAAAGGGGAGAAATTCCGAAGCAGCTCCATTGAGCTGGAGCTGGTCTTGGTCCGGGTCCCCTCCAAGGAGGAGCTCAGGGCAGTCTGTGCCCCTCCAGGGGTGTGGGGAGGGCAGGAATTCCCTTTGGGGTCGGGGTCACCTGTGCCAGGCTGGGCCAGGTGCACCCCCCCGAATTTCCGGGCGCTGCCGGGGAAAGAATCCAAAGGTAAATAAATAAACCTTGGAGGCGAAATCCTTCGGTGTGGGGGATGGAGGCAGGGCAGGGTGGAACAGAGCAGCTGCCTGGGCCCTTTTCGTCCTCCTCGGCCCCTTTTCCTCCTTCTCCTCCTCCTCCTCAGCCCCTTTTCCTCCTTTTCCTCCTCCTCCTCCTCCTCGGCCCCTTTTCCTCCTCCTCCTCCTCCTCGGCCCCTTTTCCTCCTCCTCTTCCTCCTCCTCCTCGGCCCCTTTTCCTCCTCCTCCTCCTCCTCCTCCTCGGCCCCTTTTCCTCCTCCTCTTCCTCCTCGGCCCCTTTTCCTCCTCCTCTTCCTCCTTGGCCCCTTTTCCTCCTCATCTTCCTCCTCCTCTTCCTCCTCAGCCCCTTTTCCTCCTTCTCCTTCTCCTCCTCCTCCTCAGCCCCTTTTCCTCCTTCTCCTCCTCCTCTTCCTCCTCAGCCCCTTTTCCTCCTCCTCCTCTTCCTCCTCGGCCCCTTTTCCTCCTCCTCTTCCTCCTCGGCCCCTTTTCCTCCTCCTCTTCCTCCTCCTCTTCCTCCTCGGCCCCTTTTCCTCCTCCTCTTCCTCCTCGGCCCCTTTTCCTCCTCCTCTTCCTCCTCGGCCCCTTTTCCTCCTCCTCTTCCTCCTCCTCCTCCTCCTCCTCCTCCTCCTCCTCGGCCCCTTTTCCTCCTCCTCCTTGGCCCCTTTTCCTCCTCCTCCTTGGCCCCTTTTCCTCCTCCTCCTCCTCGGCCCCTTTTTCCTGGGCTTTTTTTCCTCTGGGCCCTATTTTTTCCTGGGCCCGTTTCTTCCTTTACTCCTTTTTTTCCTGGGTCCTTTTTCCTGAGCTTTTTTTTCCTCTGGGCCCTTTTCCTTCTGTGCCTTTGCTCCCTGGCCCTTTTTTTTTCTTCCTGAGCTTTTTCCTTCCTTGGGCCCTTTTTTCCTTCCTTGGGCCCTTTTTTCTCTGGGCCTTTGCTCCCTGGCCCCCTTTTTTTTTTTTTCTTTTCCCTCTGGGCCCTTTCTTTTCCCGATCCCTTTTTTGTCCCTTGGGCCCTTTTTCCTGGGCCTTTCCACCTTTTCCTGAGCCATGCATGTTCCCTTCCAACCTTTTTTTTGTTATTTATTTCCTTATCAAGAAGGACCCCGAGTTGCCTTCCCCTTTCCTGGCTGGTCCCAAGCTCTGTGCACCCAAAATATTAAATATCTAAAAGGGAGATTGGAAATCCAATTTTTGTAGCTGCTCCTTATGCACTGGCAGTGCTTAGAGGGAAAATTAGGGAATATAATTAATGTAATTAATTGCTTAGCACTGGAATAGGGTGCTGTGTTCACAGGGTGCTTTAAAAATGCTGATCCTGACAACATCCCTGTGGGATTGGTGTTGGAGTCACGGAATTCCAGGATGGTTTGGGTGGGAAGGGCCCTTAAATCCCATCCAGTCCCATGGGCAGGGACACCTCCCACTATCCCAAGGTGCTCCAAGCCTCATCCAGCCTGTCCTGGGACACTGCCAGGGATGGGGCACCCTGTGCCAGGGCCTCCCCACCCTCCCAGGGAGGAATTTCTTCCCAATATCCCTAAACTGATCTAAATTTGCTTTTCCTGGTTGCGTCTGAGTTACACCGAAAAGAGAAGTGCTGAGAGCAGACCTTGGCCAAACCCTCTCACTTCTGAGGTTTTTATAGGTGGTTGTTGCTGGGGTTGGGTGTTGGTGGTGACCAGGGCTTGTCCAAAGGCTGGGAATTCAGCTGGACTCAGAGGAGACTGGAAACTTTCCAGGTTTGGCAGGGAATGGCGATTCCCAGGATCTCACAGTGGGTTGGGAAACAGCAAATAACTGGTTGAAAATAAATAGCTTTTTTTTTGGGGGGGGGTGGGGAGGGGAGACTGCACCGTGTGAGCTCCAACTTTTGGGAGGAAACCGGGAACTTCTGGAATCCTGTGAGGGGGAGATGTGTGTCCTGAGGCAGCTGGGCTCTGGGTCTGGGGGATGAGGATTTGGGGCGCTGCAGGGAGCTCAGCCTGGCAGAGCTGAGCTTTCCAGAGTGTCCTGATCCAAAGCTTTCTCCCCTGGACCGTGGAACACGGGCCTGGGGTCCTGTGCCTGTGCTCTCCCTCCAGGCTGCTGGAAGGGAAGTGGGATAATAATGGGAAATTCCTGACATTCCAAGGAGTCTGCGCAACCTCGGCCCATCTCACCCCCCTCTCTCGGGGCTCCCTTTGATGCTGCTGCTGCTTTAACCCTTCCCAGCCCCTGCCCCGGGGCAGCTCTGGATGCTCGAACTGCCCGAAATCCTTTGTTCTTCCCATTTTCCTTGGCTTAAAGCTAAGGGAAGTGGGAGCAGCTGGAAGCCCTGGATTTTCCAGGGGGGAAGGGGCTGCAATGCCGGGATGTGGAAAGAAGGGAAAGCTCCAGGGTCGGATTTGGGGTCGAGTCCTTCTCAGCTGCTCCCAGGAATATCCTGGGAAACCAGAAATTCCAGGCAAGGTGTGCCTGGCTGGGGACATCCCGGGAGGAGCCCACCCTTCCCAAATTTGCTGGAGTTGGAGCGGAGGGGCAAAGTCTTCTGTGCCTGGAGAAGGGGGTGGAAAAGCAACGTTTATCCTGGCAGGGGAGAGGCTGCTTTTCCAAACATGCCTCGGCACAGGGTCCTCTCTGTTCCAGCCGTGGCCCCCTGCCAAATTCCTGAGCTCCTTTCTTCAGGAGAGCAGGAGGAAGAGGGCTGGGCTTCCTCCAGCCCCTGACATTCCCCCAGCCATAAATCTGGGAGAAGCCTTTGGGTTCCCGGTGCCGGCGTGTGGGAATTGCTTGGTGGCGGATGGGATGGTGCCCACCCCTCTCGCTGTGCCCTCCTTGGCTCCAGCTGGGCACTGGGAGGGACTGGTGGCTCCCTGGAAGTGACATTCAGGGCTGGGCTGGACTCTTGGCCTGAGCGCTTTGAACCAAAAGTGGAAGAATCCAGGGCATTCTCAATCTCCTCTGAATGAAAAGTCGGGAAAACCTGGATACAAGGGGCAGGCAAAACTCGTGTTCCAGGGCCCAGCTGCTCCCAAAAATCCATTTTGTAGAGGTTTTGATGTTTAATTTGCTGTGCTGGAGCGGTGCTGAAGCTGAGGGACCCAGGGAGATCCCCCCCCGGCTCCGTCTGCAGCACAAATCCCTCCTGGAAAATCCTGGATGAGAGTTCAAAGCTGAATATTCCATCTGGGAAGTGTTCAGAGCCATCCCTGGGCGGTGGTGCTGCCTGGAATGCCGAGGGCAGCCGGGTTGGGATGGGGAGGAGGAGCAGGATCCTGGGCAAGGGGCTCCTTCTCCGCCTCCCTCGGCCACTGGGATCGTCTGCTCTGTCTGCTCCTGGTCCTTGGAGCCAAGGGCAGGAATTCATTCCCTGGGTTTGCCTGGATTCCTGCTGGGGAACAGACGGCTCCAGGCTGGATGCATCCCTGTCCAGAGCCCTGCTCTGGCTGTGGGTACATCCCAGGGCATGGACCAGAGGGATCTGCTGTTCCTGGGTTTGGGATCGGGGTTGTTTCCCTTTAGGATGGGAGGGATCTGCTGTTCCTGGGTTTGGGATTGGGGTTGTTTCCCTTTAGGATCAGAGGGATCTGCTGCTGCTCCCAGGACTGGGATTGGGGTTGTTTCCCTGCTGGATCAGAGGGATCTGGTTCTGGGATTGGGGTTGTTTCCCTGCTGGATCAGAGGGATCTGGTTCTGGGATCAGGGGTTGTTTCCCTGCTGGATCAGAGGAGCTGGCAGGAAGTTGAAGCAGTTCCTGCTCCGAGCAGAGGCAGCCTGGGCTGACACATCCTCCTTTGTTGGGATGTGCTGCCCATCCAAACCCCCTGCTCAGCCCCACAATCCTGGAGCCACCATCCCCAAAACCCGAGGAAATCGTGCTGCTGCTCCATCTCCACATCCCCCTCACTAAACTGCCTTTTTCCCCCTCAAAAAGGGACTAAAAGGCTGCCAAAAATACCTCCTGGAGGGTGGGGGGAGTGTCAGCAGGTCCCAGCTCTCCATCTGCCCTGACTTCAGCTTTCCCTCGTGGAGCTGCTTCCCCTGCAGGGAAACCACACCCGGCATGGCCCCAAAATATCCCAGGGGATGCGGATTTGGGGCTGGGAGGGGAACCATGCCCATCACGACCCCAAAATGCCCCAGGGGATGTGGATTTGGGGCTGGGATTCCTCCCCTGGCACGGAAACCACACCCATCACGGCCCCAAAATTGTCCCAGGGGATGCAGATTTGGGGCTGGGATTCCTCCCCACTGAGTCAGGGCTTACCTGGCACTGTCAAACCCTTCAATCCTGCTGATGACCCCCCAAAAAACCTCGCTGGCTGTTAAAATCCTGCCTTCCCGTGATCCAGGACCTCCAGGGCAACTCCTTGCTTGGAAAAAATCGGTGAGCGGCTCTCAGGAGGAGCAGTGATCGCTCCTGGCACCCTCCCTGCTCCATCTGGGAGCAGCCCCCCACATCCATGGGGTGATCCTGCAGCCTGGGAAGTGGGGGGCAGGAAGGAAAAGAGGAACAACTCTGCTGCTGGGATGATGTCCAGGTGTTTATCTCGGGTTTTATTTGTGTTCCGGGATCAGAGGAGCTGCCCCTGGGCTGTGGGGCTCGGAGCAGGGTGTGCTTCGTGTCCTGTGGGAAAAGGAGCCATGGAATTGATGGATTTTGGGATATGGGGCCATCCTGCAGCTCTGCTGTGCTCGGGGAAGGGTTTGCTGAGGAAGAGGAGAGGGGAAAGCTGGGATTTAATGGCTGGAATCGCTGGAGAATCCTCTTTTTCTGGAGGGCTTGGGAAGGGCTTGCTCGGGGCGCTGGCAGTGCCACAGACCTGTCACAGCTGGCACCGGTGCTCCTGGAAATCCCAAACCTTTCCTTAGGGCTGCCCTCCCTCCACCCCATTCCTGGCTGTCACCTTCCCTCTGGAGCTGTCACCTCTCCATGCCCAGCTTCTCCCAGCACTGGGAGAGGAGCTCCAACCAGTAACTCCCCAGTGAGCAGCACCAGTTTGTGGGCGAGGTGGGAAAGGGGAAATCCAGCCGTGATCCCTGCGGGAATCGCTCCTTTCCCTCCAGGGCTCACCCTGCTCGGTGCTGCTCCTTCCCAGCGGCTCCAGATGTTCTCAGCACATCTGGAGGACGCTTCCCAGCTGTTCCTGGCATGAGGAGGGGATGTGTGGAACTGAGGAGTTTCCCTCTGCCCTGGGCTGAGCTCGGAGCCGGGAGGGCGGCAGGGGCTGCCCAGCCCTGACCTGCACCTGGATGTTGATTTTTCCCAAATTTATCCGTGCCTGGGGCCAGGAAAACCCTGTGGAAGATCCCGGCTGTGCTGCCCCGCCCACTCTGCTCCCAGCAGCGGGGTCAGCACCAGCCCTGCTCTGTTTTGGGGTCACAGCCCTTTCCAGGGGTCAGTTCTGACTTCCCAGCTTGGCACCCACTTCCTCCTGCGTTCCCTTGAGATATTCCCGGTATGGATTGGAGCAGGGTATGGAAACGGGCTGGCCGTCCCTTGGGAAGCTGCTGGGAGCCTTTGGGGTTGGGATTGGGACTGGGATGGGGATGGGATAAGAATGAAAATGGTGGGATAGGAATGAATGGGATGGGATAAGAAAGGATGGGAGGAGATAGGATAAGATGGAAAATGATGGGATGGGATAAGAAAGGATGGGAGGGGATAGGATAAGATGGAAAATGATGGGATGGGATAAGAAAGGATGGGAGGGGATAGGATAAGATGGAAAATGATGGGATGGGACAGCTCCTGCTGCACCCACAGAGAGCAGAGCTGGTGAGCAAAGCCCCGTTCCCACTGCTCTCCCCCAAAACATCCCTGGCCATGGGATTGGCCTTTCCTGCCCCCTCTGGCACTGGGACAAATCCTGGAGGACTCCCATCCTACAAACTCGTGCTGAGCTGGGAGCTGGGCTCCCCAGAGCCACTTTGGGGCAGGCTGGGAGCTGCACATTTTGGCAGCTTTTCCCTGGAAAACGCTGGGAGGATCCAAGCCCTTCCCTGCAGCCTGCCCCCGTTCCCGGTGGGATGGCTGCGGATCGGGGCTGCTCTCGCTGCTGACAAAGGCACAGTTTATTTTTTAAGCTCGTCCCAAGCTCCAGCAGCTCTTTGAAAGGCAGGATGTGACCTCGGAGCCTCCTGGCAGGCACAGCCAATTGCTTCCTTTGTTTAACTCTTCTCTCCCGAATCTTTCCCGGATCTTTCCCAAATCCCTGATCCAGCTGCTGGGATGTGGCTGCCACCCCTGCGAGCCGCAGAGACAGGGGATGTCGGCACTCAGGGCTGCTCCTTGATGGATCAATCTCTTTAAAGCCTCAATGTAAGCAACACTTGGAGCTCCAGAGGTTTTTCCCCAAACACTGGCGGCTCTCACATCATCCCCGGGGATTTTTTGGCCTTGCTGGGGGATGGGACTCAGGGTTGGGTGGTGCTGGAGATGCAAGGTCTGGTCCTGGAGCTCCCAGATCCCATCAGTTGTCTCTGGAGAGCAGCTGGGCGATGCCAGGCTGCCTTCACAGGAGTTTTTGCCGGTGTTCCAGAATTTATCCTCGTTTCCAGCTTGGGAAAAGCCCCAAAGGCAGCAGCTCAAGTGCTGCCACTTGGGATGGGAGGATTTTGGGGGAAACGCTGCTTTTAGGGCGGGATTGGGATGGGATGGGGTATGAGTGCTGGGAGATTTCACCTCCATCTGGGAGTGGCATCGCTCCAAGCCCCTCTCCTGCTGCGGGGCTGGGAAGGTGGGAATTATGGATCCCATGGAAACCGAGCCACGGTGCTGCTGTGGATAGTCTGGATTTGCTTCCCGACCTCCCTATGGAAATCCCCTCCCTGATCCCTGCCTGGGGCGGCGCAGGAATCGCCAGCAGCCCCCCAAATGAGCCCCTTTCTCCGTGGGGCCGCCGGGAGGATCCGCAGAGCAGCCGGATCCTTCTCCCGCGGGAGCACGGAGCCGGATGAGCTCTCATCCGCCTCGGAATTGCCGTGCTCAGCTCCTAATGCGGGAGCCAGACGGGATCTCTGGCCGGAGGAGACTCCGCTGACCTGATTTAGCAGCGCCGCAAAAGCCGCCTCGTCTGGGCCGCCGCAGCCTCCGGGGGCTCCTCTGCTGGGAGCAGGAGCCGGGCTTTTGTGGGATTTGGAGGGTTCAAGGGGCTCTTTTCCCGCTGTGGGGGTGCTGCCAGCGAGGGGTTTGGGGCTGGCGCTGAGCACGGGGTCCCTGCGCTGTTCTGTGTGGAATCCTGGAATATCCTGGGCTGGAAGGGACCCCCAAGGATCGTGAGGCACAAACACCCCAAAATCCCACCCTGTCTCTGAGGGCGTTGTCCAAACGCTCCCAGAGCTCTGGCAGCCTCGGGGCTGTGACCGTAGGAGAATTCCAGGGGAGTTTATCCTCATTTCCAGCTTGGGAAAGTGGAAGTGCTGCTCAAGCTCAAGTGGTGCTGCTTGGGACGGGAGGTTTTTGGGGGAAACGCTGCTTTTAGGGCAGGACTGGGATGGAGGTGCGAGTCCTGGGAGATTCACCTCAGTCTGGGGAGCCTCTCTGGGGAGCCCCATCAGTGCTCGACACCCTTTGAGGGAAGAACCTCTCCCAAAATCCAGCCTGAACCTCCCTGTCCCGGCTCCCGCCCTTCCCGTGTCCTGTCCCTGTCCCGGAGCTGCCTCTCCGTGTCCCCCCATGAGGAAGCTGCAGCCCCAATGAGTGTCCCCTCGGTTTCCCCTTTTCCAGCTGGATCCAGAGGTGGCTTTTCCTCCCTTTTCCTCACCCGCCCAGGATCCTGTGGAGCTGCAGCTCAAGGAGGGGTTTTCCTGCCCCGTCCTCGGCAGGGAGCACATGGAGCCTTCGCTCCTCCATCCCTGGGGGGCCCTGGGCTCAGTGGGGCAGTGATTCCAGCAGGGATCCGGGCTCCAATCGGGCCGGGGAGGGAGGGATGGATGGATCTAGGGATGGAGGGATGGATCCATGGATGGATGAAGGGATAAAGGGATGGAGGGATGGATCCATGGATGGATGAAGGGATAAAGGGATGGAGGGATGGATCCATGGATGAAGGGATAAGGGGATGGAGGGGTGGATTCATGGATCCATGGATGGATCCAGGGATGGATTCATGGATGCATGGATGAAGGGATAAAGGGATGGAGGGATGGATTCATGGATCCAGGGATGGATTCATGGATCCATGGATGAATGAAGGGCTGGATGGATCCAGGGATGGATTCATGGATCCATGGATGGATAAAGGAATGGATGGAGGGATGGATCCATGGCTGGATGGATGCCAGCAGTGAGGACAGACCCCAAGTGTCCCAAGCCAATCCCCCCCTGTCTCTCTGTTGGCTCTGTTCCAAGCTCTCCAAGCTCCTGCCCATCAATCCTTGGGATAATCCGTGTCTGGCTGCTGCTGGAGCAGCCGTGGGATGCTGGAGCTCCACACACCCACCCTGAGCACCGCAGCAGCACCAAACCCAACCTTCCCAACACCCACCGAAACCTGGATCCCGTCCCGCTTCCCCCTCCGGCAGGGCAAACACCCCGGCGCTCCTGCCGGAATGGGATCCTGCTGCGCCCTCACCCAGGAGCTGTGGGGGCACCTCGGGCAGCCCACAGGAGCTGTTTGATTCCCCGAATCCCGGTTATTCCGGGAAGTTTTGCCTGGAGAGCTGTTCCTCAGCAGCAGACTTTACACGGATGTCAGCGCGGGGCTGCGTGGGATTAATGATTTCCTCGCCGTGTGTCGGGAGAGGGGCGGATCGAGGCAGCTCCCCCCACCGTTTATCCTCGCGTGCCTGGAGCCTGGGCACTTTTCCTAAGGGCTTTTGGGATTCCATCTTCCCCTGGCATGGCTTTGTTCCCTGTTGGGATAAATCAGGGATTTCCTGCAGGACAGGCAGCGAAGGGCGGGTGTGTTATGGGGGGTGGGCAAAAAGCCTCTCCCTGCACGGCCTCTGAGCTCCGTGGGCACAGAATTCCTGCTCATTCCCCTTCGGGAAGCCTTTGGCACCGCTCCCTGCAGCGCGGGACTCTCTGTGCTGCTTTTGGGGTGGGTCTGGCTCGCGCTGCTTGGGGCAGGTGGAGTAAAAACCTCCCTCCCCTTCTGCTTCCCCTGCCCAAACCGATTTCTGGTGGGGGGCTCTGGGGGCCTCCTCCAGCTCTGCTCCAGCCGCGGTTTTGGCTGTGGGAGAGGGAAAACGAGGTCTGCTCCCCCCGAGACCCCCACACGAGGGGGGCTGAGCCCGTCCTCGCTCCGTTCCCACGCAGCCGCTGCCTCCCAGGGCAATCGATTCCCTCCCCGCCTCCTCATTAAGGTTTAATTTATCGCTGGCGGCTCCGGTGCTGATTCCCATGCGGGGGAGGTGGGGTTTTCCCCTCCCTGTGTGGGGCTGGGACAGCAGGAACCCCCCCCCCTCCTCCGGCCTGAAATTCCCTAAGGACTGAAGCGCCTCTTCCCCAGGGAGCAGCCCCCGGGAGCTGGGAGGGAACAGCGGTGCCTGATCCCGGGGGAGGATCCCGAATTCCGAATTCCCTGAGGATTGAAACGCCTCTTCCCCATGGAGCTGGGGGGAAAGCGGTGCCCGATCCCGAATTCCCTGAGGGCTGAGACGCCTCTTCCCCAAGGAGCTGGGGGGAAAGTGGTGCCCGATCCCGAATTCGGAATTCCCTGAGGACTGAAACGCCTCTTCCTCATGGAGCTGGGGGAAAAGCGGTGCCCGATCCCGAATTCCGAATTCCCTGAGGGCTGAAACGCCTCTTCCCCACGGAGCTGGGGGAAAAGCGGTGCCCGATCCCGGGGGAGGATCCCGAATCCGTGCCGTTCATCCCACGCCCGGCGCACAGGGATCCCTCCTGCGTGTTCACTCAGGGCTGAGCAAAAGCTGCCTCAAATCCTTGGGAGATTTCCTCAAAATCCAAAGGAAACCTAATTCCAGCTTCATCCCTGGCTGTCTCCTGCTCTCCCAGGCCGGGACACAGCGTTGTGTTCATTCCAGCCGGGCTGCTTGTTGTTTTCCAGGTTATTTTTATTTTTCCCTCCTCCTCCTCCTCCCGCGGTTTTCCAGCTTCCCTGAGCTCCACAGGGATGGAATCCCGTGCTTCCCAGCCCTCGCCGTGGCTGGGGCTTCCCTCCTCTCGCATCCAGAGGTGGCTGCTGGGACCTGATCTCCTCCCGAGCGTTATCAGCATGCCCGGGGCAGGGATGCGGTTGCCATGGCAATGGGACGATCCCGGCTGGCAGCGCCGGGGATGCTCCGGGAGCTCCGGGCTGTGGCTGAGCTGCTCCAGAGGAGCCTTTGCCCTTCCTGGGCCGTGTCCCGCTTTCCCTGGGGAATGTTCACATCGGGAATATCGGTAAAAAGCGCTGGGAAAACCTTCTGGGTCTGTAAAAACCCCGGGCGGAGGTGACGGGAATCGCCGCACGGGGCTGGGAATGCTGTGTGCCTTCCCAGGGGGAATTCGTGATCTGGGATCTCCCAGAATCCCGGGATGGTTTGGGTTGGAAGGGACCCCAAAGCCCAGCCAGGGCCACCTTCCCCAGCCCTGCTCGCTCAGGGGTGGAGCTGCCGGGGCTCCCAAAGTGGCTTCGTTTCCTCTGACCTTGCTCCGAGCCAGGCTCTGCCTCCCCAGGAGCTCAGGGAAGGGCTCCAGGATTCCAGGAAGGGCTCCAGGAGCAGGAATTCGGGCAGGAGACAAGCTCAGGGCTGGCCCCCAAAGCCCAGGGGTTGCTCTTAGTGGATTAATTGGTTAATTAAACCCCGGCTCTGCCAGGAGCTCCTCACGGCACCTGGGAGAACACAAAATGCTGCTGGTGTTGGATCCTCTGGAATTCCAGAATCGCCAGCATTGGAAAAGCCCTCGGAGGGCAGAGTCCAGCCATTCTCCCAGCAGTGCTCTGCACCCTAATGTGGGTGTCCCACGTGGTTTTGGACACTTCCAGCGATTTATTCCACCCCTTCCCTGTCCCAGTGCCTGCCCGCCCTTCCAGTGAATGAATTTTCCCTGAAATCCCACCCTAAACCTCCCCTGGCGTCACCTGAGGCCCCTCCACCTTGTCCCCTGCAGTGTCCTGATCCTCCTGGCGAGCTCGGGAGCCTCCCAGACAATCAGATCTTACCACGATTGGGGTTTCACTGCAGGAATTTCTGTGCAGCAGCCACAGGCTGGGGGCAGCCCCTGCCTCGGCACTGCATCCCAGCGGGAATCCTTGGCACACCGGAGGTGCTGGGAAGGAGCCGGAGCGCCCGGTGTTATCTCCCCTCTAATCAGATGAATCCAAACGGGGATTATCCCAATCCCCCGAGCAGTCGGTGATCTGGTGTTTGGGTAAAACTGAGTCTCATCCTTCCCAACCCCGCTGCCGGCTGGGTTTGGGTTTGTTTGGGGCTGCAGCCCAGTGGGGGCCTGGTTGGGGCTGCTCCAGAGCTTTTCCCATCCCTCTGGAACCCTGGGGGTGACTCCCAGCTCCCAGAGCAGCTGGGATGGTGGGGATGGGACAGTGGGACAACGGGATGGGACAGTGGGAACAAGCTGGGACAGTGGGAGGTGTCCCTGCCGTGGCAGGGGGTGGCACTGGATGGGATTTAAGGTCCTTCCCAACCCGTTCCATGACTCTGTGAGGGAAATGTGGGAGCTGGAGCAGCCCAGTTGGAATGGCAGCCCTGGAGCAGGGATCAGCATTGTGGGGGAGCCCTCGGATCCCCAAAAAACCAACGGGACCTCGCTGTCCTCCACAGTTCTGTCCTCAGGGGGCTCGGCCCAGGTCACCTCTAAGGAGGGGACACTGGGATGGCTTTGCCAGGGAAGTTATCCCAGGTTTTGCATGGATTTGGGGGTGGAGCAGCACCAGGCGTGGTCACCGTGGTCAGGATGGGAGCAACGCTGTCCCTGTGCCCCCTGCACCGGGGATTTACTCCCCTGCAGTCGGTTTGGGGGATTCCAGAGCAATCCCAGTTTGGGAATTCTGCTTTAAGGCTGTGACAGAGCAACCCGGGACCCTTTCCCAAAGATGTTTCCCCTCCGTGCCCCTTTCCCAAAGGCCTTTTTCCCTCCGTGCCCCTTTCCCAAAGATGTTTCCCCTTTGTGCCCCTTTCCCAAAGGCCTTTTTCGCTCTGTGCCCCGTTCCCAAAGGCCTTTTTCCCTCCGTGCCCCTTTCCCAAAGATGTTTCCCCTTTGTGCCCCTTTCCCAAAGGCCTTTTTCGCTCCGTGCCCCGTTCCCAAAGGCCTTTTTCCCTCTGTGCCCCTTTCCCAAAGATGTTTCCCCTCCGTGCCCCTTTCCCAAAGATGTTTCCCCTCCGTGCCCCTTTCCCAAAGGCCTTTTTCCCTCCGTGCCCCTTTCCCAAAGATGTTTCCCCTCCGTGCCCCTTTCCCAAATGTGTTTCCCCTCCGTGCCCCTCTCCCATCTGCGCCACAGCCCCGGAGCTGCTCGGGCCGTGCTGGGTGTCAGTGCCAGCCCACAGCCACCATCTGCTCCGGCTCAGGTTTCCTCCCGAGGCTTTTCCTGGGAATTGTGGGGCGTGGAGGGCTCTGCCTCCGTGGCAGCCAGGCTGGAAATGCTCCTCTCGCTCCAGCTGGGGGATCGGATCCGGTGGGAGCATCCTCTGGGATGCAGGGCCTGCGGGTGAAGCTCCTTAGTTGGGGCCGACTTTTCCACTTCTTGGCAGCTGAGAGACCCCAAATCCAGCAGCCCTTTGGGGTCAGGGCAGGCCCAGCTGGGGGTTTGCCCACTGAACCCTCCCTGTTATCCAGGGATTCACCTCCTGCTCTGCTCCACGTCTCCTGGAGCTGGGAATGGCCCCGGGAAGTTTGGGCAGGGCTGAAAGCAGCCTCCAGCTGGAGCACTGGATATTTCCTTTCTCCCAGAACTCCCCCTGAGTCTCTCCCCAAATTCCTGACCCCGTTCCTGTGGTTGTTCCCGTTATCCTGGCGCGGTTTGTGCTGGGATCGGGATATTCTGCCACACCGGGAACCACAGCGTGAGGCTGCCGTGGCCAAAACCTCGGTCAGGGAGAGCTCAGACCCTGCAGAGCTGAGGGCCTGGGAGCAGAGCCAGCAGCTTCTCCTGGGATAACGGGGCCCTGGGGGCAGCTTGGGGCTGTGGAAAGCTCTGTCCTGAAATCCTGGAATGGCTTTGTCCCCCAGGGGAAAACGCTGCTCCTGCCCTTTTGGGATAAATCCAACACTGGGAGAGAGCCCAGGGAGAAAAGGGTTGGCTGGGGAGGTGTTGGGCACGGGGGAGAAATCCCATTGTTGGAGAAACCCCATTGTCCGGGCAATCCCACATCCCAAACTGGAGCTGCCAAACCCTCCGTGCGTGTGTCGTCCCCAGCTCCGGCTCCTCCAGAGAACGCTTGGATGTGGCCCCCTGGGGACACCAGTTTGGGGTGACACGGCCGTGCTGGTTGGGCTGGACGATGCTGGAGGGCTTTTCCAGCCTGAATGGTTCCATCATTCCGTGATTCCGTGCTGGGAATTCCGGAGCAGCCGGGCGGGTGGGGCCAGGGGACGGCGTGGCGTTAACGGTGTCCTTCCCTCGGCAGACACTACCCGAAGCAATCCTTCACCATGGTGGCAGACACGCCCGAGAACCTGCGCCTAAAGCAGCAGAGTGAGCTCCAGAGCCAGGTGAGCCCCTCAAATTCCCGAATTCCCACGGGAAAAACCCACGCGCGGACATTCCCCGCTGTGTTTCTGTCTCTGAGGGTCCCGTGTTTTGGGGTTTCTCTGCGTGTTTGACTTTTGGGAGGTTCCTGAATTCGTGTCGAGCACGGGGACCTCCAGCCCTGACAATTCCGTGATTCTCTGGGTGCTTCCCAAATCCCTCCCAAGCTCTGGTGCTTCCCAAGCCCTCACCCCGGGAAGGCAGAGGCGGGTTTGGGCTTTCGGGTGCAGGTCCCTCCTCTCAGGTCCCACCTGTGTTTGCTGTTCCCTTCATCCCTGGCACCTCCCAGAGGTGGGAATCCGCCTCTCCCAGGCCCAGCTGGATTCCCAACTGGATTCCAGGTGGGGAAAGGCAGGATCCTCACCTGGACAGGTGTGCACCCTCCAACCTCAAACCTCGCAGGGCTTGGGCGCCCTGGGAGGCGGGAAGGAACAGATGGAGGGATAAGGAGTGGCACAGGGAAGGATTCCAGGTTTTAGTGGGAAGAGGCTGCTGTCCAGGCTTGTCCTGGTTCGTCCCCTGGAGGTGGCCCTGGCTCAGCAAAGTCCCTGCTGCTGGCTCAGGGTGAGGGCTGGGCTCCCAGGGACTGTCCCCTGGGGTGATCCTGGCGTTCCTTTTGCTCCAGAACCCTGGGAGCAGGGATGGGAGCAGGAATTCTGCAGGAAAACTGCTGGAAATGCAGGAATGGCCATTGAGAAGGGGCTGGAGCACCAGGAGGAGCTGGGAAAGGGGCTCAGCCTGGGGAAAAGGAGCCTCAGGAGGGAGCTTCCCAATCCCTACAATTCCCTGGAAGGAGCCAGGTGGGGGTCAGGCTTTTCCCCATGAACAGGATGAGAGGGAACGGCCTCAGGCTTTTCCAGCTGAGGAAAAGCCGGGAGCGCCGGAGCAGCGGCATCTCCGTGGTTGCCATGGAAAAGCCACGGTGTCCCCTTGTCCCTGTCACGGACACAAATCCAGCCTCGGGCTGGGCTCAGCTCTGAGCCTGAGCCTGGGATCTGCTGGGCCACTCCCAGGGGGGAGAGCTGGGACAAAAGCTGAGCTTTGGTGACCCCACGGTGGCCCCGGCCCCGCCGGCTCTGCCGCAGGTGAGGCTCCCCTCCTCCTCCTCCTCCTCCTCCTGGATGCATTCCCAAGGAATCTGCTGCCCAGCTCCTGACACTCTCAGGCTAATGGGAAGAGAAGGAAGGTCACAGCATCCTTCACAGCGCAGCAGGGCGGGATCTGATCCCGAAAAAACACTGATCCCAAAAAAACCACTGATCCCAAAAAACCTGAGAGCAGCACGGAAAATCCCGGGCTGTCCTCCCTCTGGCCAGCACAGCCAGCAGGCCTCGCTGGCAGCACCCTGGGCTGTCCTACTGCCCCTTTTCCAAGGAAAAAAGGGAATTAAACAGGCTCCCGGGGCAGTTCCACAGCCTGAGCTCTGCTGGGAGACGCTGGCTCCAGCCAGGATCGCCTCTGGATGTGTTTTTTTCCGGCACAGCGAGCTGGGAGCGCACGTGAGCAGGGCTGTGACATCAAAGCTCAGACCACGGCTGCAGCGCAGCCTCTCAGCAGAGCCAGATCCCAGAAAAACATGGAATTTTTAGTGCTGGAGGAGCCCTCTGAGATCAGAGTCCAGCGCTGCTGCATTCACCATTAACCCACGTCCCCAGGTGCCACCTCCACGTGGTTTTGGGGACACTTCCAGGGACAGTGACCCCAGCACTGCCCTGGGCAGCCCCTCCCAATGCTTGACAGCCCTTCCAGGGACCGATTTTTCCCTGCTATCCAACCTAAACCTTCCCGGGATTTTCAGGGCGGGATGGGTCCCAAACACGCTCCAGGATTAGGATCTTAACCTGTTTCTGCCTTTGTTCTGCCTCCAAAGGGAGTCAGAGCTCCAAACATTTGCATTTCTCAGAGCACTCCAGCTGCTCTGCTTTATGGACAAACCCCGAGCTGAGCCCTGGGCATGGAATTGGTCATTCCAGGCCTGCCAGGGGGGTCTGGAGTTCTGTGGATGGACTGGAGGAACTGGAGCCATGGGCTGGGACAGGGAAAGGCTCCTGGAGAAGGAGCAGCCTGGCAGGAGGCTCCGATTGCCACCTCCAGGGCCACCCACGGGGCTCATCCCAGCAAACCGCGCCGGGACGGGCAGGGACGGCGAAAGCCGTAGGAAAATCCCGCCTGGAGTAAGGTCAGGGTTGTGGGAACGGTCACTTCCCACCTTCGGCCGGGGGCTGACACCAACCCCAGGCCCGGCTGGAGCCGTGGCCCTGCAGAGCAGCCCGGAGCAGGCTCCCCTCGGCGGGAAAAGGGAATTCCCTGCGTCGGTGTCCGGAGCCCCTGGAGCTGCTGGGGGTCGTTTCCGGGCCAGAGCAGCGATGTCCCCGGGCCACTCCTCGGGAGCCGGGCTCTGCTGGGTCCCTGGGTGTGATCCCGAGGAGGTCGATTCGCTGTTGCCTCCAGCAGGAACACCCAGTGGGACTGGGACAGCGGGGGGTCACCAGAGCTGTGGTTTGGGGTGCACAGGGATGGGTGACAGGGGATGGGGTGACAGGGATGGGGTGCTGGACACCCACAGGGATGGGACGAGGTGCTGGGCACCTTCAGGACCAGGGTGACAGGAATGGGGTGACCAGGACAGGGTGCTGGCCACCTTCAGAAAGGGGGTGACAGGCATGGGACACTGGGCACCTTCAGGTACAGGGTGCCAGGGATGGGGTGCTGGGCACCTGCAGGGACAGGGTGACAGGAACAGGGTGGCAGGGATGGGGTGGCAGGGATGGGGTGGCAGGAACGGGGTGGCAGGGATGGGGTGGCAGGAACGGGGTGGCAGGGACAGGGTGGCTGCCAGGGCTGAGCCGCAGTGCTTCCGTGTCACTCTCTGTCTCCTCTATTTGTGTCCCTGAGGAGGCGTCTCCCGTTCCGGTCACGGGAAGCCGCAGGATAATGATGTCCCATGTGGCCAAAAGCATCCCCAAAGTGACAGCTCGGTGCCCACGGGCTCCTTTTCCGAGCCCATGGGTGGCAGGGAAATTGCAGGTTCCCATCCTGTGGCTCCTTTTCCGAGCGGGAATTTGGGCACGGCCCTTCCTGCCGGAGGCTCCCGTGCGTGGGTGGCAGCTGCCGCTCCTGTCCCTGCTGTGCCAGCTCCTCTGGGAGCTGTCACCTCGGTGCTGGTGGCAGCACGGGGAGGGTTTGATGTGCCTGGGCCGTGATGTGGGAAGGGTTTTTCCGGCTCCCTTTGGATAACGCGTGGATGAGCGCGGCGTCACGCTGCTTCCCGGCACGGAGGGCGCAGATTCCCTGGGAAAATGGATTGTGGAGCCCATTTTATTACTGATACATTATCCTCATCATCATCATCATCATCATCATCATTATCATGGTGGCTTTTTAGCGCTGAGTTCCTGTATCCTGAAAAACCGAGGGAGCTGGAGCAGGGTGGGATTTAGGAGGGTGAAAATGTGGGATTTCTCAGAGGATCTGCCTGCCCGTGGGATCAGCGTCTCGCTCGGTGATTCCTTGTCCTTCCAGCCTGGAATTCTCCCAGCTCAGCAGCTCTGTGTGGTGCTGCCCTGTCCCCTGCCCCAAGCAGCGTGGGGACAGCATCCCACGCTCCAGAGGGAAGTGTGTCCTTCATGGAAAACATCGTGGATGGACGGCAAACCACAGCCCCTGCCGGGCTGGCACTGGGCAAACTGGGGCTGGTGGCTCACGCAGCTCCTCCTGACCCTGTCCCGGTGTCACTGGGTTTGTGTCACCGCTTCTTTGTCACCAGTTTTGTGTCACAGCTCCTTTGGCTCCCCATCCCCGCTGGTCAAACCCCTGGGCTCTCCTTCCCCCCTCTGGGAAATTCAAATTATTCTTCAGCCCAGAGAGCGAAATTTTGTTTTACTTGCTTCAAAATGGAGCTTTCTGCCCCAAAACGAGCCCGTATTTGTGCCGTGGTGGGGTCAGAGCCCCACGTGCGCTCATTAAGCCGTGGCTCATTAACCCTTTGCTTCCCGATGTCACACCACAGTCAGAAACCAGCAGGAATTGGTTGCTGACCGGTGCCCCACAGGAATCTGCACTCAAACCCGAGTGACCCCAACTCCTGCCGGAAGGGAACCGGGCTCTGCGGGCTCGGGGAAGTTGTTTGGGTGCTGGCAAAGCCCTTTTGCCATCCCTGGCTGCGCTGGGGGGCTCCTGAGCGAGGCTGAGGCCGTGCCTGGCAGCGAGGGGCTGCTGCTGCACCCAGCTCTGCGCTCTCCCGCTTTTCCCGGCGTTTCAATCCCGTTTTCCTGCTGTGCCCCCAGATCCGCTACAAGGAGGAGTTCGAGAAGAACAAGGGCAAAGGCTTCAGCGTGGTGGCCGACACCCCCGAGCTGCAGAGGATCAAAAAGACTCAGGATCAGATCAGCAACGTGAGTGGCTCCTCGTCCCCCCGCTGTGACATTGCCGTGACCTCCCCGGGGCCGGGGGGAGCCGGGGAGGGGACAGCTGCTGGCAAACAGCCTGGGATCACGGAATCCCGGAATCCTGGGCGGGAATAATTCTCCAGCCTGTATGCCCGGGCACCTCCTGCCCCTCTCCCGGCTCCTCCATGTCCAGGGATCCGAGATGCTCGAGGTGACTGAGAGAGGGAAGGAGGGAGCAGCAGAATTCGTGGAGCAGGGGCAGCTCCACCCGCCCCTGGCTGCCACCAAAAGCCGCAGCGTGGGCAGCTCTTGGATTCCTGGAATATCCTGAGCTGCAGGGAGCCCACGGGGATCCCCAATCCCAATTCCTGTCCCTGCGCTCGTTTGGGCTTTGCTGGGCCCTGAGGAGCTCAGTCCCTCTCCTGCTCTCTCTGTGTGTGTGTGGATGTCAGGTGGATGCCGGAGCGTTGCCATGGAGAAGTGGGAGGATGCTCAGGGATGCACAGGGATGCTCAGGGATGGACAGGGATGGACAGGGATGCAGGAGGATGCTTGGAGATGCTTGGGAATGCTCAGGGATGGACAGGGATGAAGGAGGATGCTCAGGGATGCCCAGGGATGGACAGGGATGCTCAGGGATGGACAGGAACACTCAGGGATGGACAGGGATGCTCAGGGATGGACAGGGATGCCCAGGGATGGACAGGGATGGACAGGGATGCCCAGGAACACTCAGGGATGGACAGGGATGCTCAGGGATGGACAGGAACACTCAGGGATGGACAGGGATGCTCAGGGATGGACAGGGATGGACAGGAACACTCAGGGATGGACAGGGATGCCCAGGGATGCTCAGGGATGCACAAGGATGGACAGGAACACTCTGGGACACTCAGGGATGCCCAGGAACACTCAGGGATGCCCAGGGATGCCCAGGGACACTCAGGGATGGACAGGGATCATCAGGGACACTCAGGGATGCCCAGGGATGCTCATCCAGCTGCAGCACCGGGAGTGGCGGGCCTGGCTGCGCCTGCCCAAAATCTCCCACACAGGGAGCTCATTCCCCTTCGGCTGCCAGGAAAAGCCAGGAGTGTTCCTCGGGAAGGGACAGGGCTGGATTCTCCCTGCTCTGTCACCCCTCTGCCACGAGAAACCTCCTGGGGTCCACGAGCCGGTGGTGCCTGAGCTGCTCCTGCTTTTCTATCCATGACATTCCCTGGGGACACAGAGCGTGGCTGGGAGCTGCTGGCTGCTCCGGGGAAGGGCTCTGGAATGCAGGGAGACAGTGCCGCAGTGGGAGCCCACACAAAAACCCAGGAAGCCCCAGCAGGGCGCGAGGGGGGGATGTTTGTTCCCTGCTTTCCTGCTCCCATTGTGCAGCTCCCTGGCACCCCTCGGGACGTGATGGACGCACCAAACTCCAGGGCTGGGCAAGGCTTGGGAATGGGATCCAAGCTGGGAGATTTTCCCTGGGGCAGCTCTGAGCTGGCAGCTCCCCCGGAGAAGGGCTGGGGGCTGGATTTGGGGCGGATCCGGGGGGGTTTGGGGACATTGAATGACAGAGCAGAGAGCTGAGCCCGGCCCTGGTGGCTCTGCCCGGCCCCCTCACCCTCTCCCAGCCGCTTCCAGCAGCTTCCCAGTGTCTGGCTGCCAGCCTGGGGTGGCCGTGACCCACTTAGGAGAGACACAGAAACCAGCCCTGTCCCTGCTGAGCGGCTGCCATTCCCGATCCAGGGGCAGCAACCGGGGCAGGGAAGGTGGGGCCCAGCCCGGGCGTGCCCCAAAACGCCCTCGGGGCGGGGGGACAGGCGGGGAAACCCTGCTGGGAACGGAGCTGGGCACAGCCTGAGCCCGGCCTGGGGCTCATCCCGAGCCTGGCCCTGTCCCTGGGGCTGTTTTAGGGCTGATCCCGAGGCTGTTCCCGGGCTGTCCCTGCTCCTGTCCCTGTTCCCGAGGCTGTTCCCGAGACTGTCCTCGTTCCCGGGGCTGTTCCCGAGGCTGTCCCTGCTCCTGTCCCTGTTCCCGAGGCTGTTCCTGCTCCTGTCCCTGTCCCCGCTCCTGTCCCCGTTCCTGAGGCTGTTCCTGCTCCTGTCCCCGCTCCTGTCCCTGCTTCTGTCCCTGCTCCTGTCCCCGCTCCTGTCCCTGTTCCCGAGGCTGTCCCTGCTCCTGTCCCTGATCCCAGGGCTGTTCCCGAGGCTGTTCCCGAGGCTGTTCCTGCTCCTGTCCCCGTTCCCGGGGCTCTTCCCGGCGCTGTTCCTGCTCCTGTCCCTGCTCCTGTCCCTGCTCCTGTCCCTGTTCCCGAGGCTGTCCCTGCTCCTGTCCCCGCTCCTGTCCCCGTTCCTGAGGCTGTTCCTGCTCCTGTCCCTGTCCCTGCTCTTGTCCCTGCTCCTGTCCCCGCTCCTGTCCCTGTTCCCGGGACTCTCCCTGCTCCTGTCCCCGCTCCTGTCCCCGTTCCCGAGGCTGTTCCCAGCCTCCTGAGGTTCCCCAGAGCAGCCAGGGCAGGGCAGGGGGTGCTGCCTGCGGGGTTCTCTCTGCTCCAGGCCGTGCCCGTGCCCAGCTCCCGGTGCCCTCCAGTCCATCCCTGTTTAACCGGGTGACATTCCCGAGCTCCGGGTGCTTCCCAGTGGGAATGCACTCATTAACAGCAGGGGATTAATTGTTAATTTTCACCCTCACGCCCCCCGTGGCTGGGTTAACCTTTCCCTGCTGCCTGCCCTGGCGTCCCCTCTGTCCCCCTGGCACTGGGGGTTGCACACCAAAATTCCTAAAGGGGATTTTGCTCCGTGTTCCCATGGTTTGGGAGGTGCATCTGGGGTTGGATCTCATCCTGGAAAAATTCCTTATCCCGCCCTCGGGACACTGAAACCTCCTCGTGTCTGTCCCACAAAGTGCTCAGGGGGTGTGGGGGAAGGAGCCCCCCAGGACTGCGGGAGTGGCAAAGCCGAGCCCTGGCTGGTGGAAAGGACGGAGCTGGGATGAGGTGAAGGATCCTGGAATCCTCCAGGCTGGAAAAGGAGTCCGGCATTAACTCAGCACTGCCCTGTGACCCATGTCACCAACCCCTGTCCCCAGTGCCACATCCACGTGGTTGTTTAACACTTCAGCGACGGTGACTCCACTGGGCAGCCCCAATCCCCCTTTTAGGAAGGAATTTTCCCGAATTTCCAATCCAAACCTCTCCTGAGGCCGTTCGCTTGTCCCGTCCCTTGTTCCTGGGGAGAAGCTGCTCCGGGGCCGAGCTCTGACCTCTCCCACCCCACCCTGCAGATCAAGTACCACGAGGAGTTCGAGCGGAGCCGGATGGGCCCCAGCCCCAGCGAGGGCTCCGAGCCCGAGCGCCGGAATTCCCAGGAGAGCAGCAGCTACCGGAGAGGGGCAGAGCAGCAGCACCAGCCCCTGCACCACGGCCAGCCCGGCGCCCCAGGTGAGGCAGGGCAGCCTCAGGAGGGGCTTTTCCACATCCCCCACATCCCCCAGTTCAGGGATCCAGCCTTCCCTTCATGGATCCACACTTCCCTCCACATCCCCCAGTTCAGGGATCCCCCCTTCCCTCCAATCCCAGCTCATGGATCCACCCTTTGCTCCAATCCCAGTTCAGGATCCCTCCTTCCCTCCCAGTTCATGGATCCCCCCATCCCTTCATGGATCCCCCCTTCCCTCCAATCCCAGTTCATGGATCCCCCCATCCCTTCATGGATCCCCCTTCCCTCCAATCCCAGCTCATGGATCCCCCTTCCCTCCAATCCTAGCTCATGGATCCCCCCTTCCCTCCAGTCCCAGTTCATGGATCCACCCATCCCTTCATGGATCCCGCTTCCCTCCAATCCCAGCTCATGGATCCACCCTTCCCTCCAATCCCAGCTCATGGATCCCCCTTCCCTCCAATCCCAGCTCATGGATCCCCTCTTCCCTCCGCAGTTTACCAGCAGCAGCAGCCGCCATCCCAATCCTACGGCTACAAGGAGCCGGCGGCTCCGGCCTCCACGCAGCGCAACGCCCCGGCCGGAGGGGGGGTGAGTGCAGCCCCCACCCCTGGGGGGATCCCTCTGTCCTTGGGGAGGGGCTGTGCCCCCTGTGTCCCCTGGGGCTGTGCCGGTGACCCCAGTGACCCCTGCGTCCCTCGGGAGGGGCTGTGCCAGTGACCCCAGTGTCCCTCAGGGTGTGCCAGTGTCCCCTGGGGTTTTCAGTGACCCCAGTGTCCCCTGGGGTTGTTCAGTGACCCCAGTGTCCCCTGGGGTTGCTCAGTGACCCCTGTGTCCCCTGGGGTTGTTCAGTGACCCCTGTGTCCCCTGGGGTTGTTCAGTGACCCCAGTGTCCCCTGGGGTTGCTCAGTGACCCCTGTGTCCCCTGGGGTTGCTCAGTGACCCCTGTGTCCCCTGGGGTTGTTCAGTGACCCCTATGTCCCCTGGGGTTGCTCAGTGACCCCTGTGTCCCCTGGGGCCGTGCCCCGTGTCCCCACAGAAGCGTTTCCGCGCCGTCTACGACTACAACGCGGCGGACGAGGACGAGGTGTCGTTCCAGGACGGGGACACCATCATCAACGTGCAGCAGATCGACGACGGGTGGATGTACGGCACCGTGGAGCGCACGGGGGACACGGGGATGCTCCCGGCCAACTACGTGGAGGCCATCTGAGCCCGGGGACGCGGCCCGGCCCCGCCCGCGCCCGTGTCCCTCCCCGCGTGTGCGTCTCTTGTCCCCTCCCCGCCCGCTCCGGCCTCGGAGCCATGTCCCGATGTCCCCTCCGTGTCCGGTTTCTCTTGCCAATTCTGCTTCGGGGTGGCCCCGTGGGGCCTGAGGGGCCGCGCAGGGTGGGGATCCAACCCCTGCGGCTTTCCTGCTCCTGGCTGTCCCTCCTCTCCAGCCCTTTCCCGGCCGGGGGAGCCGCCGGAGCCGCCGGGATCCCAGAGAAGGGAGGGAGAGGCCAAATTAGGACCAAATTCCCGCTGTGGAGGTGAGGGGTGCTCATCCCGAGGGTGCGGGAATGGGCTGGGAGCTCCCCCTGCTCCGCTCCAGCTCCGGCCCCGGCTCATCCCGGGCTGCTCCCGGCTCGGGCTCATCCTGATGCCGCGGCTGCTCCCGGCTCCCCTGCCCAGCCTCCATTCAATCTTTGCTCCCTTCAGACCTCAAAGCAGGAAAGCACTCAGTTCAAATCTCAAACAAAACCTCTCTCCTCGGGATTCCGAGCTCTGGGCAGCCCTGGGAGCGGCTCTGGCTGCTCCTGCCTCGGGCTCCGGTTGTCCCGATCCTCCGGAGAAGGAGCAGCCGTGGGGCTTTTCCTGGGAGCTGCTGCTCTGGCTCGAGGGCTGGGGCTGGGATGAGCCCCCCTGGACTGGGATGAGCCCCCCCTGCAGCTCCAGCTCCCTCTGGGCCGGGGTCTGGGGGTTCCCTGGCAAAGCCTTTTCCTCTCACCCAGAATTTTCCTGCTTTTCTCCTGCTGCTGCCGGCTGCTGCCACCACTCTGGGGCCATCCTGGGGGCCCTGTTGTCCCCTGGGTGATGTGGCAGCCCGAGCCGCCCTGCACCTCTCATTCCCAGCGCTGGTGGCAGCTTTTGGGACCACTTTGGGATGGTGTCGTGGACCAAAACGTCAAAGCACATCCCTGTCCCCGTCTCCTCGGGGCTCTGCAGATCCCAGAGCGGGTCGGGGTCGGGAAAAACTGGAACTGAGCAGGGAGGGAGGAGCGGGAACCTCTGCGGGGTGACAGGAGCGGGACCTGGGGGCAGCGGGGATGTCCCCTTGCCGGGCTGCACTGTGGGGTGGGATATTCCCAGCGGGAAGTGCCGCCTTTGCTATTCCCACAGGAAAAGCGGGAATACGGGACCAAAGCGGCTGAGTGAGACATTCCTTGGTTCTGTTGGGGACAACTCCCATCCTCAGGGGGCTGATGGGGCTGGGATTGGGGAGAGCGGGATCAGGGGCAGCGGGAAGGGCAGAGACCCGCCGGGAAA
The DNA here is from genome assembly GCF_000738735.6 of Corvus cornix cornix. NCBI lineage: Eukaryota > Metazoa > Chordata > Aves > Passeriformes > Corvidae > Corvus > Corvus cornix. Next base: position 80,823 of record NC_046355.1, read on the forward strand.
AGGGAATTCCGGCTGCAGTGGGACGGGGGGAGAAGGACAGGGATTCAGGGTGACACCGGAGGGTGGCAGGAGCAGCCAGGATGGGCTGTCCGGGATGGGGATCCCGGCTGGTGCTAAAACAGGGAGCACAAGGGCAGGGAGGATCCACCTCTCCCTGCTAAATCCTCTTCTTAATCACGTTCTTGTCCGGGAATGGGGGGGGGAGCATCAATGTGAATAAACCCTTTTTTAACGGACCAAATAACACAGGAAATTCCCTTTTGGGATACAGACCTTTTTTTAATCGTTCCCTTGAAACCGTTGTCCCTAAACTGTCCCCTCTCTTGCCCTGCCCCCTTTCTCCCCTGCCATGGGAAACAAACCTCTTTACTGCTTGATTTCTGCCTTTTCTCTCAACTTATGCACTTTTTTGCCTTTTTTTTTTCATCGCTGAAAAGCACCTAAACCTGTATTTAAAATAAATAAATAAATAAAGGGGGGGGGGGGAGGGGAAGAAAAAAAATGGAAGAAGAACAATTAAAAAGCTGAAGAATTGCTTCTCATCACGTGTAAAATAGACTTCGTCCATCCCAGCTTCCCCGGTTGCGTCTCAGTGCTGAGCTTAGAACGTGTTTTCCTCGGGATCCGTCGCTTGATTGGGGTTTTGTCCTTGTGTCCTTCCTGGGTTGAGCACCCACCACTATTAAAAATAATAATAATAATAATAATAATGTTATTTGGCCTTTTTATCCAAAAAAAATTTTTAAAACCCACGGAATGGAAAAACCCGACCGATTCTCTTCCCGGTTTACTCGGATCGAAAATAAAAGTTTAATTTTTACCTGCTGATTGTGCTGGCTTTGATTGCGGCCGCTTTTCCGGCCGCTTTTCTGCTTCCTCGGGACCAGGGGAGGCTTCCAGAGCTGGGATTTTCATCTCGCCTGAGGCTGGGACACGCTGGCGTCCCTGGGGATCCGCCTGGGATGCAGCTCCTCGGCTCACCCCCTGCTTTTGGAAAGCTCGGGGATGTGTTTTGGAGCCCGACTGCAGCCAAGGGGTTTCCATGGAGCCCTGGGAATTCAGCAGGTGGGATTTTCAGCAGGGTTTTAAACAGCGGGGGAACAAAAATGTGGCGGGTATGGAGGGAAGGATGTTGTTTATCAACAGCGCCGGTAAAAAAAAGCGAGGAAAACAAAGCGGCTCCGTGCGTGACAAAGGGCGGTGCTGGGGCAGCCCAGGAGCACCAAGGAAGGTGGTTCAGGGTCCTGGTGTAGCTTGGCCACGGCCAGCGCTCGTTTTCCCTCCTTTCTCCAAAGGATGGGCCCGTTCCCAGCTCCAAAGGGGGGGGGGGGGGGGGGGGCACATCCCCGGGGGCACCCCCTGAAGTGGGGAGCGCTTTGAGAAGGAAGGGGCAGGGGCAGAACAACCCCCCCGCAGGGAGAGCGGCCCGGGCTGAGCCCGGCTGCCCGCCTGTGTTGATCGCTTTATCGCCCTCCTGCCCGCTGCAAAGCGGCTCCATCAGCTCCGGCATCATCTCTGCATCCTGAGCGGAGCGAGCCGCGCTCGGCCGGGGAGGGGAGGACGCAGCGGCGGCTCTGCCCAGCAGCCCTGCCCGGAGCCCTGCCCGGAGCCCTGTCCGGAGCCCTGTCCGGAGCCCTGTCCGGAGCTCGGCAGCCCCTGCCCCGCCGCCGCCTCCTCCCTCCCTCCCTCCCTCCCTCACCATGCTGGACATTTTCATCCTGATGTTTTTCGCCATCATCGGCCTGGTGATCCTGTCCTACATCATCTACATGCTCTAGAGAGCCGCTGCGGAAGATGCGGCTGAGCAGCAGCCTCGCCACCCGAGCGGCGGCCAGGTGAGCTCCTCGTCCCACCAGGTGTGAATTTCTGGGAGGAATGCGCGGGGAGGGGGGCGGGGGGCAGATTTGGGGTCGGTGCTTCTGGCTTTGGCTGCCTGGGCTGGAAGGGGGGCAGCGGGGTGATTTTACACCGGGCCACTCAGCCCCGGCCATTGTGCAGCTGCCGGGCTCTGCCGGCCGGATTGATCAGCCCGCTCGCGTGGCTTCTGTTTCCGAGAGAGGGAGAAACGGAACAGCTCCGGGGAGAAACCGGGCGGGATCCCGGCTGCGTCATTCCTAAGGAGCCAAAGGAGGGTCCCGGGATGAGGGGGGGCTGCGGCCGCTGCTTCCGCACGGAGCTGCTCCATCCCCGCTGCTCCCGCACGGAGCTGCTCCATCCCCGCTGCTCCCGCACGGAGCTGCTCCATCCCGCGCGGCTCGCGGCAGCTCCGGGCCCGGCTCACACCGGCCTCTCCTTTCCCTTTCTCTGCCACAGCCTCTCCTTTCTCTCCCGCAGCCTCCGCCCGGTGCGTGTCCCTCGGAGCCTTCTGGAACAGCGTTAACCTCTGCGAGCCCAGCGCGGAGCACGGAGCGGCCACGGAGCCGGCGGGGCCGGGGAGGGAATGAGGGGACAGAGGAGGGGACCGCTGTCAGGATCTGGGTTATTCGCGCTGCCAGGACCTGTGTCCTTCCCGCGGTCAGGTCCTGGGATGCTCCCGGTGACGCACGCGGTGTTCCCAGGGGGATGCGAAGGGTCCTGTCCCCCCTTCGTGTCCTGTCCCCCCTTCGTGTCCTGTCCCCTCGCGCGAGCGCATCCGAGGTCGTTTGGGCTTAATTTTAGGAAATCGCTTCTATTTTTAATGAACAGTGTTCAGGGAGCGGAATAAAGAGGAAGGACATGGCAGAGGGAACATGGCTGCTGGTGTCACTGCGTGGATGGGGATGGGGGACACGCGGCTCCAGGGACGAACTCCGTGAGTGCACAGGGATCCAGGGCATCCCGGGAAGGCTGAGAGATTGGGAATCCAGGCTGAGGCACCCCTATGTCCCCCAACAGTCCCTGGGGAGGGTCCCTGCTCCAGGAAGGGTGGGGTCCCCACCAGCCTCTCCCCTTTGGAGGGTCCCTGAGCATCCCCACTCCTCACTCAGGTCCCTCGGTGGTGTTTGGAGAAGCTCCAGGAGGCCTTGGATGGGAAAAGGAACATTTTTACCACGATGGAAATTTCTGCGGGATGGAAAGAACATTTCAGAGCTTCATTTTCCCTCTGCTTGGAGAGGCCTGGGAAGGTGCTTGGGGCATCAGGAGGATTTTTCTTGTTCTTTTATGAAGCCCTGCATCAATCCCTGACCTCCCACTGCCACTCACGGGCAGTGACTGAAAGTTTCACCCTCCTAGAAGGCAAAATTTTCATATTCCTGGTGTCTCCCAGGGTTTTATAATTTTTTAAGCAACAAACACCTGAAATACCCATAATGGGAAGAGCTTTGTGCCCCTTTATCCATGGAACCACCACACAAGAGTGTGAGAGAACGGGATCCAGGGAGAGCAGGAAATGCTGGAATGGGCTGGTGAGACTTTCAGGAGAGGGTGTTCACAGGATAAAAAAAGAGGGATTTCAGAGCCTGGGAATGCTGGATGTGGTCAGTGCTGCCAGTTGAATGCTTGACACTGCAATTTCCTGCCAGTGAAACTCCTGAGAGAAACTCCAAGCTGGGGATTTCATCCCGAGCGTGTTCCTGGAGCCACCCGGAGCGATCCCTCCCACTGAGCCCTGGAGGTGAGGAAACGCTGCTCCCTCGCCCCACCACCAAATATAGCCGGGAATCAGGAGCCTGAAATATTCCGGGAGGAATTTCTGCAGGCATAAGTCATGTTCTCAATAACTTCCCCTGCCGAGGCTGTGAGTGGAGCCGACATCTGCGGGGATGAGGGGAGAGTGAGTAAGGAGGAATGCGTGGAATGGAAACTCCGCTGAGTGTGAAGCCAGGAGCGATCCTTTTCTCTGACTCCCAGGCCCTACAGAGCTGCCAGCTCTGCAGGACAATCCCTTCCTGCACCCCCAAACCGGCCAGCTCCGGGCTGGGAGGCGAGCAGGGGTGGGAAAAGGGATTGGAACCAGTTCCAGCAGTTCCAATCTGGCAGCAGAAGGAAAATCACCCTTTTCTCAAGTACCGCCATCCCAGCTGCTCTGGACCTGGACCCTCCTCGGTGTTAAATTGTGAGAGCTGATCCAGGGGGGAACTGGAAAAGGAGGGTGCAGGGCTGGGGTCATTTCCCAGTTCATCCCAAACCGGGCGGGATTGGGCTTCAGGCCTTTGGGAATTTTGATGGAAATGAGGCAAAAACCATCACCAAGCACCTCCCCTCCCCCCCCCCCCTCCCCCGAGCCGCCGGGAGAGCCAGAGCCGGGGCAGTTAATGACAATTAATAAAGCCATCAATAATTGATGAGGAGCCGGCGCTCCGTGCTGACATTCCAGCCCCGCCGGCTGCTCCAGGGAATCAAAGAGCTCCCTTTTCCCGTGTGGCTGCGCTCCCATAAAAGCCCCCCTTGTGCCCGGCTGGAATTTATGGCCACTGCGGCCCCGGGGCCGGGAATGCCCCGGGACACGGCGGGACAGGGACACACAAAGCGCCGGGCTCTGCTCCCTTCTCCTGCTCCCATCTGCCGGGATTATTTATCTGGAGCGATTCCTGAGGATAAAAGGGAGAGACGAGGAGCTGGGCTGGAGATTCCGCCTCGGCGGCTTCCTGGCGGCGTTTTCCCGTCGCTGTTCTCACTCCGAGTGTGTTTTCTCCTCGTATTTTGGGTTCTTTGGGGATCAGTCCGGCCACGTTCGGTTCCCGGAGTAGAAAGTAGAGCCTGGAATTTCTCTCCCTTCAGAAATCACGCGCAGCACAACCGCGGCGTTGCAGCGCCCTTAAACATCACCTTCAGCCAGCCAAGGGAAAAAAGGGATGGTCCCAGCATTTTCCAGCAGCTGCCGCGCTCAGGGAAGGTTTCACCTCCGCCATCTACCGGCACCTGCAAAGACCGATGGATGTCCCGGAGTAAAATCTTGCCTGGAATCGTGTATTCCACAAAGGTGGCGAGGATTTTTAGCGCACAAACTTCAGAGCAATTCCCGAGCTGCTCCCAGGTTGTTGCCGATGGGAGCAGGTGGGGGCAGCTGAGATAAATCGGTCCCACTTCAGCTGTTCCCACACTTCCCGAGGTAAATGTGGGAAAAGCTGGTGCTGAAGGAAGCCTGAGAGGTTTGGAAAGGGAACACTGAGGTGGGGAAAGCGGCTCTTCAGTAACCTGGAGGCTGCAAACAGCACACGGAGCGGGAGTGCCTTTTATTGCTGTCACATGGGTTTGTCTGGAAGGCAACAGAGCAGAAAATCAAACCCTTCTCTAAGCAGCAAACACTTATCCATTTAATGAAGCAGAGTTCTAATTTAATGTGGTTAATGGGGATCTTCAACTTGGCTAAATCCTAAAACGCTTCAGCAGTTGGTACTTGGGGCAGGGGGAGAGATTGGAAGTTTCTTCTGCTCTATAAAAACCTGGAGATTGAGAGGAAAAAATGCCTTGGTAGATCAAAGCATTGGGATTGTGTTCAGAAATCACTTTTTGCTGAAGCTGAATGTACAAACTGCACTTCTGTCACAGAGCCTGAGTTAGAGACCCTGGCAAGCTGGAAAAATGCAGCTCCTCAAATCCCGCCCCTGCCTTTCTCCTCCGACTCCCAAGAGAAAACAAATTCAAGAGAGCAGAATGTTTTGGGTTCTGGGCTAAGATAACACGAGCTTCACTCGGTGTCTGCACATCAAATATGGAAACCACGTCGTTTTTATTGTGTGTGCAAACACGCACAGTGGGAAAAGAATGCAGTTGGTGTTCCCAACGGAGAGGCCCCAGCCCTCTTCCCTGGAGGAGCAGAGCACACGGAATGGAATTGCACTCCCCAAGCCCTCCATGAGCTCACTCAGCTGGACTGACACGGGTGGTCCCAACTTGTGCCACTCCAGCTCTTACTGGGACGGGAATTCAAGGAATAATCAGACACTTCTTTGCAAACGTTCAAAGGAAAAGGAAGAGAAATCCAGCAGGAGTGGAGGGACGGTCCATGGAACTCAGGTGGTGCTGCTGTTGTTGCTCATGGCCAGGTAGAGGATTTCCTTGTGGAAGCTGGCCTGGGCATTCACCAGGTGGAACAGGTTCAGGAAGCTGCTGTCCTCCTCGTCCCGCTCCCCTGCCAGGGCACAGAAACCACGGAAAAGGAGGAGTGAAACTGAACTCTGTACCCAGTTCGTCTCTGGAGGTGAATCTTCCCCAGGCAGAGCTCTCAGCAGAGGGAAGCAGCAGCCTGTGCAGTGTGCTGGGATTTAGCAGCAGCCTCTGCCCCTGATGGCAGCACAGCTGGGAGGGAACACAGGAGGATCTCCTGGGTTCCTCCACCAGCCTGGCCACAGACAGACAGCAACAGCTCTGTGTGAGGACAAGGATGAGCTGAGCAGGGTGTTCCTCGCTCCAGCTCAGCTCCACCATCGGCCCTGAGGCTCCAGCAGGGCAGCAGCTGCAGCTGGTGCAGGTTTAGGCTCAGCCCAAAGGGACTTTGGGCTCAGCTTTCTGGTGGGATGGGTTTTAAAATACTCTTGGTTTCACCATCCACGGCACCAGGAATCTCTTAGCAAGAGAAGTAAGTTAAAATAAATATTTCTTCCCAGTTATGACACTTGGTTGGTTATTTTTGCTGCCCAGAGAAGCTGTGGCTGCTCCTGGATCCCTGGAAGTGTCCAAGACCAGGCTGGATGGGGCTTGGAGTAACCTGGGATAGTGGGAGGTGTCCCTGCCCATGGGACTGGATGGGATTTAAGGTCCCTTCCAACCCAAACCATTCCATGATTCTGCTCCAAACCCATCTGCTCCTTGTATTTACTTGGATTTGGATTTGCTTTATGAGGCAGTGAAAGACCTGCCCAAGGATCAGGATCAGGGATAGCAGGAGTGGAATGGGATGAGCTTTGAGGTCCCTTCCAACCTAAATCCTTCTGGGATTCCAGAACTTTACAGATCCAGGTATCACTGCTGCTCTTTTACAGATGGAGAAATGGACTCTGGAGGGGATTTTGGGAAGGAATCCTTCCCTGTGAGGGTGGGCAGGCCCTGAAACAGGATGCCCAGAGCAGCTGGGGCTGCCCCTGGATCCCTGGCAGTGCCCAAGGCCAGGCTGGACGGGACCTGGAGCAGCCTGGGACAGTGGGAGATGTCCCTGCCCATGGCAGGGGTGGGATGGGATGAGCTTTAAGGTCCCTTCCAACCCAAACCAGTCTGGAATTCTGTGGTTTTATGTTATCAAACCCCTCAGGCTCCCTGCCTGGGGAGGGGGGGAAGGCCAGGCTGTTCCTGGGTGCTGTGGGCAGCTCCAGAACCTGATGCAGGAGCTGGTCCAGGCCCACGGGCCGAGCCTTACCGGCCAGCACTGCCTGCAGCATGTCCATGAGCATGTGAGCAAAGGTGTTCTCCAGGCACTGCAGGAAGTTGTTTCTCTCCCAGGGGGTGCTGAAAACCCTGCAGACCTTCTGCATCATTTTCACTGCCCAGTCCATGCAGTACAGGTCCTTCTCACACACCTGGAGGGCAAAGGAAGGATTAAAACCACACCTTTTATGATGCAAGATCAAATCTTAGCATTCACTATTGGCTCTGGATCAGTTGTGCCACAGCCTGGAAAATCAGGGGTTGTGACAAGGACACAGAGGTGGGATAGATTTTAAAACACTCTTGGTTTCACCATCCATGGCACCAGGAATCTCTTAGCAAGAGAAGCAATTTAAAATAAATATTTCTTCCCAATTATGACACTTGATTGGTTATTTTTGTTGCCCAGAGCAGCTGTGGATCCCTGGCAGTGTCCAAGGCCAGCTGAATTCTGGGAATTCTGAACCTTTTGCTGGTGGTGCTTCTCCTCAAGGCTTGCTGCACAGGGAGCAGAGAGGGTGGAAGAGCACCCAGCTTCTGGCTGGATTTATTCCTGGTGTGTGGGAGAGGGTGGGGAAGATTTTCCAGCCTGAGACAGCAAATTTGGGGGTAAAGAGGCTGTGCTGAGTTGTACTCACCAGGGCCATGAAGACCATGAGCCTGGCCAGCTCCGCAGCTCTGCCATTCACAGCTTTGCTGGCCAGGAAGGTGAAGCAGATGCTGTTCCCACTCAGGAGGAGGAGCCGAGCGTTGTTCTCCATCAGCCACTCCTGGGGAATCACTTTGTAATGATGGAGAGAGAGAGGATTTCAGTCACTTCTGAGCAAAAAGAGGAGCAGTGAAACGGCACAAATAATCCCTGCCAGCAACAATCAGAGCTCTCCACACCAACTCTGTGACACAACCTCAGCCAAAACTCTCAGTGTAGCTGTTAAAACTGCTCTGGAGAATTTGGCCTGAGCAAACTCCGCATTTGGACAATGTTTCCTCAATAATTCAAGGCAAGATTTGAGTTTTAAAGGTCTCCATGGATTCTTAAAAGATTTCTCCATGGGGAAAGACAGCCTGGATGTGTAAGGGACTTTCTCTCATCACCAGTGTGGTGACTTTTCCAACCAAGGCACAGCTACTGCGAGGAATTTTGCGGCACAGAGCTGGATTTGGAGGACGTGAGGATCTGTAATCCCATGGATTAATGATAAAGGCAAAACCACACCTGACAGCTCATCCACAAGACTGATAACATCATCTGCTGTCCATTCTCTAGCTTCTGTGCCATACAGCAGCTTAATTGCATCAGCTAAACCCTTCAGACTGGTCTCATCTGTCGGTCCTTCTATCATTTTCTGCCAGACCACGTGTCCTGAGCGATATATCAATCACAACTGCTAGTAAGTGACATTTATTAAACAAGAAAGTTGCTAAACTGAGCCTCACAGCAGGGGCAGAGGAGGGGAATTCAGGTGACACCACCGAGGCTTTGTGATTCTTTCCCATCTGTCATTTTAGTGGGAGTTGCAGCGTGAGCCAAACTTAAAGAAACCCAGGTTTAATAATTAAGTGAGGAAACGTGTTTTCCGTCAGGGAAATGGGTGCTTCTTGGAGATGGATTTAAGTCTACTCCAAGCAGGAGAGAATAGAGGAACAGAAGTGCCATTTAATCTCTTCACTTGAATTGTAACTTATAACTCTGTGTGTGTGTATTTGATGTATTTTATGTGTGTTAGTGATGTCTGCTTGAGCAGAACAATTTTTTCCTAGGCAATTCAATGGCTTCACACTGACAGAGGGCAGGTTTAGATTGGGTTTTAGCAAGGAATTCCTTCCTTCTTCCTTTCCAGAGGGCGGGGAGGGGCTGGAATGGAATTCCCAGAGCAGCTGTGGCTGCCCCTGGATCCCTGGAAGTGTCCCAGGACAAGCTGGACAGGGCTGGGAGCACCCTGGGCTAGTGGAACCTGTCCCTGCCCATGGCAGGGGTGGCAGTGGATGGGCTTTAAACTCCCTTCCAACCCAACCCATTCCATGACTCCATTATTCCAATACAACCGCATTTCTGGGGGTTTTCCTGCAAGAAAATCTCCTCCCCGGGGCCCACCCTTTGCGCTCACCATCGAGGGACGACACGGGCCCGAAGATGATGTAGAGCAGGCGGGCCTGGTTGACCATGGGCCAGGGCTTGAGGATGCGCGTGAGCCAGAAGGCGGAGTCGCTGCGGTGGCTCCCGGGCGACAGCAGCACCCCCCGGCAGTAGAGGCGGATCCGCAGCTCCAGCCTGCGGGCACTGCCTGGGAAACGGGCTGGGCTCAGCAATTCCTGAGCCTCCCTCCGTTCAAAGCATCGCTTCTTCATAGCAAGGGAAAGGGGGGCGGGTTCTTAACGTGTTTAATTCGGTTTTCATCTCTTACTGCCTGAATTTGGCTGGTTTTGGTGCTTTGCCCCAATTCAGGTGGTGGCATCTGTGGATGCACCCTCTGGGATCCTCCACAAGCTGTGGGGTTTGGTTTCTGGGTTTTGGCGATATTGGAAGGGTGAGATGGCTGTGGGTGAAGTGTTCCACAGAAATTCCCTGTTCTGTGTTGGGAAATGGGAGAATTTCTTGGGAGGCGTTTGTGCCGTCAGTGTTGGGGTTCAGAAATGTTAAACCTCGCTTTTTGCTGCATCATTTTCTTTCTGAGTGGGCTCCTTTCCCATTGATTTCACTGTTGTAGGGTAGGAAAGATTCAAATCCATGATGTAGAGACACAACTGATGACTTGGATTGATAATGCAATGATTTATAAAACCCCTAAAGGCCTCTCAAGACAAATCTCTTCACTGCAGAGACAAAGGCTCTTGGTGAAGGGAAAACAGCTGTGTCCATCGAGATGAAGGCCAAGAACTCGCTGTAGGATGCCCACAGAACACACAGCAGAGTCAGGAACCCCCTCAGTCCCACCCACATTCTGTTTGCAGCAATCAGGAGCCATTTCCTGCCCTCTCCGTGCTGGCACATTTTGGGTTTTTGGGACTGCTGGCTGCTCTGAGTTACCTGGTTTGCTGCTGACGACTGTCTGCACTTTCCTGGCTAAGTTGCTCAGCTCCCAGAGGAAGTTAAACACCCGGTGGCACTCGAGCTCATCCCAGCCTGCTGTCAGGATCTGGAGGGGAGGGAAAATGGGGTGAAAACGAGGAGACTGAGCAGAAATTCGGTTCACAGTGCCAGTGCTCACAGCAGATAAACACAATTGGTCCTGCAGGTTCTCAGGAGAGGGAGGGAAGGGTTGTACCTGAGTGAGGTGCCTGAGGAGGGCAGGGAAGGCATTGCCTGCCTCAGGCGGTGCTTAGGGCCTTGATACTGAAATTGGCCAGAAAAGAAACTTTCTAACAAAATTTGAAGCATTAGAAAGCAGGGATTTGTCAGCCTGATGCCTCCCAGAACTAAAAGCTGCTGAGGGTGTTCCAAAATCTGATTTGTGAATCTTAAGTGGAAGGTATTTGCTACAAAATATCCCTGCACCAATAATCACCTGCTCTGCTAAGAGACGATTTTAATTTTAAAGTTTTTTTACATTAATTTTAAGCTACCACAAACAGAAACTGTTCTGACCTCTGATGTGTGGAGCCATTTCCCTTGAAACGAAAGCATCTCTGCTCTTGGCCTGTGAATTTGGAGCTGTGTGATAAAACACTCCCCTTCTCCCCTCCTTAAGTAATAAATTGCTAATCAAAACCCAGACTGGTTGGGAAAGAAATCCAGGCCAAGGAATCCTCAGGAGTCAAATCAGCAACTTGCAGCACCAGAAAGAAAACTCAGGAACTGTGTGAATAACCACCACCCCCCTCCCCTACACCCCAAACCAGCTCATACTTCTAAAAACCTTGCAAGACACAGATGAATTTAGAAAACTGCCTTAATTTTCTGTCCATGGGGATACTGTACCTGTAAGAACACCCCATAGCACTGTAACCCCAGGCAGTGCAGGGGACTGGCACAACCATTCAGCTTGAAACAGGAAACCTGCAAGTGCAAACAGCAGTGGTTTGTCCTCGTGGACCACGAGTTCATTGCTATGATTGAAAATTCTCTGTGCTCCTTGTGTCCCTCAAAGCAGAGAGGTTCGGAAGGATTCCCTCCCCTCCTTGTGTGAGTTTTGGGAATGTTATGGAAATGAGTTGTTGGAATGAGTTGTGGTAGCTGCTTTAGGGTTTAGCATTGAGTCAAAACTGTGGGTGTATAAAAGGGTTTGGAGAAGAAAAATCTGATTTTTTCCAATCTGGGGAGGAAAAACCTTATTTTCAGGGAGGGAAATTTCCATGAAGGGCTGTGCAGAGCTTTAGTAGCCCATGGGATGATGAGGAGCTGAGAACCACCAGCCTGGGAAGGTGGGGTCTCAGTGGAACAGCCTCCAACATGCTGGAGTTTGGTACTGATATTATGAAGAGACTGATTCCAAATTAATAAATTGATTATTCAGTGGTGATAAACTCCAGCAAAGATTCACAGAATCACAGAATTAATGAGGCTGGAAAAGAACTTTGAGGACATAAAGTCCAACCTATGACCTAACCCCACCTCATCAACTAAACCATGGCACTGAGTGCCACACGCAGCCTTTTGTTAAACACCTCCGGGGACAGTGCCCACCTCCCTGGGCAGCCCATCCCAGTGCCCAATCACTCTATGAAGAATTTTTTCCTCATGTCCAGCCTAAACCTCCCCTGGCACAGCTTAAGGCCATGTCCTCTTGTCCTGGTGTCACTGGAGACCATCCCAGAGGAAATGACCTTGTGGAAACAGTGTTGTAAGCACAAAGGACAGTGAGGAATGCTGCTGGAAGGAAGGTGGACTTACACCTGAGAGTATTTTGTGCACATCCCCTCGAGTACTTACCCCTGAGAGCACCTTGTGCACGTACTTGAGCCTCTCCCTGGTGGGCAACAGCAGGGTGCACCTCTTGAGCAGCAGCCCTGGGGCAGAGGGGTCAAACACACACAGCTCTGGGGATGCTCAGACACCGCTGGAGCATCCTCAGGAAATAAATACAGCCTGAAAATGCAGGCACAGAGAAAAAGCTGCTACTCCAAGGTGAAAGGAGCAGTGGTTTGTGTTTGGAGTAGGGGCAGCAAGGCCATCTTTCCCCAGAGGAATGTTTTCAGGGAGTTTCCAGCTTCCTGCACCCACTGTAACTTGTTTATGGTGTTGTTTAAAGCCCCCGTTACTCACAGGTGGAGCTGGATTGAAATGACTGCATTGGTTTGGGAATTACAGCTGTTCAAAATACTGCACAGAAATGTGAACTTGTTGCACCTCTTCTAAAAGCAGCCTGGGGGAAAGCTGGTTTTCCCCTTACATCATCCCCAAGTTTTTTTCAGGATAGCCACATGTTCTAAAAAGCAAATATTCTGGATTTTCCTAATGTAAAACGTAGCAGAGAGGGAAATTTCTTTTCCTATACAGGCATGGCTGGGATGTCAGAGCCTGGAGCTCGTTATCCCAGGGAACAGCTGGTTGTTGAGCAGAATTCCTTCCACACTCCTGATAAAAACTGGGTTAACAGCTTGCACTCAAAGCCTTTCACCAGAATAAAATATATATATATATATATGTATGCTGCTTGTTAATTAATCAAGGAATCCACTGAAAAGCTTGGAGCTTCCCAGGGAGAAAGAGAAAAAAAAAAAAAAAAAAAAAAAGGAGATTTTTCTCCAGAAAAAAATCCCACCCTAAAAATACATCCTTTTTTTTTTTCCCAAGGTCAGAAAGTACTTTGTGGATTTACTGTGATTCTGAAGTGACTCTTCCCTCCCTCAGAGCGTGTCAGCATTCCTGCACGACAGCCATAATTTATTCATCAGCCTCGGATCTGCTCCAGAGCTCAGCCAAGTCCATTTTTTATTGACTAGATCAGACTTTGGAGAGCACTCCCCGAGGAGCAGCTGTTAGGACAGCTTAGCTGCACTCCAGGATGGAGCCACCCGTGAGGGGAAAACCCCGTGGAGTGAGAAAAGGCTCGAGCAAAAGGTGCTTTTTGACTCCAGCTTTTTCCTGCTGCAATGTAAATATTGATTTTGCAGCCAGCCCTACCAGAGACGCTCCCCTGAGCCTCCCACCGTGACACAACCGCAGCCAATGGTTTTGTGTTTTGAAAAGGTTGTGTTTGACTCCTCCAGCTCCTGCAGGGGTGGGTTCACACCTACATTTGAATAACAAGGTGCCATTTTGGGTGAGATTATTACAAAGCCCAAACTGATTCTGATTTTTATTTTTTTTTAAGGATTTCTAGGTTTCAGGCTTCATTTTAAAAAGGAAAGACTAAGATTAATTTTAAAAGGTATTTTAAGATAGCTCAAAACATCCATGGTTTGCTTACTGCAGGTTTTCGTTCTGAATTATTTTAACAGCTCTCCTTTACCTTGTGTGAGCTGATGTTTTAATGCCTTTATTTAATGCCTTTAAGGCCTTCATTTAATGTCTTTAATGCCTTTACTTAATGTCTTTAAGGTCTCTATTTAATATCTTTAATGCCTTTACTTAATGTCTGCAGTTCAACCCATATTTACAATTCTCCCTCTAACCCTGGCATTTATTTCTCTGTCAAACACACATTTTTTTATCAGACAGGGAACAGTAAATATGGACCCACTGATGTTTTAATTTCATTTCCTCCCCTGACAGAAGGATGTAGAGCGAATCAGAACCAACGTGCTTTAAAAACGAGCAAGGCAGCCGGTGTTGGTCACTCCGGAGTTAGGCTGGGCTTAAGGGCTGCATTTCCCAGCCTGAGGAATGTGAGCTGCTCCAAAGGGAGACCCCGCGGGCTGAGCAGCCGCATTCCTTTGGCTGCCCGGGGCCTGGGAGCCTCGGTTCCCTCTGCGCTTCTCAGCGCCGGGTTCCAAACAGAGGGAATTTGGAAACACCTCCTCCTGCAAGCTGATCCTCTGCCTGTTCTCTGGAAAAAGGACACCCAGAGGAGGCAGGACACGCAGGGTTTTTTCCATAACTCAGAGGTTTTGGAAGGATTTCAGGCAATTCCTCGGTGTGGGAAGGGATTGTTTGGCTCCTCGTTCTGCACGGAGGATTTGGGCCACATCCTCAGCGTTTCTCTGTTAACGCACACACCAGGAGAAAGCTTTTGAGTGAGTTTTGCTCTCACCTAGAGATTTGTAGTGCTCCAGAATGGAGGCTCCTTCTTTTCTGCCAGGGAGTTCGAGGTTGTGGAAGTCCTGCAGCAGGAGCCGGCGGGTCCCTGACGAGGTGGAGATGTAATTAATCAGGCGGCTGCTGATGGTTTTGGACACCATGCTCAGCATGCTGATGTCCTTCACTGGAAAAGCAAAGCCCAGGACACTCCTAAATCCCTACTGCAAGGGAAAATGCTGATCACGAGTCAATAACTTCTTCTGACTTCAAAAACAGGCCAAGAAATGAGATTTATAAATGAAACAAAAATTAATTACTGTTGATCTCCTTTGCCAGCAAACTGGAGTAATTAGGAACTGACAGATCTAAGGAATAATTTTCACATTTGATAAGCAAAACCCAACTTCAAATAGATTGTAACCATCATTGAAATTTTGGTCAGTTGTTTTCCCATGCTTAAAAGCTGAAAATTCAGCGTTAAAGCCACATAAAATGACTTTAACTGCTTAAAAGCGACAGCATTTTGAATGCTAAAGCTTTGTAGATGAAAAAAAAAAAAATCGATGGTAATTTTCAGATGTTGAGGTTTCTGATCAACTCCTCACCTGAGAGATAATTCAACATCATTTGGAAGATCTCTAAGGGAAGGGTTTGGAAATCCCCCAGTGCTGACAGAGCCTGGCAGTCCCTGCCCGGGGTGTGGCAGGAGCGGCGGCTGCTCCGCCTCTGTTTCTGCCCGAGGGTCGAGGTGCAGCTGCTCCCTGCGCTCGAGGTCATTGTTCCGGTGTTCCCATCAATTTAACCTGGAGGAAAAAAAAAACCCAAAAAATATTAAAGTCTGATTTTCTGAGGAGGAAAAGGCTCCCAGGATGAGGCTGAGAGGAAATGACTCCCTTGGAGACACAGAGAGTGTGAAAATCTCGTCTGTGCGTAGGATAAGCTGCTTGGATTCAGGGCAGTGAAAGCGATTTGCTCAATAACTTTTAGTACATAAGGAATGAAATGTGTTCTAGCTAATAATTTATGTGTTGAAAAGTATAAATAATGTCTGGGGGAATGCAGGATTCAGCTGATTTTGGAGGAGGAAAAGACAAAAGCACTGGGGGCACATCTGAGGGGGCAGACACAGCAAGGGAGGAAAACAGCTCTGAAAGGGAATTCTTGGGGAATTACATGTGAGGGTACAAGCTACAGTAATTAACAACATCGTTTTAATTTGTCGCACTAATTATTCAACAGAACACCGAAGTTACAGGGCTGTTATTGAAAGGATCATCACCGCTCCTTTAGGGTGATAATTACTGATACGTGTGCTTGTGTGGGACCAAATCAAAGATTAAAAGCACCAAAGTGATGCCTCAAACCCTTCTTTTCCTGCAGCACTGAGCTGGTGCAAGGCTTAATTTAATATAATGTCTCTATGTGTGATATAAAAAGAAATGGTACAGTATTGCCCCGTGAAAATGTCCGTGCCTCAGGCTTTTCCAAAATCACAGGGGGCTGAAAACGAGCTTTGAAAGAATCAATAAATCGGATTATTTCGTTTACCTTCTGGGTTTTGAGTCCCTAGAACAGCCACACTTCACAATGTCAGGCAACACTGGGAGCCGGGGACTCACTGTGTCTTAAATTTATGTTCTAACTGAGATTTTTCACGCTGCTCCTTGATTCCAGCAGCTGAGGCTCCGGGGGGATTGCCAAGGAGGAGAACGAGCGCCGCAGGATAATTCCAGGAGCTGGCAGCGCTGGCTGGAACATCCCTGGAGCCGGTCCAAGCTGCAGTGCAACATCCCAGCCACCAGCAGTGGGAAATTCTCCCGGAGAATAGACCCCATTGTTCCCGGGATTACAAATTTACAAAATTACAGACAACAAGCTCCAAACATCCTCCCTGTTTATTACAAAATCACTCCAGCCAGACTCTCTGATATTCCACGGAGGAGAAATGGCCTCGTCCACAATGGGGGCTCTGTTTGTGCTGAGGAATCGGGGCATTTTGGGAAAAGTGCTACACGCGGGGCTGGCCGGCTCTGGGGAGGCTTGGAATTGTACATTTAAGGAGTTTTTTACTTCGCTGGGAACATTTTTAATTTAGCTATAGGATATTTCTGGCTTGCAAAAGCAGCTGAAAACTTTCACAGGGCTTGTGAGCAAATGTAAGTGCTGCTAAAATTAGTGGGTTTAGGATTTGAGGAGGACAAATTGACATAACACCTTTAAGAAAAAGTCACCTATAGATAAAATTCTATTGAAAATGCTTATCTTCTAAAAGCAAGGAATTTTACACAGAGAATTGTGCATTCCCTATAAATTCCTTGTGGACCACATAAAAATCAGCCCATTCCCTGTTTATAACCAGCACCACCAAACTTGGCTGAATCTGGTGCAGATTTCTGATCCAGGCTTTAGAAATAAAGTTGCAATCCTATGACACTTTCTTCTCTTCCCACTCTCTCCTTTCTGTCTGGAGCTGTGGGGATTTGTGGGATCTTTCAGTGGTTTTTTAAAATCTTACCTTGGGTCTCCAGTTGGGGAAGGAAAAATACTTGGCCACCAGCGAGGTTTTTGGGAAGTATTTGTCTAATATTTGTCTCTTTCTGTCCAACCTGGTTGAAGTTAAATGGATTGTTGCTGTTCTAATGCAGAGCAGAGCTAGATAAAATTAATGTAAATAAAAATGAGTGCAAACAGCCAGTTTTAAAGCCTTTCCTGAAAGCTCCCGTTTGCTTCCTCTTTGACTTAACATGGTTTTTTTATTTCTTAGGGAGTTGAGCCAGAGCGGGGCAATGGGCTGTGCATCTCCATCTGCTGCTGGGACACCAGTGTTTGGAGAACTGCTTAATCCACACTGGAAATTGAAAGGTAAATGTTAAATATTTAACAAGCTAAACTCAAAACCTTAGCTAAGAAGGGTCATCTTATTTGTTGCTATAAACTAATTTGTTTACAAGGCCAAAAGCATCAACTTCCACCCATGTTGCCCTTAAGCAGTCGCTAAACTCCTGCTAATGGATGCACTTTAGTCCTGATATTTCTCGGAGCCCTGTGTTAGCATTTGGCAAACATTTATTGCAAAAAGGGTGTTTACTTTGGAGATTGGTTTGGGATGTTTCCCTTTCCCTTCCTCATCACCACGAGCATAAACCCAGTGGCTTTGAATATTAACTCCATGGGGGTTTTCATTTGTTTTTCCCCGATTTGCTCTTGTCCTTTGTCGTATAAAAATAAAATAAAATGGAGTGGAAGAAAATAGGATAACATAAAATAATAATTTTCAAGTACAAGCCTAAGTGGGGGATGACAAACCTTAGAGCACTGAGTGCACCCATGGAGTTACCTTAATACTTGTTACCCCTAACCTACACTGAAATCTTCTGTTTAAAAAAAGTGTTTTTATTTATTATAAAGGCTCTGTGTAAGATTGATGGTGCAAATCGGTCCCAAAAGCACCTAAATTGGAGAATAATGTGAGTACAAAGCAGAGCTGAGGGTTCCTGGCCTTGTTGCTGGTGGTGGCCGGGTTGTGGTGTGAGGGGGCTGGCTCCCAACAGAGAGGAGAAACACTAAAAAGAGCTTCTTTTTCCCTCATTCCAGCCTGGATTTGCTCCTCAGGCTTCAATATTTGATGAAATGGGTTATTTTTGGCCTTTTACCTGTGTTTTCGGGTCAGATTCAGACGAGCTATGACCTTTAGGCCAAAGGATGGGCCAGGCTGTGGCTTCCGCCATGGCTCCTCTCCCTCCAACCTATCAAAATTCGTGGCTAAAGGGCTGAAATGGGGGCCCTGCACCCCAAAACCTACATAAAATTAATAGAGGGTGTCTCACAGTTGATGGTACTCACATAAAACAGTGTATCAGCTGCTTTTTCCCTCAGGGAAACCCCATCTCCACAAACACCCCCGGCCGGACACCCTCAGGGAGCTCTGAGGGAGCAGCAGGGGATGGGGGAGTGGGGTCACCAAACCCCGTGTCCCTGAGGGGGAAAGAAACCCCAAACCCCCATTTTTAAATGATTATTATTTAAATTCAACTCTTTAAAGCCTTATTTCAGTCAAATGTTGTTACCTATTGGGGTCAAAAGGGGTTCTGGTTGTAGAAGCAGAGGCAGGTGCGTACAGGCAGCACAGCTGTGTTTGGGAGCCTCAGCCGGGAGCACAAATGTTGGCAAATACTAAAAACCAACACAGTAAGTTTCGATTTGGTAGTCGTCAATGTGGCCACAGACGCGCTGGAGGGGGGAAATGATTACAGACAACAACAGCGCGTTCCCCCAGCGGTGTTTCCTTAGTGCTATTGGCAACTCGGCCCCTTTTTTAGGTGAATTTATGCGAAATTTGGGCAATAACGACTTTTCCCGCCTTTTCGCCCGCGGCCCCTTTCGGCGCGCGGGGCGGGGGGGGGGGGGGGGGGGTGGAGGGCGGGGCGCGAGCGGCGCGCGCGGCTTTTCCCGCCCGCGCTGTCCCCGCCCATCTCATGAATATTTAAATTAGGCTCTCGCCTCCCTCCATAATGGCAAGCCCGTCCCGCGCCCCGTGGCGTCACGCCTCCCTCATGAATAATCAATGAGCGAGGTGATCTTTCATGGCGGGAGGGTCCGGCTGGGCGAGGGGACATCGAGGGTCCCAGGGGCGATGTGGTGTCCTCAGGCCAGGGCTGGCCAGGCCCCGCGGGTGGGTGGGTGCGAGGGGTGTGGTGTGGTGGGGTAGGGCAGGTGTGAGCCCGTCCTGGGCTGGGGAGGCTCAGGTGTGTGGGATGGCACAGGTGTGGGGTACCGGTGGGTTTTGGGATATCACAGGTGTGGGATACCAGTGGGTTTTGGGGTATCACAGGTGTGGGGTACTGGTGGGTTTTGGGATATCACAGCTGTGGGGTACCAGTGGGTTTTGGGGTATCACAGGTGTGATCCCACAGGAGCATCGCTCTGAGATGGGTGCACAGGGCACCTGCAGAGCTCTCTGTAGCTGCCTGCCCTGGACCCCTGGCCTGTGCTGGACCTAAAACCCCACACCCTGCACAGTGGTTCTGCCTGAGGCCAGAGCCACCAAACCCATTTGCAACCCTCATCTGCAACCCTCATCTCCAACCCTCATCCTTCCCAGAGAAGCTGTGGCTGCCCCATCTCTGGAAGTGTCCAAAACCAGGTGAGACGGGGCTTGGAGCAACCTGGGACAGTGGGAGGTATCCGTGCCCATGGCAGGGGGTTGGAACGAGATGAGCTTTAAGGCCCCTTCCAACCCAAACCATTCCAGGATTCCGGAATTCTCCCCGCTGAGCTGTTTCAGGGAGCAGTCCCTGATCTCTGCACGGCCTCACGGCTGCGTTATCCCATGGAATGGTGACGTTCCATGGGCTGCGGCCTCAGGGAAGCCGCGCCGAGCTGCCTCTGCCAGAGCAGCACGTTCCTGTTCGCCGCCAGCCCGGCTTTAAAATAACTTTTAACATTTCTTTTTATAAATTCAGCTTCGGAAGTGGCGGACTCGGAATAACTGCAGAGTTCTCCTGGGACAGCGGCTGAACCTCCCGGGAGAGGTTTCCTTGCTGCTCCAAAGGCAGCTCCCATACGATGGCAGCAGAGGCCTGCAGCTGCTTCGGAGGAATTTTTTGCCCAGTATTTTATTTTTTTTTCCCAAAGACGGTTGTTTGTTTTGGTTTCGTTCTTGGGTTGATTTCTTTTTTCCTTCGCCTTTTTTTTCCCCCTTTTAACTTTAGCAAAAGCACTCTCCTCAGAGAAACTGAAATAGAAACAAAGCAAAAATCACCCTCAAATGGGAGGAAATGGCATCGTCTGAGACCAGTTCCTTAAATTAACAATAACATGATGATGTCACCGTGACTGCAATATTTTTGCTGAAAAGTTAAATTAGATAAATGTACAAAAATAATGAGCCTTGGAGCTGAGCAGCGCAGGGCAGAGCCTGAAGTGGCGCTGTTCTTGTTTCCTTCTCCTCCTGCGATCCAGGACCGGACTGAACCTCTCCTTGGAATCGCATCCCACCTCCACAAATCCTGCTGGATGCACTGCACCTCCGTGTTCCACCCCAAAAACAAACCAGGGAATTCCAAAGTGCTCATTTACCCCAACGTTTCCAGAAACCACCAGATTCCATTGTGGGGGAAAAAATTAAAATAAACAGGGGCCTCCTGGAGTATCCTGGGAGAGCTCCTTGGAGCCTGAGGGGATTTGAAGGATTTCCTGAGGCTTCAGCCCGTGTTTAACACACAGAGCTGGACCTACATAAACGCTGCAGTGATTGGGATAATTAATGGTAACGGGTTCGGGGTAACACCATCACCTGGTGCTGGGTTGAGTGAGTCACTGCTGGCCTTTGGTTTTGTTCTGGTTGTAATCCAGTCAGGGCTTGTGAGCCGGGCTGAGGTGAGGGGGTGCAGAGCAGCGAGGGGAAAGGCACGAGATTGAGTTGGGAAAGGCACGAGATTGAGTTGGAAAAGGCACGAGATTGAGTTGGAAAAGGTACAAAATTGAGTTGGGAAAGGCACAAGATCGAGTTGGAAAAGGCACAAAATTGAGTTGGAAAAGGCACGAGATGGAGTTGGAAAAGGCACAAAATTGAGTTGTCCCAAACTCCTGAGGGTTGGGCTGAGGCCTCGTTCATCTCATCCGGCTTTGCCAACACCAACCCTGGGAGCAGCCCCGGATTCTGCTGAATATTCCCGTTGTGGTGCAGCTGCCACTGCCAGGAGGGGTGAGAGAGGTTAAATCATCAAATCATGGAATGGTTTGGGCTGGAAGAGACCTCAAAGCTCATCCATGGGCAGGGACACCTTCCACCAGCCCAGGGTGCTCCAAGCCCCAATGTCCAACCCAGCCTTGGACACTGCCAGGGATCCAGGGGCAGCCACAGCTGCTCTGGGCAGGAACAGGAGATGGCATCATGGAAGGCTTTGGGTTGGAAAGGACCTTAAAGATCACCCCATTCCCAAATATTCCGGGTTTAGACTGCAAAGCGAGTTTTCCAAAGAGCCCAAACACTAAAACCCACATGGAGCAAGGATGGGCTGAGCTGTGTTTATCCACAGCATTCCTCCCTGTGAGGGTGGAGGAGCCCTGGGATGGAATTCCCAGAGAAGCTGTGGCTGCCCCTGGACTCCTGGAAGTGTCCCAGGACAGGCTGGACAGGGTTTGGAGCACCCTGGGACAGTGGGAGTTGTCCCTGCCCATGGCAGGGGTGACGCTGGATGGGATTTGAGGTCCCTTCCCACCCAAACCATTCCAGTATTCCATGAAAAGCGAGGAACCTTCAGTGCTGCAGGATGAGGAAGGGACAAAACCCCTGGAAGCCTTTTCAGGATGATCCCTGGATTGGGAAGGGGCTCTGTTTTGGGGGACAGGAGGTTTTGGGTTCACCCTCCCAAATTTTCCCTTGTTTATGACTTCTTTAAAGTGCCTTTTTCACCTTTATTTTAGGATATTCATTTTCCACATCCTCAGACATTCCCCAGGAGTGGATTGGAATGGAAAACTGTTGAGCACCAAGCAGAAAAATGATGGGGTCTTGTGGTTTTTTGGGGGCATTCAAAGAAAACACTGAAGGTGGTGGGGGCCAGAAGAAAAGGAAGGAAAAAATGGAAAAAATTGCACCACTGGGCCTAAAAAGCAGCATCTCCTGTGCTATAGGCAAAGGGGAATGGGAATGGGAATGGGAATGGGAGTGGGAATGGATGTGGAAAAGAAATTGAAATAATAATAGTAATAATGATAATATAATAATAAAAAATAATACTAAACTAATACTAAAATAATAACAGTAATAATGATAATGATAATTATAATGATGATAATAATAAATCAGCAGAAGAAAGGCTCCAAGTTCCGTGCCCCTTCATCTGCCACCTTAGGCACTACATCTTTTTCTCCTTAATCTCTCTAAATCAAATTTTTCCTCGTTGGCCAAATATTTCTTCCCTCTGAAGTGTTCTTAAGGAGCTGCAGCCTTTCATTTAGCCTTAAAAAAAAAAGCACAAAATGAGGGAAGGAAATGATCAGCGGGAATTGTTGACTCATCCAGCACAGGCCTGTGTGGGGATACAGCAGGAATTTCGTTCCCATCCTCCTGTTTAAGGAATTCTCTGGATAAAATCCCCTCAGCTGGCATTTTAGGGCTGGATGCAGAGGATTAGGAAGGGGCAGGGAGTTGTATTCCCAACATCCTGGCCTGGAATGAGTGGAGCTGGTGGGAAGCTGAGCAGGATTTGCCCCCAAATCCCATTTTATCCTTGTTTTCCTGTGGGGCCTGTGCGGTGACAGAGGTGAGGACCAGCAGGAGGAATGAAAAGAAAAGGGGGAAAAAAGGAAAATTTCACAGAAAATAAGAAAACACTGGGGAAAAAAAAAAAAAAGAGGAGGAATTGAGGAATTGAATCCTTGGAGGCACTGAGGGATTGAGGCCTGGCTGATCCCATCCTCACCGCAGCTCCAAACCTGCCGGCGTCCTGCTGGGCTGCAGGAAACCACGGCAGGATCTTCCCTAATAATCAGAATTTCCAGCTGCCCCCATTCCCCATTCCCCATTCCCTGCCCCCAATCCCCATTCCCATATTCCATTCCCCTCATTCCCAATTCCCCAATCCCATTCCCCATTCCCCATTCCCATTCCCCAATCCCAATTCCCATTCCATTCCCATCATTCCCCAATCCCTGCCCGCACTTCCCCTGGCCCATTCCCCATTTCCCCATTCCCATTCCCCAATCCCCATTCCCCGAATCCCCATTCCCCCCTTTCCCATTCCCATCCCATCTCCCAATCCCTAACTCCCCATTCCCCCAATCCCATTCCATTTCCCCATTCCCATTCCCTGACCCCCATTTCCCCATTCCCATTCCCAATCCCCCATTCCCCAATCCCATTCCCACAATCACCATTCCCCATTCCCCAATTCCACATTCCCATTCCCTGCACCCCATTTCCCCATTCCCCATTCCCCATTCCCCCATTCCCCAATCCCCATTCCCATTCCCCATTCCCCATTCCCAATCTCCATTCCCCATTCCCCATTCCCCATTCCCAATCCCCATTCCCATTCCCCAATCCCCATTCCCCAATCCCCATTCCCCAATCCCCATTCCCCATTCCCCATTCTCCATTCCCCATTCCCATTCCCATTCCCCAATCCCATTCCCCAATCCCCATTCCCCATTCCCCATTCCCTGCCCCCATTCCCCATTCCCCATTCCCCATTCCCCATTCCCCCATTCCCCCGCCCCCCATTCCCCCCAGGATTGGAGTTGGCTCTGCGGGGGCAGGAGTGGATTTAACGCCGGGAGTTGCCCTTTTCTTGCGTCTCCCACCCCATTTTTGGGCCGTGCCGGTGGCTGGGATGAGTTAACAGCCTCTGCCCTTCCACCAGGCCTCGCTTCCAAGGATTTTAAAATGCTTGGAGTGCCCTGAATCCCTCTGGGATTTCGGTTCCCCGTGCGGGAGGTGTTGGCCTCGCCCGACCACGCTGAGGCAGGAGCAGCTCGGGGACCTCTCCAAGGTGGTTTGGAAGATTCCAGAGGCAGAATCCAGAGCCCCAGCTCTTGCTCGCTGCCTTCGGATGATGGCACTAAACCTTGGGATGGAGGGAATGGGGGAGTGGAAGAGGCAGGACAGGGATGGGGTGGGTGCAGAGGTGGTCCCAGCGTGCCCCGTGTTTGTCGCTCACCCTTCATCCTTCACATCCTGCACTTACCAAATCCCAGGATTTGGGATTCGGGGATCCTCCCTCTGCATTTTCCAGCCTGCTCCTTCTTCCTCCTCAACATTCCTCTTTTTTTTCCCCACCTCCAGCTCTTCCCAACCTTCCAGCTCTGCAGGCAAACAGAGCCCAGCCCCCCCCCCAAAAAACCCAGCGGCTTCCTGAGAATCCGTGAGCATCCCAAACCCAGCTCCTCCAGCTGGAATCGCTGCTTTTTCCTTTCTCCCACGTTTTAAGATGCAGCATCCAGCCCCAGACATGTGGGAAGCTGTCTGTGGGATAATTACCCACTGGAGCCACGGGAAGCTCCGGAACAGCTCAGGAGTGATTGCAGCCAGGGCCGCTCTGCTTTACGATCTTTTCAGTTTCCTTGGGCCCAGCCTGTTATTCCTTGGGAAAAAACAAGGAAAATCTGGATTGGGTAGGGATGAAAATCCTCCCCAGAGTTGCTGTCCTGGCCAAGGAGGGAAAAGGACCCGGCCTGCACGGTGGGAATACCATGGGAATGCCATGACACGTAAAAATGTTGATGAAGCTGATCGTTGCTCCAAGCTCCTGGGTAAGAATCATGGAATCCTGGAATTGTTCTGGCTGGAAAAGAGGTCTAGGATCAACAAGTCCAATGGTCAAGCCAGCACTAAATGATGTCCTCAGGTGCCCCATGCACAGGTTCTTGAGCACTTCCAGGGATGGGGCAGGGCTGCTGTCCAGGGCTGGAGAAGCCTTTCCATGAGGAAATTCCTCCTGATGTCCAACCCCCGGCACATCCCAAGGCCAGGATTTTCCTGCTGTCCCCATTCCCCGGGAGCAGAGCCTGACCTCCCCAGCTGTCCCCCCTTGTCAGGCACTTGTGGAGATCCAGAAGGTCCCTCCTGATCCCTCTTTTCTCCAGGATAAACATTCCCAGCTCCCTCAGCCACTCCTGGTGCTCCAGACCCTTCCCAGCTCCATTCCCTGGACACGCTCCAACCCCTCCAGGTCATGAGGGTCCCACTCCCAGTGCTGCCCGCCCAGCAATCCCACATTCCCAATGCTGAAACTCCTGGAATCCGCTCTTTTTCATGGATCATATCCAAACTCGCGCCTCTTTTGCTGTCAGACCCCTCCAGGCCGCCTCCTTGCAGGAGCCATCACAGATCCTCATTTTTTCCTGGATGTTCCATCGAGGTATCCCCACCTCCACCAGCTGGGAAAGGTGAAGGAGCTCAGAAATCCTCACCTTGGGGCTCTCTGGTTATTCTGGAAGTCCCTTTCCTCAGCTGGAGGAATTAAAAATCCTCCAGCAGCCAAGAGGAATCGGGGAACAAAACCCTGGCGGGGAGGAAGCTGCCTGCAGCTCGTCACCGAGCACGAAACCCCACAATTATCCTCAAAAAGAGCGGCGAGCCTGCTCCGTTCAGCCCTTAAAAAAGCAAATTGAAGAGGTTTTTTTCCTCCTTCTTTATCAGTGATGTCATTTTTGGCAGGGGCGGAGGGGGGGGAAAGGGTTTGCACGAGCGCTGCCGGCACGCGCCGAGGGTTTTGTCAGATTTTATTTAAAAAGTAGCAAAACCCACCTGTCAAATTTTATAGCTGGAGTTCAAATCGAGGAGGGGAGCAGGAAAATTTAGCTCCTTTTTCCTGAGAGTGAGGGAAAATTGCTGCCTGGCCTGACCTACTTGCTAAACAATCGGGATTTGCGGCGTGAAAAAAGGGGAAAGAGAAGAAGAATCAACGGGAAATGTTCGGAATTGGAGTTTTCCTCATCTTTTTGTAACGGGAAAATTGTGGCGGGAGGTGAAGGTGATTTCAGGATCCTCTCGTGGCAGCTGAAGGGAAACGTGCAAGGGTTTCCTGCTCCTTGAAACCCATTTTTTTTCAGGATTGTGCTGGTAACTATCCCACCCCAGGAATCCACCCTCTCCTCTTCCCATCCCTGCCTTGTGGGAGGGGGAAAAAGCACCTCCATGTGATTCCCCCGTGCCTTAAAAACACCTTCTCCCTGCAAATATCCCCCCAAAACCAGCAAATTCCCAAATTCTTTCTGAGAAAGGAAACCATTCCCATCCCTCCCTGCTGAGTGAGGCACAATAAATACATTTAACACCCAAGCAGGAGCCCAAATTCCCCTCTCCCACCCGTACCCAGAGCTTGATTCTGCCTGGAAAATGCAGATTCAGAGCATCTATTTGAGATTTTCTTCCTCCACCCACGGGCCCTGCTGGAGCAATCTGCTCCCTCCTTGCTGTCAGTGCTATTAATGATGGCCCTGGATGTTGCTTTGTACCTGGGCTTGCATTTCCAGGGTACAAATCCTGGTTTCTTTGCATTTCGGGGGGTGTTGTTTGGTGTGAAGACGATTTGTTGGCAGCTATGGAATTCCTAATTCATTTTCTATTAAAAAGTGGGGATTTGTGTGCGTTTCAGTTAAAAAAAAAAATCGGAATATTTCTATCAAAAAGGAATGTTTTCATCCCTAATTATAGATCTGCTGCTTCTCCGCTCGCAGAGACAGAACAAGGCACCAGGACAGGAGAATTCTTTAATCCTGATTCAATTCCCTCCCACCTGTTTGCATTGTTAGCACAGCCTGGAAAAAGCTCCTGCAGGAAAAGAGGGATGAACGGGGTGAAAGGGAAAACGGGGGGGGAAATAAAGGATTTATTATTTATTTTTCTGATGGGAATAAATGGATAGAGATTAAAAAAAAAAAAAACCAAAGAGAAGCCTGGGTGTGCAGTGCTGCCCTGAGCTCCCGGGTTTATGAATGACCTTTAAAGTGATTTATATTTGAAATTATTTGGGAGGAACGCAGAGATCAAAACATTGATCTTGAATATTTTTAAAAACCAAATGATCCAAGGGGAAAAAAAAAATCGAAATAATCCAAGCAGAATAAACGAGAAGGAAAAAAAAGCCTTAAAAGAAATAATTCCCTGTATTCCTGGAGCATCTGTGGAAAAAAAAATCCGGGGTGAAAGCCATTCCCAAAGAATCCTTTGTGGGGTTTGTTTGGAAAAAGAAGCCTTCCGAAAGGAAGAGGTTTTTAGGTTTTTATTCCCTATCCAGGCTCCATCCCATGCAGAGAATCCGTGGCAAACGCTCTGCAGGAAAAGAGGGATGAAGTGCCTCGGGTCCCTCAGAACGCTCCAGACTCTGCTGGAAATTCAGGAGTGTGGAAAATTGGCCTTTAGTTACGCAGAGAATCGTTTTTAAGTCAAAAAAAGGAGGTTTCACCCCCTTTTTCACCCCAAACCTCCCTCCCTTGGGTTTCCCCTGAAGCCCAGGCTGTGTTTTCCCAGCTGTTTTCCAGCTCAGAGGTTCCAGGAGCAGGGAAGGGATGGAACTTCCCATCTGGGACGGGCCCAGCAGTGGCACAAAGGAGGAGCTGGGGCAGAATTTGGGGTTTTCTCCCCGTTTTGAGCCACCCAAGCCGGGCACAGCTGCACCCCCAGCCCCTCTGTCGTGATATAAGAGGAGGTCACGATACACAGGGACACTGAAGCAAGCCCAGAATCCAGAGGGATGCAGAGGAAAACTTCAGGATGTGGCTGGAAAAGCGAAATTAAACGGATTTTATGTCATCATCGTCACTCCAAGATTAACCAGCACCTCGGAGTTTCCCGGGCAGGAAAAGGAGGATTGGATTTGGAGCATCCAGACTCTGCTTTCCGACAGAACCTGGCCGTGGAAAAGCCATTTCCCCCTTTTTTCTAAGCCCTGGCAGCGCTGGATTTTCCCGGATTTCCCAGATTTCCAACTCCTCTTCCACCACAAGGAATATTCAGGAAGTGATTCTCCCCAGGCTGAAATTCCAGCTGCAAACATGGAAAAGCAGGACAGGGAATTCCTGCTCTCCTCCTTGGCACGCAGCATCCCCAGCTGGATCCAGCCTGGAGCTGATTTTGGGCAGGAATTTCTCCTTTTACTCCACCACCTCGGAGCTGAGGAATTGCACCTGGGAATGCCCAGATCCCAAACCTCTGGAGCAGAGCCTGGCTGGGTTTGGTTCTTCCCTTCAAGGCAAAATTTTAAATAATTTAAAATTAAAGAGCCTTTAATAACTCAGCATCTCCCTGAATTCCAGGTGTTCTACGCATCCCAATCCAGCCATTTCCGTGCTGTGGATGTTGGGATTCCCCACCTGAATCCTTCCCAAATCTCTGTATTTTTTCCCCAAATCCTCCCAAAATCCTGGCTCAGCGATTGGCACTAATGCTCGCCCTTTAAAGGCAGCTTTCCTTTAAATCCGTGGCATTTCAGAACCCTTGGATGTTTCCCAGCACTTCCAGGGGCTGCGGGGGAAGAGAAGGACCCAAAATCTCGCTGTTCCCGTGTGCTCAGGTGCAGAAAAACAGGAAAAACCCGGCCTAAAACGATTGGAATTAATAATTCCAATTTAAACCGTTGAAAAAGAGCAAAATCCAGAGAAAAAATTTGCTCGTTACCATTACAAAGGAGATCAGATTTGGGGCAAAACCTGGGTGAATTCCCTTTGAATCCTTCCCACTTCGGGGAAAGGAACAGGTTTTAGGGAAAAGCTTTACTTGGGAATAAAACTTCTCTTCCAAATCTGTCTGGGCCACGATCCTGACTCGGCTTGAACATTTTGGTGCTTTTATGCCTTAAAATGCAGCAAAAAAACCCCTCCCCAGTGGCTGCGGGGAAGTCGAATCTGGGGTCTGAATGCCACCAAAGATCCGTATTTATCCGTAACGGCCCCATAAATTCGGCAGGTGAGAAGGAAAACGTGAATTAGACAGACCCTGCCTTTGGAGCAGCCAGAGGATAAAATATATCCCCAAAATGATCATGGGCATAAAAAGCCGAGGAGAAAGAGGAAATTAAAAATAAAAGGGAGGGGGAAAAAGCCCCGTAATCCAACAGTTTTTGTGTGGAAAGAAAATTTACCTCCGCCAGAATCTGTGGGGTTCTGTGGGGGTTTTTTCCCCTCAGTTTAGGGCCTGATCTGTGGGATTGTTCTGCAGGTGAATCCTGAGTTCTGGTGGCACAGAAGGAGGAGAAAACCCTGAGAGGTCCTGAATCGAAGCCTTTCCTTGGGCTGGGGATGTGGGATCCCGAATCCATCCCAACCCACCCAGGGGCTCATCCCAGGCATGGGGGAAATGAACCAAAATGAGGAAAAACCCTAAAAATGATGATGTTAAAGGGGGGATTTTCAGGTTTTCTGCGGCGTCCAGGCGCTCCTCATGGATCTGAAACACCCAAGAACGAGCTTGGATTTACTCCAGGATTTATCCCGTTCTCCAGAGCTCTGTCCCATCAAACCCTCTCTGCTCCCGCCGCATCCGTGGCCATCAGAGGACGCGTTTTGGCAGAATCTCAGATTTATTTCCCCCTCCCCCTCCCCTTTAAGGGCCAAGGGTCACAATTAGCAATTCAGCAAAACTCATTAAGTGCCCAAAAGCGCAGCAAAGCCGGTGGGGCCCGCACAGATCCTGCAGGTGAATCCTCGGCGGCGTTTTGTCCTCAGAACAAACCAAATTCCCCTTTCCCAGGAGCTGGGGCTGGAAGGGGCTGCTCGGAAGGGAGAGTTGGAGGCACAGGGGTGGAAAAACAGAGGTGGGATGAGAAGATCCAGGGCTGGAGGCTGCTGAGCCGTGAAGGCAAAATTCAAATGTCAGTGGAAAGAGGAGAGAGGAGAACGGGACAGAGCCGGGGGTGAGGGGTGGGAGAGGAGCCCTGGATGCCCCTCCTGGGATTCCACGGGATCTGTTCCCACTTCCCAGCCGCTCCAGAGGCACCGGCACAACGTTCCTGAGCACCGGCGCCCCAAAAATCCTCTCTGCTGCTCCAGCAAATCCCTGTTTTGCCCACAGGGAGATTTCCCCACCATCCCTGCCCCTGTCCAGGCTCCAGCAAAAGGAGGGAAGAGGAACAACAACCAAAAAAAGGCAGAAATCCCCAGGGAGCTGAAAAAGAATGGGCTGCGCTTTTTTCCAGCCTGGTGCCGCTCCAGGCACTGCCCACGAGGATCCAGACACACCCAGGCCGCCCTCATTCATCCCAAAAATCTCCTTTTGGGGTCTTCTCCCTCTCCTCGCCGCTCCTTTCCCGAGAGGGGACACACTTTGCAATGGGACGACGGAAGATTCCGGCACTCAGGGAGGCTGGGGATTCCTGGGGATTCCTGGGGATTCCTCGGGAAAAGCGCTCAGCACTGCTCGGCCTCCACGAATCCCTCTTTTTCCTGGTTGGCCGCTTCCACCTCGGCGTACGAAGCGTGGTTGGAGCGGTTCCGGAATTTCATGGCGGGCCAGCGGTGCGGCCTCCGCTGGGGACAGAAACAGAGGCATGTGAGGAGCTGGGATTGAGCCCTTCACCCCAATTCCTACAGGCAAAGCGGGAAAAATGGGAAAAAACAGGTCCCGAGGCACAAAGGACGTCATCGGTGGGAGAGCTCGAGGTTTTGGTGATAAAAATGAGTTTTAAAATATCATTTAATGCTTCAAATGCATCGATCCCACTGGGCTGAGCCACCAAATGGGGAGCAGGGGAGGGAATGGAGCTTCCAGTGAAATCAGCCTGGAAAAACTGGGATAATCTGTGCCTGGAGCAGCCAAGGAGGACCACGAGCATTCCCTGGAAGAGGCGGCTCCGCTCTTTGTGTCAGAGCAAGGACAAGCACTGCCCCTTCTCCTTGGGGGTGGATAAATCCCACCAGAATTTCGGGATCTGGATTGGGAGAGGCCTCAGAGATCGTCCTCTGCAGCTTCCCTCTGCACAGGGGGGAGGAAAAACACTCCAGGAAAAAGCCAGGGATGGATCAGGAGAGGCTGAGGGTGGAGTGGAGGAAAAACACTCCAGGAAAAAGCCAGGGATGGATCAGGAGAGGCTGAGGGTGGAGTGGAGGAAAAACACTCCAGGAAAAAGCCAGGGATGGAACAGGAGAGGCCGAGGGCTGAGAGGAGGAAAACGGCTCCAGGAAAAAGCCAGGGATGGGTCAGGAGAGGCCGAGGGTTGAATTCTGCTCAGCCCAGCAGCAGCTCCCGTGCCAGGATCCGTCCCACTCCTCCTTCCTCGGGATCCCACCCCTCTCCCCGCTCCAGATGGAGATCGTCGGACCCCCCGCCATGCCAGGAATTAAAACTCCTCCGTTTGGAGCTCTCGCCGTAAAAATGAGAAAAAACCCCAACAAAAAAACCCCACAAAAATGAGAAAAAAACCCACAAAAGCCCCAAACCAAACTGAAAAAAAATTATAAAAACCCCAAACAAACAAAAAAGTCTGGAAATTCCAATGCACAAAATCCCTCCAGGCCCGTGGAGCAGGGGAAGAGGGTTTAGGGCCTGATCCGTGGGGTTGTTTTGCAGATGAATCCTGAATTCTGATGGCACAGAAGGAGGAAAAACCCCGAATCAAAGCCCTTCCTTGGGGTCGGGATGTGGGACCCCGATATCCGTCCAAAGCCACTCCAGGGGCTCGTCACGGACACAGGGAAATGAAACCAAAATCGGGGAAAAATAAAAATATTGAATTAGAAAAAATAGAACCAAAGACGAGAAAAAAATAGAATGGAAAATAGCAACACTGAAAATACTAAATTGGCAAAAATAAAGCCAAAATGAGAAAAAATAAAAATATTAAATTAGAAAAAATAGAACCAAAATGAGAAAAAATAAAAATACTAAAATAGCAAAAATAAATCCAAAATTAGAAGAAATAAAACCAAAATTAGAAGAAATAAAAATACTAAATTAGAAAAAATAAAACCAAAATGAGAAGAAATAAAACCAAAATGAGAAGAAATAAAACCAGAATTAGAAAAAATAAAAATATTAAATTAGCAAAAAAACCCCAGAATTAGAAGAAATAAAAATATTAAATTAGCAAAAATAGAACCAGAATTAGAAGAAATAAAAACATTGAATTAGAAGAAATAAAACCAAAATTAGCAACAATAAAAACACTAAATTACAAAAAATAAATCCAAAATTAGAAGAAATAGAACCAAAATTAGAAACAATAAAAACACTAAATTAGAAAAAATAAAACCAAAATTAGCAAAAAATAAAACCACTAAATTAGAAAAAATAAAGCCAACATTAGAAGAAATAAAAATACTAAATTAGCAAAAATAGAACCAAAATGAGAAGAAATAAAACCAAAATGAGAAGAAATAAAAATATTAAATTAGCAAAAATAGAACCAGAATGAGAAGAAATAAAATTATTAAATTAGAAGAAATAAAACCAAAATTAGAAAAAATAAAAATATTAAATTAGCAAAAATAAAACCAGAATTCGAAGAAATAAAAACATTAAATTAGAAAAAAAAAACCAAAATGAGAAGAAATAAAACCAAAATTAGAAGAAATAAAACCAGAATTAGAAAAAATAGAACCAAAATTAGAAACAATAAAAACACTAAATTAGCAAAAATAAAACCAAAATTAGCAAAAAATAAAACCACTAAATTAGAAAAAATAAAGCCAACATTAGAAGAAATAAAAATACTAAATTAGCAAAAAAAAAACCAGAATTAGAAGAAATAAAAATATTAAATTAGAAGAAATATAAACAAAATTAGAAACAATAAAAACACTAAATTAGCAAAAATAGAACCAAAATTAGAAGAAATAAAACCAAAATCAGTAGAAATAAAAATACTAAATTAGCAAAAATAAAACGAGAATTAGAAGAAATAAAACCAAAATTAGCAAAGATAAATCCAAAATTAGAAAAAATAGAACCAAAATTAGAAAAAAAAAAATCCAAAATTAGTAGAAATAAAAACTCTAAATTAGCAAAAATAAAACCAAAATTAGCAACAATAAAAACACTAAATTAGCAAAAATAGAACCAAAATTAGAAGAAATAAAACCAAAATCAGTAGAAATAAAAATACTAAATTAGCAAAAATAAAACGAGAATTAGAAGAAATAAAACCAAAATTAGCAAAAATAAATCCAAAATTAGAAGAAACAAAACCATTATCCACCAAAAATCACGTGAACGGGGCGATTTTCACGTTTCCTGCGGGCTCCGGGCGCTCCTCACGGATCCGAAATTCCCAAGAACCCGCTTGGAATTTCCCCCACGAGGGGAACCAGAGGCAGAAATAAAACCGTGAGGGAAGGAGAGGCCGAGCTCGGGGGGTGGGGAGAGCAGCAGGACCACGGAAAAGGACTGGGATGGGAACTTCCCAAAATTCCTGCCGCTCCCCGTTATCCTCTGGAAGACGAGGATTGGGGTGGGAAGCCAAAACCTCGCTCACCTCGATGAAGAAGAGGGCGGCGGTGGACGTGGGGTGGCCGCTGATGTAAATTCCAGCCAGGATGATCCCGGCCAGGAGCAGCACGGCCACGACGATGCCCACGATGGTGCCCGTGGGCATCGGGGCTCCGGAGCTCTGCGAAGGGAGGCTGCTGCTTCCCACACCTGGAAAACAGGATCCAGCTGAGCCCGGAGCGGCGCTGAGACCTCGGGATACGGAGGGTGCCGCCGGCTGTTCCCAAATGAGTTTAATGTAAGTTCGCAATTTTGCATAAACTTGCTTGCTGGGAGAGGGATGAGTTTAATATAACCTTGCAAATGCTTAATGAGTTAAGTGTAAATGTTATTAGTGTTAGACTTATAATATTATAAAATTAAGTAGCCATTGATTTTCTATTATTAGCTCACAGCCACGGCTGTGAAAAGTTCCAAGGTATAAATTTTTCTAACCGCTTTGTCCTGATTCACAAGCAGATAAGTAAGTTACATCAATTAACCACGCAATTACAAAAAGAAGATGGTCTCAGCTTAGAAAGATGCTTAAAGTTACTACGTTTAAAATCATGGCTGGTTTTATTTGTGTAGCATTTGATTACTGTGTAGGACTAGTAATATTATTAATAATAGAGTGTTGCCTATGCCAGCGCTTGCAGAAGATAATATACAAAGTCACTACATCTGTGACCCATCGAGTATTGCTTGTACAAAAAGAAAAAGGGCGAATTTGTTGCAAAATTATTAAAGGATCAGGGGCATGGAT
The DNA here is from genome assembly GCF_000738735.6 of Corvus cornix cornix. Lineage (NCBI taxonomy): Eukaryota > Metazoa > Chordata > Aves > Passeriformes > Corvidae > Corvus > Corvus cornix. Next base: position 114,900 of record NC_046355.1, read on the forward strand.
CATTGATAGAATTATGGGACCGATAAAAGAACTGTACAAGCAAGAGCCTGCAAGCAAAAGGCCTCTGTGAGAAAAACTCTGCATGAGGAAAAATCCCTGTGTGAGAAACAGGCCTGGGAAACAAAAACGGAGTTTTGAAGCGATGCAGCTGCGCTGATAAGACCCGGAGGGAGGAGGGTGAACTCGGAATTCTTTTAATCATAACATGACTGTAGAAGCTTGCCAATGTAAGTCCAATTATGTAGAAGCAGAAATGCGCTTTGATTAAGTTTTAAGCCGTTTAAGAGTTAACGAGCTGGTATACTATATGTGTGCCTCTGCATTGCTAATAAACGGAGCTTGCTTTTATCAACCATATTGGTTTGGACTGCAATTCCTCCCCCCGCCAGAGTCCATGGACCCTTTTTTCCAACACAAATGGATCCCGGTTGGGGGGGAAATTTGGCTAAAATTAGGAATATGGTGGATTTTGAAGGCTCTGGGGCTCCTCTCTGCCAGCTGAACTTCCCAGAGCTGCCGTCAGGGAATAGGGATTCACTCCTGCTTTGCAAGGGGATCTGACACCTGGGGAAGAGGGGTTGGAGCCTTCCAGAACCTCTGGAATTACGGCAGCACTTTGGGGCTGATGGAAAGACTGGGACTGAGCTGGGATTGCCGGGAAAAGGGAGGGAAAAGGCAGAGCTGGGCAGAGGATGCTTCATAGCTGGATTTGACGCTGGATTTTGTGTCCCAGCCAGAGAAATTCGAAGGAAAAAGAGACTTTGTGTCAGTGAAAATGTTGCAAATAACGGGAATTACGCGGAAGGAGAAAACTCCTCGAGCCGGCACAGCGGGAATGAGCGGGAAAAGCGGACAAAGAGCAGCAGGATAAACCAGATCATTCCCAGCTCTCTTTTCACTGCCTGGATTTGCTCTAATCGGGGTTTGGACAACAGGAACTGCACCCAGATCCCTCTGGGGTTCACCCCAGTGCCCAAGCACAGCTCCCGTGCACCCGAATCCAGGGAAACCTGGGTTCCCTTGGAGCAGAGGGAGGGGGTGAAGGCCTTACCCTCTCCTCCCGCAAACTGGTTGAGCTTCGTGTCGTCTGAAAAGGAGAAAACGCGGTGAAAAAATCAAGTCAGGAGCTTTCTGTGATATCCCTGTGTGCTTCCCACCCACTCCCATCCCTCTGGAATGGGGTCTCTGGAGAGTTTGAAATTTCTGTGGACGAGGGAAGCACCTGAGAAGCCACAGTGACAGTGAGCGGGGTGTGGGTTGCGGATTTCCTTCAGTGAGGAGGCACCTGGAGCACAAACACCCGAGGGACGGGGTCGTTCCCAGCTCCCAGTGCCAGGTTTGATCCGTAACTGGGTGTCCTTGGAATTTGCAGCCAACGCATCCCAAATAAACCCACGGGATGCTCGAAATCCACTTCTGTTCCTTGCCTTGCTCTGGAAGAACCAGGATCCATCAGGCAAGGCTTTGTCTCACCACAGGCTCCACAGCACCGCCCTCACGAGGGTGAAATCCTGATCCAGAATTCCCAGGACTTGGCTCGGCTCCCAAATCCTGATCCAGAATTCCTGGGGCTTGGCTCGGCTCCCAAATCCTGATCCAGAATTCCCGGGGCTTGGCTCCCACGTGTGCTGGCCACGGCAGCGGCACGTGGCCGGTGAGTCAGGCTGTGCACCAGCAGCTCCAGCAGCAGATCCAGGCAGGATGTGGATCCAAAAAAACGGGGCTGCCTGGGGAGGACACGGATCCAAGGATCTGGGATGGTGAGGAGGGTGCAGATCCACCAGTGTGGGCTGGCTGGGGAGGACACAGATCCAGGGGGGTGGGATGGTGGGGAGGACACAGATCCAGGGAGCTGGGCTGGTGGGGAGGATGAGGATCCAGAGAGCTGGGCTGGCTGGGAAGGACACAGATCCAGGGATCTGTGCTGGTGGGAATGATGTGGATCCAGTGAGTTGGGCTGGTTGGAGAGGACACAGATCCAGGGATCTCAGCTGGCCAGGGAGAACACCATGGACCAGGTCCCCTCCCTCGTGTAGCTGCTCCTCTGCTGTTCTCCAAAATCCTCCTCCGGGCGCAGCTGCCGTTCGTTCCCGTCCAAGATCCCAAATTAACTCCATGCCTGGCTGTGTCACACAAAGCCTCTCGCTCTGTTTTTTCCAAGAACCGGGCGATGGGCTGGAAAACAATCTCCATGCTGCTGTTCCAAGTCTTCCCTTTAAGCGCTCCTTTCAAAGTCAGCCCTGGCAGGAAGGAGCTCCGTTCCCCCACCCAGCTCCTTCCACCACTGAAGGACAATTACCAACGCTCCTTTCTATTTATCCTAATTAGCACTTTGCGGTAGGGACAATTAAGCAGCCAAATTGCGGCGCTCCCTGTGCCAGGATCGGCGGGGCCGGCCCCGTGGTGATGGGATTATGGAGCTTTAGGACTCGGGGGGATCTCCAGGGAAGCTCGGGGGGGTTTTGTGGAGCTGGAAGGAGCAGCATTCCCAAGGAGAGCGCGATCACCACGTTAATTCCAGGCTGAAGGTCCCAGAAGCCTTGAGCCCGTTGGAATCCCGAGCCCCTCTCTCCGGGATTAATCCCTTCAGGATCCTGTGGGTTCCCGCCCACCGTGGCTTGGTTGCTTTGCTGACCTTCACAAATGGGTAAAAAAGCCGGAAAAACTCTAAAACTCTTCCCACCGTGCCACATTCCCTCAGGTGGCACCTCTTGGCTGCCCTTCCTTCCCTTTTGCATCATCTGCTGTCCTCATCCCGCCCCAAGGATGGGGCTTGGAGTAACCTGGGATAATGGGAGGTGTCCCTGCCCACGGGACTGGATGGGATTTAAGGTCCCTTCCAACCCAAACCATTCCATGATTCTGCTCCAAACCCATCTGCTCCTTGTATTTACTTGGATTTGGATTTGCTTTATGAGGCAGTGAAAGACCTGCCCAGGGATCGGGATTGGGATCAGGGGTGGGGATCACTTGTCCAGGGATTGGGAATGGGGGATCACCTTCCCAGGGATGAGGATCAGGGATCACATTCCCAAGGATCGGGATCAGGGATGTGGGGTCACCTGCCCAGGGACAATCCCCAGTGATGGGGGAAGTCACCTGTCCAGGGATCAGAATAAAGGCGTGAGGGATCACCTGCCCTGGGATCAGGGATTGGGGGTCACCTTCTCAGGGATCAGAGATTTGGGATCACCTGTCCAGGGATGAGAATCAGGCATAAGGGATCACCTGCCCCAGGATCAGGGATTTGGGGTCACCAGTCCAGGGATGAGCATCAGGGATTGGGGGTCACCTTCTCAGGGATCAGGGATTTGGGGTCACCTGTCCAGGGATCAGAATCAGGGATGGGGATCACTTCTCCAGGGATCGGGAATGGGGGATCACCTTCCAAGGGATCAAGATCAGGGGTCACCGGCCCAGGGAGCGGGATCAGGGGTGTGGGGTCACCTGCCCAGGGACAATCCCCAGGGATCAGGGGCCACCTGTCCAGGGATCAGAATCAGGGGTGAGGGGTCACCAGTCCAGGGATCAGGGATTGGGAGCCACCTTCTCAGGGATCAAGGATTTGGGGTCACCTGTCCAAGGACGAGCATCAGGGATTGGGAGCCACCTTCTCAGGGATCAAGGATTTGGGGTCACCAGTCCAGGGACAATCCCTGGGGATCAGGGGTCACCTGCTGGGCACCCACCCTCGGTGGTGAGGCTGTCGATGAAGAGCGAGGCCGTCGGGGAGGTGCCGTCCTGGGCCTGCTGGTGACGCCGAGCTGTCCGGGGGTGCTGAGTAGCGGCCGCCTTCCGCTAAATCCTCGCAGGTCTTTTCATCCGGCTGATGAGAGAAAACAGGGAAGACGGAGCTGGTTTTCTCAGTTTCCCTCCAGCGGGAACGGCCGCGGGGCTGCGCTTCCCACGCGGGTGCAAAGGCTGGAGGGGAAGCGGGGGATGAGGGCCGGGAGTGAGGCAGAGGTTGGAGAAGAGGAGGAAAATTTGGGAAGGATTTCAGCAGGACAAGGGGCAATGAGCTGGCAAATCCCACAGGCTGAGCTTGGTGCACCTCTGGGTGACCCCACAAGGGTCCGGTGCCCCCACGTGGGTTCAGTGGCCTCTGGTTTATAGGAAATAAAGTGGAGTTTTCAGTCGGGAAAAAGAATAAACCCATTGAAAAAAAAACCACAAAGAAACCCCAAAAACCTCCCAAAAAACAAACCTCAAAAAACCCCAAAACCACCAAAAAAACACCAAAAAAAACCCCCAAAAACCACCAAAAAATCACCAAAAAAATCCCCCCCAAAAACAAACAAAAAAACCAAAATCCTCGCCAAAAAAAAAAAAACAAACAAAACCACCAAAAAAATCACAAAGAAAACCCCCAAAGAAAGCCAAAAAAAATCCCCAAAACCACAAAAAAACCCCAAAACCTCCCAAAAAACCACCAAAAAACCCCCAAAAACCCACCAAAAAACCCCAAAAAAACCTCAAAAAGCACCAAAAAAGCCCCCCAAAAAAACCCCCAAAGCCCCCCCAAAACCATCAATAAAACCCCCCAAAAAACATAAAACCACGATAAAAGCCCCTCAAAACCCCCCAAAACAAACCAGAAAAAAACAAAAAAACCCCAACCAAACAAAAAAACCCCATCAAAACCAAAGCAAACCAAACAAAACCAACCCCAAAAAACCCCAAAAAACCAAAATAAAAAGTGAAAAAAAAACCGCTAAAAAAGGAAAAAAGGAAAGGAAAAATAAACAAAGAAGGGAAAAGGGGAAAGGAAAAACAAACAAAGAAAGGAAAAGGCCGGAGCAGAAGCTGATTTTTGGTCGGAGCCGATCCCTGTGAGGTGAAGGAAGGAGCTGCGGGATAATTCTGCTCCCGAGGACACCAACGGGACTCGCTCCCTCCTGCCTGGAGTGAGGAAAAGTCCCGCTCCGGGAGGAGGAGGAACAACGGGAAAAACGGGAATAAAGGGAGAGGAGAAGGGGTATCCAAAGGGAATCCAGGGATATCCGTAGGGAATCAAGGGGTGTTTAAGGGGAATAAACGACTCTTTGTGGGTGTATCCAGAGGGAACGAAGGGATATCCCGAGGGAGTAAAGGGATATCCAAAGGGGAATAAAGGGATATCCAAAGGTTATCTAAAAGGAACAAAGGGAAACCCCAAGGAACACCTAAAGGGAATAAAGGGAAATCCAAAGGGAATGAAGGGATATCCCAAGGGAATAAAGGGATGTCCAGAGGGAATGAAGGGATATCCAAAGATTATCTAAAAGGAATAAAGGGAAACCCCAAGGAACACCTGAAGGGAATAAAGGGAAATCCTAAGGGAATGAAGGGATATCCAGATGGAATGAAGGATGTCCAGAGGGAATAAAAGGATATCCAAAGGGAATGAAGGGATATCCCAAGGGAATAAAGGGACGTCTCAAGGGAATAACGGGATATCCAGAGGGAATAAAGGGATGTCCCAAGGAGTATCTAAAGGGAATACAGGGTTTTCCAAAGGGTAAAAAGGGATACAAATGGAATTCCAAAGGGAAACCCCAAGGAACACCTAAAGGGAATAAAGGGAAATCCCAAGGGAACACAGGGATATCCCAAGGGATGCTCAGTGGGATCCAGAACACCCTGGGTCACCCAGCATTCATTTTTTGAGCTGGGCCATGGATTTTCCCGTGGATCAGCCCCATTCCCGCCCTCCACAGGAGGGATTGGGATTCTCCGGGCTCACCTGGCCGCAGCCGTAGGACAACCACTCCTCCCGGTACCGGTCGAAGCCACTGGAGCACCTGTGGGGAACAGCAGGATTATCCCATGCCAGGTAACGAGGGTGGCAGTGCCTGTGACTCCTCAGCTCCCAAAAATCCCAAATCCTGCCCTGGCGGGTGCTGGGTGCAGATATTTGGAATAACAGAGCCTGGAAAGGTGATAGCCAAGATTTCATCCAGAGGTGTGGGGTTTCCCTACAGCTGTGCTGGAAGAGCCCCAACATTCCCCTTCCCAGAGGGGGAAAAGGGTCAAGAGCGCTTCTCCAAGGAAAAAGGAGAGGGGAAACCGGGAGAAATGCACGGGCTGAGCTCGAGTTTCCACTCCCCGGACTCGGTGCCAGGGCAAGGCCACGAGCTCCACGAGGTTCTCTGGGCTCCTTCCAGCAACATCTGCACAGGAAAAACACTGCAGGAACTGCAGATGACATCAGGCGAAGGCCAGCCCGAGAATTCCCTGCAGGAACAGGGAACGGAGCAGCGCTCTGACCTTCGGAGAGGCTTGGGCAGGACTAAAACCCCAACCAGTTCAGGCAAACACCAATTCACCCAACCAGGAAAGGGAGAAACCACGAAGAAAACTTCAGCTCCTGCTGAGATCTTTGCTTAAAATCCCACTCCTGTCACGATTATGGGCTCAGGAGAGGCAAAAATATGGATTCCACTTTTTGGGAGAGAGCTCCAGGTTGGAATCGTGGAGTGGGGATGCCAGCTCCAAGCCTGGAAGTTCTTTGGGAAGGATCAGGTTGGCTTTGCAGGACCTGGCTGGTCCAACCTGAAAGCGGTTGTCCTGCTGCAGCTCAACATTCCCAGCCCATTCCTGCCATCTGGAATTCCCGTTTGGAACCTGAACTGTCCCCGGGGGACGCGGGGCTGGCGGCCGACACAGCACCAGTGACAGGAGCGAACACCGGCACCAGCAACTGGGGGTGCAAAAGGGGTTAAACTGCCAGAGAGCTGGGATTGATGGGATACTGGGAAAATTCCTCCCCGTGAGGGTGGCCAGGCCCTGGCACAGGATGCCCGGAGAAGCTGTGGCTGCCCCTGGATCCCTGGAAGTGTCCAAGACCGGGTTGGACGGGGCTTGGAGCAGCCTGGGACAGTGGGAGGTGTGGGGTGACACTGGATGAGCTTTGAGGTCCCTTCCCACCCAACCCATTCCCTGATCTGATAAAATCCCACTTGCCCAGGCCCTGAACTCGGAACGAGCAGGACAAGGAAGGGTTTGAACAAAACCAGCTCCAGACGAACCCGCTGCACCCCAGGCTCGAGTTCTGCCACATCTGGGCTCCCCAGAAGGAGAACGCCCCTTTCCCTGCTCCAGAGCCACCACTGAGCCGCTGGCACTGGCTCAGGGGGTGTCACAGGGACTCAGTGCTGCTTTAGGGTGGCTCAGGGGACGAGGAGGGGGGGCTGGGAGGTTCCCCCCGGGTTTCCACGGCACAGGATTTGTGTTACTGGGTCCCCTCCCCTGCCGCCAGCTCTCAATAAATCCTTCAGCTCCATCTCATTAAAATCTGCTCTGCAAAACCCTGCCCGAGCTGGAGGAGAGCAGGGGCAGGGCCACGTCCTCCGTTCAACGCCCCACAAAAATCAGCCCCCCACACCTTTGCTGGCTCCCATCCCTGACGAGGAGGGAGTGTCCCACACCCAGGAGCGTCCCTGACTCTGTCACCTCCCTGCTGGAGCCCTTCCAGGGGTGCCCCGCACTCCAAGCTGATCCCAGCCTGAGTCAGGACAAGTTTCCCCCGTTTTTAAGCTCCCTGACAAAAATCTGAGCCCTGCCTCAGGTCCCAGCTTGTTCCAGGACCAAAATCCCCAGGAAATGCATCCTTGGAGTGGCTTGTAAGCGGAGATCGGGTCACGGCCTAACTGTGACTGTGGGACTGAGAGCAGCACCTCAGCACCCCCAAAAAAGCACAAAAAATGGGGAAATAATAAAAAAAACCTCAGAAATACTGACAGGGACACCAGCCCTGGCACCGCCCCAGCTCCAGAGGCATCGCCAGGGAAGGAAACTCCTGCCAGGTACCTCTGCAGGACGTGGCACCAGCTACAGTTGAAGGTCAGCTCCGAGGTCACACACATTTCACAGCTCTGGTGCTGGAGACAGGCTGGAAAGGAGAGAGGAGGGAGGCTCCAGCCAGATGCCAACATCTGGAGGGGCACAGGGGAGTGGCTGCGGGGAGCTGGAGGCTTGGGCAGCACCAGAGCACCGACCCCTGAGTGTCCAAGCAAAGCCCTGAGTGTCCAACCCAACCCCTGAGTGTCCAACCCAACCCCTGAGTGCCCAACCCAACCTCTGAGTGCCCAACCCAACTCCTGAGTGTCCAACCCAACCTCTGAGTGTCCAAGCAAAGCCCTGAGTGTCCAAGCAAAGCCCTGACTGCCCAACCCAACCTCTGAGTGCCCAACCCAACTCCTGAGTGCCCAGCCCAACCCCTGACTGCCCAACCCAACCCCTGAGTGCCCAACCCAGCCCCTGAGTGTCCAAGCAAAGCCCTGAGTGTCCAAGCAAAGCCCTGACTGCCCAACCCAACCTCTGAGTGCCCAACCCAACCCCTGAGTGCCCAACCCAACCCCTGAGTGCCCAACCCAACCTCTGAGTGTCCAACCCAAGCCCTGAGTGTCCAACCCAAACCCTGAGTGCCCAACCCAACACCTGAGTGCCCAACCCAGCCCCTGAGTGTCCAACCCAACCCCTGAGTGTCCAACCCAACCCCAGACTGCCCAACCCAACCCCTGAGTGTCCAACCCCAACCTCTCTGCCATGGTAAATAAAGGAAGCAGCTCCATCCCGGCAGGATGGGCTCCCAGCCCGCCTGTGAAGCTCCTCCCATTCCCTTTAGCTGGGAATTTAAACGCAGCTGGGAATTTTTGCCATTTCCCGTTGTGCAGGGAGCGTTCCTCAGGGGGAAGGAACTGAACCCTCCGGAGCTGTGTCCACTCCAAGGGGTTCTGCAGGAACTCTCACACAGCACCAACATTTGGTGTCCCCCTGGCTGGAAAAGGTGCCCAGGAAGGGTTTGGATGCTAAAAATTTCAAGGAATGGAGGAGTTTTAACCGGGCCCTGGATGGCAGAGCCGAGAGCGGGTCTGGTACTGTGACATTCCTGGGGATGGAGGTGAAGTCACAGCCCCCATCCCACCTGGGACACCTGGGACAGCTCTCCCCAGTCCAGGCACTTCATCCCTGGGCTCCCTGTTCTGCCCCTGGCACCTGGGCGAGCTCCCCCACACCTGGGCTACCTGCCCAGGCTCTCCAGTGGCCTCCACTCCTCATCTCCTCTCCCATCCTGAGCTTCTCCCAAGGCAGAGAACAACCCCAGGCCTCTGCAGCAGAAGGCAGAGCCTAAATCCATCCCTTCTGACCCAAAAAAAAAAGGCTAAAAATTGAACCCCCAGAGGAAAAAGCTGAGTCTGGCTCCCTAGAGCTCCACTGCAGATACCGCTCCCAGCTTCCCGAGCTGCCAGGGGGTGGAAAAACAGGGAAAAAACAAACCTCCAGCAGGAAAAGGAAAAACCAGGATTCTCGCAGGATGGTTATTTATGTTCTGCCTGCTGCTAAAATTGTCATCAAACACCCCGGGGAGAGCGTTTAGTGCAGCCCCCCGGGGTCTCCGTGGCAGATTTGCTCTCGCCCCGTGTTTAGGGGCGGCTCTGCCTCGTGGACCCAGCCACTAAAAACGGACCCGTTTGAGGCACCTCCCAGAAATCTCAGCCGGGTGTGGAGGCGTTGGACCCGGAGTGAAGCCGTGTCCAGCAAAATCGGCTGCAGCTCGTGGAGCGATAAAAACAACCAAAAAAATGGGAATTCGGGTGGGAAGAGCTGTCAGGGCAGGGAGTGAGGGGTGAGCAAGGCTGGGCAGGGGCAGCTCGGGGCACAGCTTGGGGCTGTGGCACAGTTTGGGGCTGTGGCACGTGTCCCCCAAGGCCATCGGGGCTGGAACCACCGTCCTTGTCCCTTCCTGGGGACCTCCGAGCAGAGGGAAGGGGAATTTCCTGCAGATCCTTTCCTTTATCAGCTCTTCCCTTGCTGCATCCCAGCCTCCTGCCTGAGCTGGGCTGGCGCCCACGTGGGATTTGGGATTTCTGTTGGCTGAGGTTGATTCCAAGAGGATCCAGCCAGGCAGGGCTGGATGTGGGAGAGGTTCGGCGACAGCCAGGGATCGCAGGACAGGGGCGAGCTGCTCCGTGCTGACAGCAGCCCCTCCCTCCATCCCAAACACCAGGATATGGGCGGCATCACCCTCCCAGCACCCCCTGGACCTGCCCTGGCTGCTCCCTTGGGCTGGAAATCGGAGGCTGTTGTGGTTTCTGGGTGGAATTCCGGGTGGAAAAGGGGCTGTGGGACTCACTGGGCAGCGGGGTGAACTCCACGGCGGAGCGGCTGCTGATCCTGCTGGTGTCCAGCTCCACGCGGTGGTACTCGTAGATGGTCCGGCGCCGCGACTCTGCAGCGGAGCCTGGGCTTTAGGCCGGGCTCAAACCCCCCCTGCCAAGGGCTGAGCCCCCCAGGCAAAGGTGGCTCCAGGTGTGGGGGTTGTTCCCTTGGGGGCTGCAGGAGGAGGGCCGGGAAGGGCTGGGGGGTGCCAGGGCACGGATTCCCCCTCCTGCTCTGCCAGGAGCAGCTCGGAGCTCGCCCTGTCCCTCTCCCCCGACCGGAGGCTCCGGGGATGGACGTGGTCCAGCCCTGCACCGCTCCAAAAAACTCCAAACAAACATTGCTCGGCTCTGACTCACGGGCCGGAGCCTCCGCGGAGCTCCCAGGGCTCCCGCCGCCGCTTCCTCCCCCAAAACACTCCTCCTTCAATCCCCCTCCATCCCGGGGCCAGCGGGGTCTGTCCCAGGTTCAGGTTCGCTGGCACCGCGTTCATCCCCGCGGGAGATCCCCCCGCTCCTTCCAGCCCGGCAAGGCGAGGATGAGCAGGACGAGCGTCCTCCGCTCCTCTCCATCCCTCCAAGCCTCATTTCTCCACCCCACCCGCCTTTCCCCCTGCCCATTCCTGCATCTCCTCTGCCCTCACGCCCGGGGCAGGGCTCGGGAATTCCGTGGGGATGGAGGGAGCAGCCCAAGGAGCCGCTGCGGGGCGGGAGGGGAGGACCCGGCCGGGGCTCCGGCACAAACTGCGGCGAGCGGGGAATAAACCAGGGCCGGATGGCTCCAGAAATAACCGGGAAAAGCCGGGAGGGAGGAGCGGAATTGGGCTCCGCGTGACTGGAGAGGCTGGAAGGGACTTTCTGGGGAGCCCTGCAGCTCAGGGCACGCAGGGAATAAGCACGTGGATGTGGATGTGGGAATGCCCACATCCTGCTGGCACAGGGGCAGATCCCTGATAGGCATTGGGGCCCTAAACCCCTCATCCCTATGGGATTGGGGCACCCTGCACCCTCCGAGCCTCTGGTCCATCTGCAGCTTCCTTTGGAACCGAAGAATTGGATTTCTCTCCTCGTCATCAGTTGGGATTTAGGGAAGAGCTTGGCTGCTCGTGGAGATTCTGGACTGGGCAGAGCCCCAGCCAGAGCATGAGGCCGAGGAATGGTCTTGGCCATGGGGAGATCCCAAAAAGGGATCCCAAAAAGGCTGCAGAGGGGACACGAGGGGCAGGCGAACCCCACCCACCTCCTCACACTCCCTGTGAATCCAAGCAGAGCATCCCCACGTCCTGAAATCCTCAAAGACGAGGATCCCTCACCTCTTCTGCCCCTCTCCCTGCGGGATCAGCTCCTCCAGGGACTCACCAGGCACATCGGGAGAAGGGTTGAGGACCATGAAGGCGTCAGAGAGCCCGGCCTTCACGGGGTGCTGGCTGGCGCTGATCTGCAGGACCGGCACTGGGATCTGCGCGGGGACAGGGGATGTGACGGATCCCAGCCCTGCCCCGGCTCCTGCCGCTGCTGCCGAGGCCTCCAGGAATGCCCAACCCCCCTCTCAGGTCCACAGGGACCCCCGAGGGACCCTCCTGCCCCATCAGAGACCTCTCTCACCTCCTTGTAGCCGAAGACGATCCTCCCGCTGCTGTGCAGGGCGGCCTGGAAGGTGAAGCTGCCCATGTCCTCCTTGCCCTGGAGATAAACCTTGTCCCACTGCACCACAAACACCGTCCCTGGGGGTGACCAGAGCTGCTCAGTCCTTCCCTCTCCCCTCCTCTCACCAGCCTGACCTGTCCTCACCTGTCCCTGAGCCTCCACCTCATCCCCAGCCTCCAGCTGGGAGCAGAGCAGAACATCCCTGACCCCCTGAGCCGGGGCTGAACACCCCCAGACCCCCTCCCCACACCCCCCAACCCATGTGGGAGCCCCAGACAGCTGAGCTGGGCCCGGCTGGGGGAGGAAGGACCCGAAGGGGGGTGGCTGGAGCGGGACTCACCATTGTCCAGGTACTGGACAGTGGAGTTGCGGGAGTAGCTGGGGTTGAAGTTGGCCATGAGGGGGGCGATGTATTGAGTGGCCGTGAGCATGCGGTGGATGACGTCCCCCATGAAGATAAAACCTGAACGGGCAGAGGATGAAGCAGCACAAGCTCCCCCTCCTCACCCCAGCACCGTCCCCACCTCCTCCCGGCCTCCCACCGCCCTGCCCCGCCTCCCCCATCCCTTTTTTTACACCCTCCGGATTTCCTCGAGCCTGTGGGACACCCCTGCATCCCCCCAGCCTCTGCAGGAGCAGAGAGGCGCAGAGATTGCTCCTGACTCCCTGAGGAGGTTTGGGGTGCGGTGAGGAGGCTGGAAGGGCTGTACCCCATTCTCTGAGCTCCCTGGGGCTCAGGGATGTGGGCTGAGGTTAGAGCCAGCACCAGAGCCGTGTTCAGCTCCCCACTGCGGGCATCCCATCCCATTGCATGGATCCCATCCCATGGATCCCATCCCATCCCATGGATCCCATCCCATTGCATGGATCCCATCCCATTGCATGGATCCCATCCCATCCCATGGATCCCATCCCATCCCATGGATCCCATCCCATCCCATGGATCCCATCGATCCCATCCCATGGATCCCACCCCATCCCATGGATCCCATCCCATGGATCCCATCCCACCCCGACTCACCGCCCGTCGCGATGGTGACCTGCCGCAGGAGGTGGCCATAGAAGGGGAAGTCAAAGGAGAGGACGATCCTCTGCAGGGGAGAGAGGAGGTGAGAACCACGCTCAACCCTCGGGAAAACACCAGCTGGGAACGTGGGGAGCCTGATCCGTGCTTGGAGGGGGGGCAGAGGGATGGGAATGGGATTGGAGTGGAGTCCTGCAGGGTCCTTCATCCCCGGCGTGGGGCGGGGGGACACAAACACTTCCCAAGCCCTGGAACTTCCCAAGTCGGCCCTGGGGACACCCCGGGCTCACCGAGGCCTGCCGGTGCGTGTTGGAGAGGATCCCGTGGATCTTCACTTGGCTCCTGTTGGCCGCTGCCATGTCCACCCAGAGCCCCCGGCGCCGCGCGTCCCCCGGGCCGTAGATCCGCGACACGTAGTAGCTGTGGTTGTCCTCCTGCAGCCACAGGGAGGGACACGGGTGACAGGGAGTGGTGGAACGGGGTGACCCGCGGTGCTGGGACGGCGCTGAGAAGCTGGGAGGTGTTCCCAGCAAAAAAACAGGGATAAATCCAGGATGAATCCAGCGTGGTAACACCCGGCAGAGCCAGCGGGGGATGCTGGAGAAGGTGCCGGGAATTCCACGGGATGCTGAGGGCAGAGAGGCCGGGCTGAGCAGAGCCGTGAGTCACGAGAGGCCTCGCGCAGCACAGGCAGCATTCCAGGGAAGGAACAATCCCTCTCCAGGGCCGGGGGCTGGGAGGCACAGCCCAAGTGACCACTCGGAGCGGAGCAAACAAGCTCGGAGGAAATGATGAACCTTGGAAGGAGCAGTCGGGGAGGGCGGGGGGTGAGGATGGCGGGAGCAGGGATCGGGATGAGCTCCAGGGTGACACCCCCGGAGCGTGGAACAGGGCCTGGACCTGTGAGGGAGCAGCTCCTGCTTTGTTGTCACCCAGAGAGGGGACCCCAAATGTCCCCCCGAGCCACCAGCAGCACCCCCAGACCCCCTGAGCCCCCTCTCGCTGGTGAACCAGAGCATGGCCACAGTGCCACGCCAGAGCGACCAGGGACCTGCCGAGGGACACACGGCCCTGGCCACGCCACCCCCACCGCGGGGAATGGACTGACGGCCGGACAGACACACAGCTGGGAGCCATCTCTTGGCAGGGGAGGCCGCTTCGCAGCGAGCCGGGCTGGGGAGGGACGGGAAGCATCTTAATTCTCCCTGGGAAATTCTCCTCTGGTGCTCTGTGTCAGCGCCTGGCACACGGCCCCGCTCGCCGCTTGTCCCCATCTGCTGCGCGTCTGCTGCCCGGCCCCTCTGACCCCCAGCCCCCCTCTGACCTCCAGAACCCCCCTCTGACCCCCAGAACCTCTCTCTGATCCCCAAAACCCCATCTGACCCCCAAACCCCTCTCTGACCCCTAGAATCCCCATCTGACCCCCAAAACCCTCTCTGACCCCCAAAACCTCTCTCTGACCCCCAAACCCCTCTCTGACCCCTAGAATCCCCATCTGACCCCCAAAACCTCTCTCTGACCCCCAAAACCCCCCTGTCCCAGCCCCACTCCCTGCACACAAACTCCGGTGCCTGGAAGGAGCCATCAGCTTGGGATGGAATAAAACGCTGCTGGAAAAAATCCTGTAATTTGTGGATTTTCCTGCTCCAGCAAAGTTTAGGGAAGAGTCCTCAGCCATTCCCAGCTCTTCCCTACAGGAATTACAGCCCCTTTTCTTCGCGGGGGCTGATGCATCCCAGAGCCCTCCCTTCCCTATGGATGGGGAAACTGAGGCACGGGGAAGGCCGAGCTGTCAGCGGCTGCATGCAGGGACAGGCCACTGCTGGGTGACAAATGACAAAACCTCCCGTGTCCTCTCATCCCCCCTGTGCTTTCCCGAAGTGCTCCCGACAATCCCGGGGGGAAGGAGCAGGGCTGGAGCGTGCAGGATGCGGCTGCCACGCTCCTGAGCTCATCGCTGACTCACCGGGATGTTCCCATCCGTCACCTTGCCTTGGTTACCGCAGGAATTAGGAGAGGCGAGGTTTGGGACGAGGGAATAAGAGGGGCAGAGCTCAGGGATGGATCCCTCAGGGAGGGATCAGAGCTTCACCCTTTGGGGTCTGAGCTGCCTCTCGCACCCCAAACTCGGGATATTTTGGGGGAAGAGAGGGAAAAAGCCCTCCAGGCCCTGCACTGGCACCCCCCGAGGCAGGATCCCACTTCTGGCAGGTGGGATGCACCTGTGACCTCGTCTGTGGCCCCAATCTCGGGGCAGCTCCCAAAACCTCAGGAAATTGCTGCCTCTCCCTCCAGGGAACCACGAGCACCATCACACCCTCCCTGCGGTTCGCCAGCATCTCCGAGCGGTCACCGGTGGTTTTGGGCTGGTTCGGGGTATTTTTAAACACTTCCACATTGGGACTTTGCTGGTTCATGGCTCTTCTCCCTCCCCGATGGATGAGCTGGAGCAGAGTGGCAGCGGCCAAAAGGGCCACCAAAAACACCGGGACAAGTCGCCCTCCACCAAAAACCACCCGCGGCCACACATCCCCCACCCCGAGAGCTCCGGGAACTCCCCCGGCCGCCAAGGGACCCGCGGCCCCGCCACAAATAACCGGGAGCTAATTGAGGGCGGGTAATTAGGCACAGCCGGGCTGGGAGAGCCGAGGGAGGTGTCCCAGGAGGTGACACCGCCGCTCGTGGAGGTGACACGTGAAGAGAGGACCCCCCCCCCGTTCCCACACAGCCCCCTCGGCACCGACACCAGGGGACAGTGGCCTTGTCCCCACGTGGCACCCGCACAGCGAAGCGTCCTGGCATTTCCAGCCCGGGGATGGCCCCGGCAGGGCTGCGGCGGCCGCAGCGCTCGGAGCGAGCCCAGGGCTGTAATTATCCTGTGGGATGTGGGATCCAGCCCCACACACGGAACTGGAGCCAGACTGGGAATAGCTCCGGCGTCGAGAGCGGATCCGGGCGGGGGGCGGGCGCAGGGGGTCCCCGACTCACCACGATGCGGGTCTCGTTGGCCGGCAGGGTGTCGATGGCCAGGCTGCCGCCCACCAGGTCCTGGCTGATGCGGGTGCCCTCGGACGTGTCCCGAGCCCTCCGTCCCTCGCTCCCGGGGGGGCGTCCTGAGGGGGCACAGGGAGAGGTCAGTGCGGTCCTGGGGTCAGCCCTGTCCCCCAGCAACGCTTCTGACTCTGTGACACGAGTTTTGAGGGGTCTCAGCCTTGGTAAGCAGCGTCACCGCAGGGATGGAGGTGCGGGGAAGGGTCTCTCTGGGCCGGGGTGGCCGCAGGTGCAGGCACAGGTGACAGTGGCCCCGGCCAGGGGAGGACAGCTGGGAACAACCCCCACAAATGGCACCCCCCGCACGCACCAGCGCGACCCCGCCGAGGGGGAAGCTGCACCAGTGTGGCCGTGCCCTCGATGTCCCCAACCATCGGTCCCCAACCCGGGTCCGGGCGTCAGGGCAGGTTCCGAGCACCCGAAAGAAACGCGTCCCTCACCCCCTCCAGACGCATCTCCAGCCCCGTGGAGGGAGCGGAGGCCGGAAACACGGCTGGGGAGTGGGGGGGTGGGGGGGGGGGAGGATAAAAAAGCCATTTGGGACCAAATCTGCGGAGAATTGGGAGGTTTCTGGCAGCTCGGCGCGGGCGGAGGCGGTGGGGACGGCACGCACTCGCCCACGGGCAGGGACACAGCCGGGACGTCTGTCCCCAGCCGGGGGCACAGCACAGCCCCGGGGGGGCCGCGGCTGCTCCCCCCACCTGCCCTTGGGAAGGGGGGTGCCACCGTCACCCCTGGGGAGCTGATTGCTAATTGCTGCCTAACGAGCTCCCGCGGCCATCCCGGGGCTGGGTTCTGTTCCCAGATCTCCGGGAGGGGAAACTGAGGCAGGGGGGAGCAGGGCTGGGCTGGACGTAGGGACAGAGAGGGGCTCTGTGCCCGGGGGTCACACTCGCCATCCCTGGGGGACACGGGGGGGCCCAGCCCTCGCCACTGCACTCGGAGAGCAGAGATCCCCCCCCAAAAGGCTCCCCAAAATCTCTCCGGGTGGCTGCACCCCCAGCCAGGACAGCGCCAGGCGTGCCATGGGGTGCCACGGGTGGGGGGACCCCCAGCAGGGGGGACACAGCCCCCCTCTGTCCCAGCGCTGCCCAGCACAGATGGGGGGTCCGGGCACCCCATCTCGGCTGTGGGGGTACTGGGGCAGGGCGGAGCACGGGGAGGGGGGTGGGACCCCCACGGGCGGTCCCGCGGCGCGGGTGGGCGCAGTCGGGTGTGGGGCGCAGCGGGACATGCACCTGCGGGCTCGGGGGGCACGGAGACACCCCAAAACACAGAGCCCGGGACCCCCGGACAGCCCCCCAGGGCAGGGCCGGGACCGCCCTGCACCCGGGACCCCCCTGCACCTCCAGTCCCGGCGTTCCCCCCGGAGCTCTCCCGCCGCCCCCCCGGCCCCCCTACCTGCGCCCAGCGCCCCGCGGAGCAGGCAGAGCAGGAGGAGGCCCCCCCAGCGCATGGTGGGGGGCAGCGGCCCCGGCGGTGCTGGGGGTCGGGGGGCTCAGCGCCCCGCCATGGGCCGGGACCCCCGGGAGCCGCGCACCGAGCGGAGCCGGAGCCGGAGCGGAGTCGGGCGGGGGCCAGGGGCGGGGCCGGGGGTGGAGATGGATTGGGAAGGGTTGGGATGGGATGGGATGGGATGGGATGGGATGGGATGGGATGGGATGGGATGGGATGGGATGGGATGGGATGGGATGGGAAGGGAAGGGATGGAGCCGGAGCCGGCAGCAGGACCGCCGTGCGCCCGGGGGGATCGGGAATGTTCGTCCATCCCCGCGCTGGGCCGGCGCCCCTCACCCCGGAGCGACATCTCCGGGTGCTCACCATCCTCCTCTCCGTTTTTTGGGGCCGAGCTGGGGCTCCAGCGAGGTTTGGGGTCCCCCGTGCTGTCCCCACCGTGGGTAGCCCTGGGGTGACCCCGCTCTGGGCTGCGGGGGTGGCGGGGGGGGCTCTGGGCTGAGCCCACCGGCCCGCGCGGGTACGCGGCCCCCCCCAAGCCACAGCACCACTGCAGCCCCCCCATTTGGGAGCCGGCTCCCCATCGCCCCCCACCCCTCGCTCCCTCGGGGCCCCCCATCCACAGACCCGCAGGGGACGCGTCTCCGCTGCAGGAGGGTTTGTGTCCTTCCCAAACCCCCCAGGTTTTCCCTTTGGAGAAGGAGCAGCGGATATTGGGGACTTGGGGGGGCACAGGGTGGGGGGCAGAGGAGCAGGGGCACAGGGTGTGGGGCACAGGGTATGGGGCACAGGGTGGGGGTCCTGCTGGCACTGCAGAGCGCCGGGAGAACCCGACCCTCCAGCCCCCCACATTCAGCCAAACAGACTTCTGGCCACCCCATAATTTGGGCAGCGTTTTGGGGGGGCTCCGGCTGCACCCCAGCCCCTCAGCCCTGAGTGCCGGGGCAGGAGGAGGGTTCAGACTCCCCCCCAAGATGTGCCCCGTGCCCAGGGCCTGGAGAGCGATGCTGACCTCCCCCATCCCAGCCCCCCATCCCACGGACAAAGCCGGGGGGCGCGGGCACAGTGTGGGGGTCTGAGCTGGGGAAGCAAATGCGGGAAAGCAACATTTTTGGGGGGATCCCCGAGAGGTGGGTCCGTCCTTCTCCAAAAAAAAGCGACGGTCCCAGCACGGATACCCGAGGCTGGGGGAGCCGGGGGGGGGGGCGGGGGGAGCGGGACTCGGCCGCCCCTCGCTGCCGGGGTGTTGGGGGGCGAAGAGAAGGGGTGAGAAAAATAAGAGTGGGGACCCCCCCCACGAAGGGGAAGAAAACAAGGGGGCACCCGGATTTGAACCGGGGACCTCTTGATCTGCAGTCAAATGCTCTACCACTGAGCTATACCCCCGCTGCGGAGAGCTGCGCGCCGGCGCTAGTTACACTGTCACCGCGGGGACAGCCGGCCATGGACACCCTCTGTCCACTGATACCCCGCACCCACGGACATCCCATAATCACAGACACCACCATCCACGGGTATCCCCTGTCCACTGGCAGCCCGTATCCACACAAACACACACCCACGGACATCCCATCATCACAGACACCACCACCCACGGACCCCCCTGTCTGCTGACACCCCCCTCCCCCCAATAATACACACCCACGGACAGCCCCCCACACCCAGACATATTCCCCACCCACGGACACCCCCACACACTGACACCCCACAAATACGGACACCCCCACACCCCCAATACCCCCCTACCACAGCTACACCCCACCCACAGACAGCCCCCCACATCCGAACACTCCGCACCCACAGACACCCCCCAGGGACATCCCCACCCACGGACACCCCCACCCCACGCACGAACACCCCCCAAGACTCACATCCCCCATGTCCCCTGCCCCACACCCCCAGTGTCCGTGGCTGGGGGAGGCCAGAGGCTGCAGCCCCCCGGAATGCGCCCCCCATTCTCATCCCGGGTGGGGTTCGTGGGGGGACACGGCCCCGCCAGCCCCCCAAACCCCGGAGAGCGGGATGGGCTGTGCGGCCTCCACAGGGCTTGGGGGGGGGGTGCGTGGGACCCCCCAAACTGCCAGACCGGGGGGTTTGTGGGAGCAGAGGCGCCGTCCGGGACCCCCGTGGCGCTGGGGGGGATTATCCGGAGGTGCCGCGCTGGGCGAGCGCGCAGCGGGGGACGGATGGGGACAGCGGCCGTGATGGTGCCCCGGAGCGGGGTCAATATTTGCTCCCAAAGCTGCCGGGCAAACACGCGGGGAGAGGGGGGGGCCGGATCCTGGCGGGCCGTTCCGGGCACCAGCACGGCCCGGGACACCGGGAGAAAAGTTTGGGGTCACCCCGGTGCGAGCCCCACTGTCCCTGTGTCACTCCTCAGCCTCTCATTTCACAGCTGGGGAAACTGAGGCACGGAGGCAGCGGGAATCTCCCAGGGGGGAAAACCTAAGGAAGGGGGATTCCACATCCCTGGAGTGCGCCCCACTCGCAGCGACCCCCCTGTCCTCGCTGCCCTTGGGGACGAACCCCCCGAGTGATGCCACAGCCCCCCGCCGCCCCGTGCCTCTGGGAACCGGGAATGATCCCGGCGTGGATGGCCCCAAAGTGTATTGGAGAGGTCTGGGGGAGCGCGGGGACGCCCTGGCGGAGCCCCCCGCGTGCTTGGGGACATGGAGGTGACACTGTCTGGGGGATCCGCTCGGGGGGGCCGTATCCCGAGATAAGGGCCGGGCGATAAGGGCCGGGCAGGGCAAACACCCCATTTCGCGGGGGCGTTAGGGGAGGTGCGAATCCCGTCACCCCGGGGCGGGGAGGGGGCGGTGGACGGGGATGCACCGGAGGGGGGGACACAGGGGACACACAAACACGGGGCAGATGCCAGCCCTGTGCCCCCCGTTGCCCGTTCGGGGGTCCCAGCTTTTGCCCCCCGCTTTTCCTGCTCCCTCCTCCCCCATCCCTGCTGTCCCAGCTCCGGGAAAGGGGGGAAAAAACAGGGAACTGTGGGGGTACCCAAGGGGTTGGGGGGCACAGGGTACCCCAAACTGTACCGATCACCCCCCACCGACCCCCGAGCTATGGGGGGAGCTGGGAGGTCCCCAAGACACGGGGGTGGGGGTGACCTGAGGGGCTGGCGGGGACACAAGACACCCCAAACTGCACCCACCGCCCCCCTGAGCTATGGGGGGACACAGGGCACCCCAAAATGCACCCAAAACCACCCTGAGCTATGGGGGGACACAGGGCACCCCAAAATGCACCCAAAACCACCCTGAGCTATGTGGGGACACAGGACACCCGAGGCTGCACCCACCACCCTCCTGAGATGTGGGGGGACGCAGGGCATCCCAAACTGCACCCACCACCCCCCTGAGCTATGGGGGGACGCAGGGCGCCCCAAACTGCACCCAAAACCATTCTGAGCTGTGGGGAGACACGGGACACCCCAAACTGCGCCCACAGACCCCCTGAGCTATGGGGGGGGGGGACGCAGGACATCCCAAACTACACCCACCTCCCCCCTGAGCTATGGGGGGACGCAGGACACCCCAGGCCGTACCCGCGGCTGGCGCCGGAGCCAGACTGCCCCGGGGGAGGCTGTTTGCTGTGGGGCTGATGCCCCCCCACGAGGGGAAGGCTGGCAATTATGCAAATCCCTTAACCCCTGATTGCCTCCTCCCACCCCATTAGGTGGGCAAACAGTTTTAGCAGCGGGGGCCGAGATAGCCCGCGGCTACATAAACCCTCCGGGGCGGCCGAGCTGCCACCGCCGCCGCCAGCACCATGGTGACATCCCCGGCCATCCTCTGCCTCTTCGCCTGGCTCCTGCCCCCCCGCCGCCGGGCACCTCTGGGCATGGATGTTCTCCCTGCCTCCGCACTCGCCCGACGCGGCCGCCCTGAGCAGGAGCCCCGGGACCGACCTGGAGGAGGTGAGGAGTGGGGGACCCCCGGGTGAGGGGGGTCCTGGGGACAGGAGAGGTGCGGGTGCAGCAGGGTGGGAGATGGAGAGGGTGAGATTAGGGGTGCGAGACAGCTCAGGGTGGGCACAGAGCTGGGTTTGCAGCCTGGGTGGGAGCAGGGTGGGCACAGGGTGGGTGGGGGACAGAATTTACAGCCAAGGTGGGCACAGAGCTGGGTGAGAGCAGGCTGGGCACAAGATGAGAGGATTTCCAGCCAGGGTGGGCTTCAGGGTGGTTTGCAGCCGGGGCGGGCTCAGGATTTGCAGCAGGGTGAGCACAGAGGGGGCACAGGGGCAGATGCGGAACTCGCAGCCAGGGTGGGAGCAGGGCTGGCAGCGGGGTTTACCCCCAGACTGGGCACAACATTTTCAGCTGGGGTTGCAGCAGGGGCGATGGAACCCACGGTGACCCCAAAAGGGGAGAGGGGGACGGGGGGTCCGTGTGCAGCCGGGGGAGAACATGGGACGTCCTTTTGCGGCCGGGGGTGGACACACGGGGGGTCCGTTTGAAGCCAGAGGGGCACGGGGGGGTCGGTTTGAGGCCGAGACTGGACACGGGGGTCCCTTTGCGGCCTGGGGTGGACACGGGGCGAGGGGTCCATCTCCAGCCAGGATTGGTCACGGAGGTTCCATTCCCGGCCGGGAGTGGACACGGGGATTCCGTTTCGCGTTCGGGGGGGGCACACGGGGGGTGCCTTTGGAGCAAAGGGGGCACACGGGGGGTCCCTTTGGAGCAGGGGGGGCACAGGGGGGGTGCCTTTGGAGCAAAGGGGGCACACGGGGGGGTTCATTTGGAGCAGGGGGGGCACACGGGGGGTGCCTTTGGAGCAGGGGGGGCACACGGGGGGTGCCTTTGGAGCAAAGGGGGCACAAGGGGGGGTGCCTTTGGAGCAGGGGGGCACACGGGGGGTCCCTTTGGAGCAGGGGGGGCACACGGGGGGTGCCTTTGGAGCGGGGGGGCACACGGGGGGTGCCTTTGGAGCAGGGGGGCACACGGGGGGTGCCTTTGGAGCAAAGGGGGCACACGGGGGGTGCCTTTGGAGCAGGGGGGCACACGGGGGTCCCTTTGGGAGCGGGGGGGCACACGGGGGGTGCCTTTGGAGCAGGGGGGGCACACGGGGGTCCCTTTGGAGCAGGGGGGGCACACGGGGGGTGCCTTTGGAGCAGGGGGGGCACACGGCGGGGTCCGTTCGCGGCCGGTGCCGGTGGCGGCGGGGCCGGCAGGGGGCGCGGTGGCGCCGGGCGGTGCCGGGCGCTCCAGTGGCGCAATCGGTCAGCGCACGGTACTTATAGGGCGGTACGCGAGCGATGCCGAGGTTGTGAGTTCGAGCCTCACCTGGAGCAGGACTTTTAGGGGTCCGCGAGGCCCCCGCCCCGTATTGCCCCCCTGCCCGGCCGCCGGGTTTTCTTTTCCCGAGAAAAAAAATCCTGGAACCGCTGCGGGCTGCGGATGGAGCTCCGTAGCCGGGCAGAGCGCTGTTGCCAGCCTCGGCCCCCCAAAATCACTCCAACACCCCCACACCCAACTTTGCTTTGCAACGTGTGGACAGACGGGGTTTTGCGCTGTTTCTGGCCCGTCTCGGCGTCAGGGATGGGTTGGGGCATGCGGTGTGACCCCCCTGACGTGCTGTGTCCCCTCCTCCACAGGTGACCCCGTGCAGCCCGGCCACCCCCTGCGCCCACGGGCACTTCTGTGACGAGCACTTCGGGCTGTGCCTGCCCACGCGGCCCGCGGGGCAGTTCTGCCGCCACGACCCGCACTGCACCTCCGGCCTCGTCTGCATGTTCGGCAAGTGCCAGCAGCCCGTGCCCCCCGGGCAGGACGGTGAGTGGGGGTCTGGCGTGGGAGGGACACAAGGGACAACTCTGCGAGCGGGGGGACGCGATGCTGGAGCGGTGCTAAGCCAGAGGGTGCTGGGGTCGCCACCCCGGGGTCGGAGTGGGGGTCCCCGTCCCCTAAGGCCGCTTTCTGTGCCCGCAGGAGCGCGGTGCCAGCGGGACGAGGAGTGCGGGGCCGGCGGCTGCTGCGCTCGGCAGCACGGGGAGCGCGTGTGCCAGCGGCGCCTGGCGCTGGCCCAGAGCTGCCACGTCCCCCCGGGGACTCGCCTTCAGCATCAACCAGGTGTGCCCCTGCCAGCCCGGGCTGGTCTGCCGGCCCTCCGCGCCCGCCAGAGAGTGAGTACGGGGTGCCGGCTTGGCCGGGGAGGCGTGGGGGACACCTGGGCGCAGCCCTGGGTCGGGGGGATGGCGGTGGGGCAGGGGCGGAGGTGTCAGCGATGTCGCCGTGTGCTGTCCGCAGGAAGGCGTTCGAGTACCGGCCGGAGAAGAGCGACTGGAGGTGCCGGCAGCCCTGAGCGCCCGCGTTGTATTTATTGCCTGTAAATAGCGTGTCCACGGCGTGTCCACGGCGTGTCCGCACCCGGCCGAGCGCCGATAAACCCGGCCCAGCGCCGCGCTGAGCCCGGCGGCTGCCGCTGCCCATCCCCACGGGGGGCTGGAGCCCTCCCCCGACCCCCGCGTCGGGTCCTCGCCCCTTCCCCGGAGCCGGGCAGGTCCCCGACTCCATCCTCAGCTCAGCCCCGAGCAGGGGGGAGGGTCACTGCGGCGGTCACTGCAGAGCTGAGCTGTGTCCGGTCTCAGCCGCGGTGGCCGCAGCCCCCCCCCCGTGCCCCCAGGCCCCACCAGGCTCAGGCGCGGGGCAGGTCTCACCGAAATGTTATTACAAAGAACCAAGCGAGCGGGGGCGAGTCCCCCCCCCCCACACACACACCAACGAGAATAAATAAATAAAATACATTTTTGTCGGGTCTTTAAATTAAAAGTTTGCGGAGTGACATAAATACGGGACGTCCTTCTGCCCGCGGAGGGGGGCAGGGGGGCCCCACTGCCCGGATTGTGGCTGCCACGGGGGCGAGCGCTGGGGCGGGGGGGCTCAAAGCACTTGGCAGGCAGTGACACCGAGTCCCCCTCCCCCCCCCAAAAAAACGGGGGAAACTGAGGCACACGTGGGTGCGGCTTGCAGCGGCAGAGCTGGGTGCCCCCAAGCCCCCCGACCCGGGCTGGTGGTCTGGGTAAGGCAGTGACCCCGGGGACCCCCAGCATTGCCCCCAGGGGTGTGGGGGGGCGGCAAGGGGCTGCCCCATAAGTGGGACAAGCCCGGGTCCCGCAGCGAGGGCTGACAGGGGGTGTCCCCAGCCCACCCTGGTGTGGTCACCCCGCAGAGTTGAGGGGCACAAGGGACGCCCGGGGCGGGCACAGGACAAGGCAGTGCCCCGGGGTGCGGGGCGGGGGGGCCGAGGGGGGACGGACAGAGGCTCACGGACGGGACAGACAGACGGACACGGCTGGACAGGGCGAGCGTGGACAGGCACGGCGGGGTGGGGGTTGGAACGGGAAAGGGGGGGTTGGGAAGGGGGGACCGGGGCCTGGCGGTCCCAGGACAGCGCGACCCCCCGGCAGGCCAGGGCTGGGCAGCTGTTAGCACGGGTTAGACCCCCAAAAACTGGCTCAGATTCACCCCCCACCCCCCAAACAGGCAGAGCCCCCCCCAA
The DNA here is from genome assembly GCF_000738735.6 of Corvus cornix cornix. Lineage (NCBI taxonomy): Eukaryota > Metazoa > Chordata > Aves > Passeriformes > Corvidae > Corvus > Corvus cornix. The sequence continues at coordinate 139,724 of NC_046355.1, forward strand.
GGCAAACACATGCAAACTGCCCCCCCCCTCGGGCAGGCAGCGCCTCGGGGGGCACAGCCTGGGGCAGCGGGGAGCCCCCAAAGCCCCTCACACACCGCACACGCATGCACCCCCCCCGGGGGGCCGGCGGCTGTGGGGGCAGTGCCAGGCACCGCCGGGGGGGGGGGCAGCTGGCAGGGACCCCCCCACGGCCACGGCCAGCTCCGGGGGCCCCTGCAGCCGGGTGGCCGAGAGCACCATGGAGAAGCGGGGGGCACCCAGCAGGCAGGGCTGGGCAGGGGGGGCACGGCCCCCACCCCGTGCCTGGGGGACGGGGACACGCCGCGTCCCCTTTGGTCACTTGCTGTCCCTGCCGGGCAGGGAGGGCCCGAGGCACCGCGAGATGCTGGGGGGCTGCGGCAGGGGGAGACCCCCCCTCAGCGGAGAGTGGGGCAGGGGGAGCCCCCAAGGCAAAGCGGGGGCTCCCCATGGCACTGCTGGCCGGGCTCGGGGGGGCACAAAGGCAACCGGCGGGGCTGTCCCGCACCCCAAAACCAGCGCTGGGGGGGAGCCCCCTGCCCGCACCTCCTCACCCTAACGCATGTAAACGTCCTGGCCCCAGCCCTCCCCGTCGCTCTGGCCCAGCGGCTCCTGGCCCTTGGCTCGGCCCCGCAGCCCCCGGCCCTCGCGGCCGGGCTCGGCCCCGTCCCAGGCGCCGGGGGGCGGGTGGGGTCCGGCCCCGGGGGGGCCCGGCGGCTCCTCCTCGACGGGGTCCATCTCGATGTCCATGCAGCAGGAATCTCCGGGCTCCGTGCCGGCCGAGTCCCGGCTGCCCGGCGGCTCCGAGTCGAAGGTGTCCTGGCGGGACAGGCTGCGGGGGCCCGGCCGGGTGGGCGGCGGGGGGGTCTGCCCTGCCCACGGCCCCCCGAGTCCCCCGGGCCCTGCCGGAGGCGGCCGTGCTCCCCCTCCGGGTACGGAGCCTGGGTGCGAGAAGCAACCACACCATGCGGGGCTGGACGGGCGGGGGGCTGGGGGGTCAGGGAGGGGTTAGTGGGAGGTTAGTGGGGGTCAGCCGGCGGCGGGAGGGGGTCACACGCTCCTGCCCAGCCTGGCCTGCCCGCGCCGCTCACTCGTGACACGACGGCAGCAGGGCTCAGCGGGGAGGCACCGGGCAGGGAATGGGGAGGGGATGCAGGGGGGCGGGCTCGCTGGAAGATTTAGCGACAGACAACACAGGACACGTGTCCCCCCTCTGTCCCCGGCCCCGGCGGTAGCTGCAGGACGCCCGGCTCAGCACCGCAGTGGCCACGGTGGGATGGGGCTTTTGCCTCTTGCCCGGCCCACCCAGGACACCCCCAAACCCTCACCACCACTGCAGCTCCCCCAGAGAGGTGTGGGAAGGGGGGGTCTGGCACCCCGGCAGCCCCCAGGAAGGCACAGGGTGGGTCTCAAAGGGGGCAGAGCCTGGGAGTTCCCAATCCCCAGGGCAGCTCCAGGACTCGGAGGAGGCACAGATTCCCAGGAGACCCCGAATGTGGGGCTGGCACCAGTCCCAGGCAGGAGAGATCCCCAGGGCTGATCCCAGTGATGGCCCCAGTCCGGGAATGGGGGCAGGTCCCTGGGGCGACCCGATCCCAGGAACAGTCCCATGCCCAGGGGTCTGCAGTACCGCTGGGGGCGGGGGGGGGGCACAGGTTCCCAAAGGGGACAAACCCAGGGCTGGTCCCACTCCTGGGGGGCTGTGGTTCCCCATAGTGACCCCAATCCCATGGGCTCCCAGGGTCCCCAGGGCCGGTGACCCCACAGCCGGGGGCCACGGTCCCCTGGGGTGACCCTGACCCCAGGACAGGTGGCCCCAGTCCCAGGGTGGAGAGCAGGTTCCCAGGGCAGGTGACCCCAGGGACAGTCCCACACCTGGGGGGCCATGGTTCCCCTGGTGCCCCCGATCCCAGGGGTATTCCCAATCCCAGGGTGCAGAACACATCCCCAGGACAGGTGACTTCAGGGACAGTCCCACACCCGGGAGGGGGACCACAGTCCCCTGGGGTGACCCTGATCCCAGGGCAGGTGACCTCAGGGCCAGTCCCACACCCTGAGGGGGCCGTGAACTCCCCGGGCTGTCCCCGATCCCAGGGCTCTCCCGAGGGCCGGGGGGGTGTCCCCGCCGCCTCCTCACAGCGTGTGCTCCTCCAGGGCTCCGGGGGGGCTGGGGGTGGCCTCGCGGGCCCCAGAGGTTGAGGTTCCTGCGCAGGGAGGTGAGCACCTGTACCTGGGGTTGGAGCGGGCGCGGGGCTGGCGGCCAGCGCGGCCGTGGCCATGGTGCGGTTCAGCCAGCGGGTTCGGGGGGTTGCTGCTGGGCGGGTGCGTGGCCTTCCAGTAGGCCTCCAGGTACTCGGCCAGGTGCTCGCAGGCCTCCTCCAGCTGGTTCTCGTCCAGCACGATGTCGAACATCTCCTGCGGGAGGGACGGGAGGGAGCTGGGGCAGGGCGGGACAGCTGGGACAGGGTGGGGACACTGGGACAGGGAGGGGCAGCCGGGTATGGGGTGGGGATAAGGGGACACGGTGGAGCCTACGGGACATGGGGCAGAGCCTGTGGGACAGGGGTCATTGGGATGGTAGAGCCTATAGGGCAGGGTGGGGGCAATAGGACACAGGCCAGAGGCCACAGGACAGGTCAGGGACAATGGGACAGGGTGGGGCACCCGGATATGGGGCAGAGCCTATGGGACAGGGTGGGGTCAGTGGGATGGGGTGGAGCCCACAGGACCCAGGGCAGAGCCTGTGGGACAGGGTGGGGTCAGTGGGATGGGGTGGCATCTATGGGACAGGGCAGGCCGATGTTGGGCAGGGGGCGGTCAGGGGGTGGTCAGGGTGTGGTCAAGGTGGCCGGGGCACACTCACAGGTGGGCACTGTGCCAGCTTGTCCGAGGCCACCATCTGCACGTTGAGGTGCTTGGCCTGGGACTTCCCCCTGGACTTCACCAGCCGCTGCAGCACCTGGGCAGGAGGGGACAGTCTGGGGTGGCCGTGGCGACCTGGCCGGAGCCTGCCCAGCTCCCCCAGCGTGGCAGGGAGGGGCTGGCACTGCCCCCCCAGCCGCCCCGGGGCCCGCACCCACCTTGGGGGAGGTGATTTTGATGTAGACGATGATGGGGGCCAGGGAGGTCTTGGCCAGCTGGGCCGGGTGGTTGATGGTGTCGGCGTCCAGGGCCACCAACTGCAGCGTCCGGGCCAGCTCGAAGATCCGCTCGGTCTCGCTCTGCACCTCGGCTGGGGGGGCGGGACGCACAGCACGTGGGGACAACGGCTGGGAGATGGGATGAGGGGCACGGGACGGGGACAGGAGCAGGAGGGGGCTTGTCCTGGGACTTGGCCACCTCGGTGTCACCGCAGGGCCATGGGGTCACTGCGGGAGGGAGGTGGCACCGGCTGGGCGAGGAAGGGGTGAAGCCCCCCCACCCCAAACCACGCACGCACGGATGGAGGGGGGGTCAGACAGGGCGGTGTCACCAGGGTGTCCCCAACCCTCAGCACCTGCTCAGGGCCGGGGGGGCTGCCGGAGGTCCCGGCGGGTCCCTGTTACGTACCCAAGACATCTGTATCAGGAGCAGGGGAGGAAGGAGGCAGCACGGAGGGGAGGAACCCCAAAAGAAAGGAGAAATAGGGAAAAAAAAAAACACAACAGAGAAGATAAAAGAGGAGGAGGAGGAAAAGGAGGAGGGTGAGGAGGAGAATGAGGGTGAGGATAAGGGAGAGGATGAGGGGGAGGATGATGAAGAGGATGAGGAGAAGGAAAATGAGGATGAGGAGAAGGAGGAGAATGAGGATGAGGAGGATGAGGATGAGGAGGAGGAGGAGCAGAGGCTCTGAGTCACAGCCCGGGGGGAGCACAGGGCCCCCCGTTTGTCACCCCACGCCGGGGGCTGATACAGATGGAGGCTTGGGGGGGCTCCCGCGGGCCGGGGGGGGGGTCCGGGGGGGCCGTACCCAGGCTGGAGCGGGTGCTGGAGCGCTCGATGATCGTGTGCTTGCTGGGGTTGTTGAGCACGGAGCGCTTGGCCAGGGAGATGTCGGCTGTGACCCGCGTGATGGAGATCCTGGGGACACAGCGGGGACAGCGACGGCGGGGGGACCCCCCCACATCCACACCCACCCCCCCCGGACCCCGCTGGCACCCCATTCCTGGCACCCCACACTGCTGGAGCTGGACGAGCAGGACCCACCCTGTTTTCCTGTGGGTTTAGGGATTCCCCCCATGGGATTAGGGGGGCCCCTTGTGGATTTAGGGGTCCCCCCCATGGGGTTAGGAGCCTCCCTGTGGTTTTAGGCCTCCTTCCTGGGAGATTAGGGCTCCCCCCCCCATGGGTTTTGGGGTCCCCCTGTGGGTTTAGAGATCCTTCACAGGATTAAGGATCCTCCACAGAGTTCGGGGTCCCTCCATAGGGTTAGGGGTCCTCCACAGAATTTGGGGTCTTCCGTTGGATTAGGAGTTCTCCACAGAGCTGGGGTCCCCTCGTGGTTTTAGAGGTCCCCCCTATGCGTTCAGGGGTCTCCCATGGCATTAGGGTTTGGGGTCTCCCCTGTTAAATTAGGGCTCTCCCCTAATTTAGGGGTTCCTCTATGGGGTTAGGGGTCCCTCTATGCATTTAGGGGGTTCCTTCATGGGCTTAGGGGTCCTTCAGTGTGTTTAGGGGTCCCATTATAGGTTTAGGGGTCCCGTTGTAGGTTTAGGGGTCCCCCGTGAATTCAGAGGTCCCTCTATGGGTTTGGGGTTCCCTCTGTGGGGTTACGGCTCTGCACATGGATTTAGAGGTCCCTGTATGGGTTTAGGGGTCCCCTCACGGGTTTAGGGGTCCCTGGCCATGCAGCCCCCCTCACCTGCCATCAAAGCGATGCTTCAGGAAGTCAAACAGCGCCTTCTGCATCATGTCCGTGACCTGGGGAAGGGGGGGGGGACAGCAAGGCCAGAGGGATAACGTGGGGCTGGGGTCCCCCCCGAGCCCCCCGAGCGCTCCCCCCGTGCCCCACTGCTCACCTCGTAGCCCTTCAGCGACGGCCCCACGAGGATGATGGGGCGCATGGAGGGCACCACGTCGTACGGGGGCACGTGCTCGGTCTGGGGACAGAGCCGGGCGTCACCAGGGCCAGGGGAGGGGGACACGGGGCACGCTCGGCTTCGCCCCCACGGGGGCGGCTCTGGGGTTTTTGGGGGGCAGGAGGGGGGGGCTGCAAGCAGGGGGCACCTCCCAGCCCCATCCCGCGGGCCCTCCCGGGGGTCCTGGCGCTACTCACCGACTTCTGCTTCTGCTTCGCTACGTCCCGGGGGGCCGCGGGGGCCGGGGGCGAGAGGAGACAAACAAGGCATGCGTGTTACCCGCGGGCACGGGGCACCGGGGGGCGCGGGGACACGGGCGTGACCCAAGGGATGAGCCAGGGACACGGGCGTGACCCAAGGGATGAGCCAGGGACACGCGTGTGACCCAAGGGATGAGCCAGGGACACGGGCGTGACCCTCCAGGGCACCCCAAGGACACATATGTGACCTGGAGGCTGAGCCAGGGGCACGTGTGTGACCCAAAGGTGACCCAGGGGACATGTGTGTGACCCAAAAGTGACCCAGGGGCACGTGTGTGATCCACAGGGTGCCCAAAGGACACGTGTGTGACCCAGGGACACACGTGTGTGACCCAGGGAGTGGTCCAGGGGACGCGTGTGTGATCCGTGGGGTGCCCCAAGGGACATGTGTGTGACCCAGTGACACACGCGTGACCAGGAGATGACCCAGGGACACGTGTGTGACTCAAAAGTGACCCAGGGATACGTGTGTGACCCAGTGACACACATGTGTGACCCAAAGGTGGCCCAGGGGACACGTGTGTGACCCAGTGACACACGTGTGTGACCCAGAGGTGGCCCAGGGGACACGTGTGTGACCCAGTGACACACGTGTGTGACCCAGAGGTGGCCCAGGGCCATGTGTGTCACGCACGGGGTGCCCAAAGGACACGTGTGTGACCCCGGCCGTGCCCCAGAGCCGTGTGCATGACCCAAGGGGTGCCCCAGGTGACACCCGTGTGAGCCGGGGGTGCCCCAGGGAGTCACACACGAGGCATCGCCCACTCTGGGGCAGCTTTGGGGGCCAGCGGGGGCTCTGCAGGGCTTGGGGGGCAGCTGGGACTCCCCCCCCCACAGGCCTGCTTGCCCCAGAAGTCCCTGCAGACCCTCCCCCACCCCCCCCCCGTCCTGCGTTGTGGTTGCGCCCGAACCCCCCCAGCTTGTGCCCAGTTTGGGGGGGAGGAATGGTCCATTCTCAGTCGCAGGGGGGATGAGACACCGGCCGTGCTGGAACACACCATGCGCACACTGCGGGGGGAGGCGACCGGGAGGGGGGGCACGGGCTGATCCATCCTATGGACGAGGGGGGATCACAGCCACGGACTGATCCACCCCGGGGATCATGGGGGAGTGTCACCATGGATGGATTGGATGGATCCATCCCACGGATCACAGGGGACTGATCCATCCCATGGCCCACGGGGGGGAATGCACCCACGGACTGATCCATCCCATGGCCCACGGGGGGGAATGCACCCACGGACTGATCCATCCCATGGCCCACGGGGGGGATGCACCCACGGACTGATCCATCCCATGGCCCACAGGGGGGATGCAGCCACGGACTGATCCATCCAACTGACAACAGGGGGGACACAGCCACGGACTGATCCATCCCACGGTCCATAGGGGGGATGCAGCCACGGACTGATCCATCCCATGGACCACGGGGGGGACGCAGCCACAGACTGATCCATCCCACGGTCCACAGGGGGGATATACCCATAGATGAATCCATCCCATGGACCATGGGGGGATGCAGCCACGGACTGATCCATCCCACGGTCCATGGGGGGATGCAGCCACGGACTGATCCATCCCATTGACAACGGGGGGGGGGTGCAACCACGGACTGATCCATCCCATTGACAACAGGGGGGATACAACCGCGGACTGATCCATCCCATTGACAACAGGGGGGATACAACCACGGACTGATCCATCCCATTGACAACAGGGGGGATACAACCGCGGACTGATCCATCCCATTGACAGCAGGGGGGATACAGCCACGGACTGACCCATCCCATTGACAGCAGGGGGGGGGTCAGCCCCGCACTGACCCCTGGCTGCAGGGCTCACCCTGTGCCGGGGCAGCGCTTGCCCCCAGCCTCCGTGGGGTGGCCCCAGCCCCCGTGGGTGCCCCCAGCCCCCCGGCAGTGTTAGGGCAGGCAGCGGGTGCAGCAGGCGAGGCGGGGCCGGCGGGGGCCGTTACCTTCCTAAAGAAGGGGATGCGCTTGTTGTGGGCGGGGGGGGTGGTGACACTGCTCACGCTACTCTTAGGGGAGCGCTGGGTCTCCATGGCCTCCTCCTCCTCTAACTCATCGGGATCAAAGGCAAAGCTAGGCATGTCCAGGCCACCTGGGGACGGCCGGAGCCGGGAGAGGGCAGGGAGAGAAGAAGAGCGATAATGGCGATGGAAGAAGGGGGGGGGGGGGGGAAATGGAGATGGGGAGGCTGGGAAAGGTGAGGGGTGGTGGGGCTGGAAGAGGAGAAGCAGAGGAGAGAGGTCCCGGGGGAAGTGGGGTCACCCTGCCTGCACCCGGGGCGGAGGGGACGAAGGGGTCACCCGTGGGGAGGTGGGGGAAGGACCCCCAGGCTGGACCTGCCGGGGCCGAGGGGACCCGGGACACTCTTACCGCTGGCCGGGGGGGTTGGCCGGCGGGTCCCCGTCACCACATCGCCCAGGCTGGAGCTGGAGTTGTCGCCCGATTTGCTGCGTGGGAGAAGCACGGAGAGAGGGGTGAGGGTGGGATGGATTGGGGGGGTCCGGGGAGAGCTGGGGGAGGGGGGAGGGGGGTCGGGGTGAGCCTCACCTCGAGCTCAGGCGGTTCTGCCTCATCTTCTGCTCCTGCAGCAGCCGCATGTTCTCCAGCTTGACAGGGCTGGGGATGAAGCCCACCTCGCAGCCCTCCTTCACCAGCCGCCCGATCCACCAGTCGTTGTTGTACTTCTGCTCCAGGGGAGGGGGGGGGGGAGGGAAACACCTTAAAACCGCCCCACACCCACCCCAGCGCTGCCCCCCGGCCCCCCCAGCCCGCTCCCACCTCCTTGATGTGCAGGAAGTCCTTGGGCTCGAAGCAGATGGCCATGCCCTGCACCGGCACGTCGTCGGTGGCCGAAGGGTTGTAGCCCACGTTGGTGCGCACGGCGAACGCCACCGGCTTCGTCTGCCAACGCGAGAGGGGTCGGCAGCGGCCCCCGCCCCAAAACGGGGACATTCCACTCCCTGCCACCCCCAAAACAGCGACATTCCACTCCCTGCCACCCCAAAACAGTGAGATCCCAACCCCTGCCACCCCCAAAACAGCGAGATCCCAACCCCTGCCACCCCAAAACAGCGAGATCCCAACCCCTGCCACCCCAAAACAGCGAGATCCCAACCCCTGCCACCTCAAAACAGCGAGATTCCACCCCCCTCACCCCACCCTGGCCAGGCAGGTGCCGGTGCTGGTGTCACCAGCCGGGCTCAGCTCCTCACCAGAGCCACGGCTGGGGAGTGGCCACAACCCCGGCCAGCAGCTAATGAGGGGCTCATTAGCTAATTACCCCCACAGCTCGATGGACACTCAGCCAAGGTGAGAACCCAGGCTCCCAGTTCCGCCCAGCAGATCCCACTGCCTTCCCAGTGGATGGCTCCAGAGGATGGGATACGGCAGGGATGGGGCACAGGGGATGCCGGGGGGGTTCCATCCCCGGCTGTCCCACCTTGGCCTTCTCCAGCTGTGCCATGGCCTGGCGCTCGGCCTCCTTGCGCAGCGCCTCGCGGTCCTCCTCCAGCGACACATCCGAGTCCGAGGGGCGGCTGGTGTAGGACTCAGCCGAGCCCTGCGGCAGCGGGGAGGGGGCTCAGCCCACCCTGTGCCCCCTCCCCAGAGCAGGGAGCCCATCCCCGATGAAGCCCTGCGACCTCCCAGCACCCTGCCACTGGTGCCCGTCACCGCAGCCTCTGGAGAAGCCACCCCGAGCAGGGGCCGGTCCTGCCCGGAGCCGGGGTCACGGCAGGAGAGGGACACACACACACACGGCAGCTGTTGCCACCGCTCCGGCCGGGAACGTGACACCGGCCCAGCTCCCATCCCGCTCCCCGGGGCCTCTCCGAGAGCCGGGAAGGCAGCGGGGACCCCCCGAGTGTCCCCCACGCCAGGGCAGGCCAGGGGGACAGCGCTGTCCCCACCACAGGGTCCCAGGGCAATGGGGACAGGGCGCTGTGGGGCGGCTCGGGGTCATCCCGGGACAAGGTTGGAGCTGGGGTGGGATTGGGGACCCCCCGCTCAACCCCCAGCCCAGGACCGGGGTCGGGGGGACAGCGGGGACACCCACGGGATGCCCCAGCCCCAGCAGCGGGGGTGACGTGGGGGACATCCACCCCCAGCCCCCCAAATGCCCCCAGCCCCACCAGAGCCCCTCGGGGTTGCGGGACTCCCCATCCCTGGTTTGTCCCAGCCTTTCCCAACACCGGGGATTTGGGGTCGCTCAGCCCCTCTGCACAGCCCCCCACCCCCAGCCATGGGGCTGCGGACCCCCGGGGGACCCCCTCCCCAAAACCCACGGGGCACAGCCCAGCTGCCCTCTCCTCCTGCCCCACGGAGGGGATTTTGGGGGGGTCACCGGTGTCCGGGCACGACCCCCTCACGCCACAGAGCCCCCCCAGCTCCCGGGACTGACCCCACAGAGCCGAGGGGGACCCCGCGCCGAGGGCAGAGCGGGCAGGAGAGGGGGCGGGGGGTCCTGGGGGGCCGCGGGGGTCGCTCACCGGGGCCGCGGGGTCTTTGCCGGGGATCTCCATGGTGGCAGGGCCGGGGGCGAGCGGGGCGGGCGCAGGGCTGGGCACGGGGGGGGCTCAGGTTTCAGCCCCGGGTATATTTAGCCCGGTGCCGGGCAGGGGTGGGGGCCCTGCCGAGCCACAGGGGTGGGGAGGGCGGGTTTGGTGCCAGCTGGGGGGTGCCAGGGTTGTGTCCCTTCCCTGGCACCCCAAAAGGAGCAGGGGACCCCTGGGGGGGCTGCAATTTGGGTGGGGGGACCCCTGCAGCACCCGCGGCAGAGCAGAGAGGGGCGGGAGGGTACAGCCAGGTCCGGCTCGGTGTGACCCCACCTCAGCCCCCGAAGGGGAAAGGACCGCTGGGACCCCCAAAAGTGCCGGGGCGCCCCTCACCTGCCGGACGAAGCTGTTGGAGGTGGTGTCGGACGAGGTGCTGCCGTCCGAGCGCTTGAAGCGGCTCTTGCGCCTGCTGTACTTGCCCTGGGAATAGGGGAGGGGGCGACAGGGGAGTGTTGGACCCCCAAAACTCCCACCAAAACTCGGGGGGCAGCTCTGCACCCCCCCCCCCCCCCCCCATCCCCCAGCCCCCGCTGCCGGGGATGCTCCGGCCCCCTCCACCCCCGCTCTGCAGCTCCCGGGGGGCTCGGGAAGGGGATGGGATGGGATGGGATGGGATGGGGCGGGATGGGGCTGCCCCTTCCCGGGGGTCGCGTTATTGGGGGGCTGCGACCCCAACGCCACGGGCAGGGACGCAGTGGGGCTGAGCGGGTTGGGGGGAGCAGCCCCCAAACTGCAGCCCCCCCCCCCCAGTCAAACCAGAGCCCAATCAGCCCCCCCACTGGGGGGGTGACAGCAATGGGGAGCCCCCCCACCCCCCCACCACTCCAGTGCCCGAGACCAGCGTGGGCACCCACCCCCACGGGACCCCCGCTCCCTCCTACTGGGATGTGCTGGTGGAGCTGGGGGTGTCCCAGTGCCCCCCCTGAGGCAGCTCCCTCCCTCTGGGGGAGGTAAAAGGGGGAACAACGCTGGCGACAGCGGGGCTGTCACCCCCCCAGTGTCCCCGAGGGACAGCTGGGCCCAGCTGCCACCCAGCCCGGGGGTGGGGGGTCCCCATGCTGGGTATTTTTAGGTCCAGGACCCCCCCACACACACACACATCCCACCCACGGGGCTGGGGGTTCAGTGACGAGGCTCCCTCTGCCCCCCATCCCTTGAGACCCCCACCCCAAAAACCGTCACCCCACCTGGCTGGCGCTCCCCAAGAGCACGGAGAGAGGGGGGCTCTGTCCCCAGTGCCCCCCACCCCTCTGGGACCAGTGAGGGACGCGTCCCTCTTCCCCCCCCTAAACCAGAGGGGACAAGCCAAGGGAAGGGGTGAGGGGGAGGGAGCACCCCAAGAGTTTTCCCAATTCCTAAAACTTTCCCGGTGGGCACAACACCCCCCCAAACCCCACCTGCCCACTTTGGGGGGCAAAGCCCAGGGGACTGGGAAACTGAGGGGGGGGGCTGGATTTGGGGTCTCTCCGAGGCTTATGGGGAGGACACCCTTTTTTGGGGGGGGATGCTGAGAGGAGGGGATCACCCCGTTATGGGGTGTCGGGATTTGGGGGGAAGGGGCGAGCCCCATCTCTTGCCCCCAGCCCCACGGGGGAATCCCATGGGATGAGCCCTCCCCCCCTCTCGCCGCTCAGCGCGGGGGTGCGGGCGATGCTGACACCCCCCTGCCGCCCCCCCAAATTCCCGGGGATGTCACCTGGAGCGCGGCGTTGTCCAAGACGTCCATCTGGATGTCCTGCGTGGAGCTGTAGGGGGTCCGGGCCATGCCGCCTTCCCGCACCATGGAATCGCCGGGCTCGGCGGGATTTTGGGATGGATGGGTGGGTGGATGGGGGGGAACCACACAGAGGAAGATGATGACGATGACGATGAAGCTCAGGCCTGGCCCCCGCGGTGACGGAGCGGGAGGAGGAGGAGGAGGAGGAGGAGGAAGGAGGAGTGGGGATGGCGCAGGGGGGGCGAGGGATGGGCGGCCGCTCCCACACCGCCTCCCCGGGGGATGGGGGATGCGGGAATGCGGCCCCCCCGCCCCATTCCCAGGTACGGCACCCCCGCAGCGGCTCCTTCCCAAAAAAAAAAAAGGGGGTGCTGAGGGTGCCCCCCTCCCCAAACTGGGTGCCGGCCGCTCTTTGCTCGCCCAGCCTTTACCCTTGCGGGCTGGGGGGGACCCCAAAAAGAGCCGGGGGGTCACGAGGACCCCAGGCTGTGTGTGGTGGTGGGGCGGGGGGGGAACACGCAGGGGCAGCCCCCATCCCCAAACGTCAGCGCCCGGAGCGGGATCTGCCAGTCTGGGAATCCAGCGCTTCCTGGGGACGAGGCTGCCCCAAAAATCCAGCTTTTTCCCCCCAAAGCCTCCCCTGTGAGCACCCTGGGGACCCCCCCTGTGCCACGGGGAGGGACCCCCGGACCCCGCTGCCTTCCCCTGGCAGGGTGCGCCAGGCAGGACGGTGTCCCCTGTCCCCAGGGACGCTGGGGACAATCCTCCCCCCGCAAGGACCCCGGGATGGGGGAGCCGGACCCCCCTCCCCAGCAGGACCCAGCGGTGCCCCCCCAGCCCCGGCCGCTCTGACCCCGCCGCTGCCGCTCCGCCGGCTGTTGGAAAGTTCAGAATTCCTTTGCGCCCACCCCGCAGCCCGGCCCCGCTCCAGAGGGGCTTTTCCTGCTCCCACCCCGGCTCCCGGCACAGCTGACACCACATTTTCCATCCTCGGCCCCCATCCATCACCACGCTTCCATAGGGACGGGACCTTTGGAAGGGGACGAGCGGCTCCAGGTCTCCGCAGGGACCCCATCCCGGAGCCCCCCCCCGTGCCTGGAAAAACTCCGGCTTTGGGGCTGCCGCTGCCACCCCCGACCCCAATCCTGCTCCTCCCACCTCTCCCACTTGGAGATGGAATCCCTGGAGGATCTGTGGGGACCCCAGGGGTGTTTTGGGGGGCAGAGAAGAGGCAGGGGGGGGGGGGGTCCTTCCAGCCGGGATCCTTCCCGGGGGCGGAGGCGAGCGCACCATTGCCTGGCACTGCGTGGGAGAGGAACACAATTACGGCATCTCCTTGTCGCTGCCGGAGCTGCTCCGGCTCCCCGGGCCCCCTCTCTGCTCCCAGGACAAGCTCCATGAGCATCCATCCCTGGATATTCCCGGGAATCCAACGGAGGGGCAGCAAAGCTCCTTGGACCCCCCACACAAGCAGCAGCAGCAGCAGCAGCATCCCTACCTGAAACTCCTCAAATTTAGGGTCGGGTGGCTCTCTTCCTCCCGGGATCCTTGGGAAGCGCGAGGTGGCACTTCCAGAGGGCTCAGGGACACGCTCAGCCCGGGTGTCACCGGCATTGTCCCGTGGCCATCCGGGAGCCTGGCGGGGCAACGATTCCAGCGGCGAAACCCCGGCGCTGGCAATTCCCACCCCTGAGCCCTCTCCCGCCTCGGGAGCCTCCAGATTTGGCTGTTTGTTTAAGGAAAATGATGAGTCAATTTTTAAACAGCAAGAGCCTGTGTTTATCCGTGTTTTTCTCGGAAAACGAACCAAAAATCTGTCGGCAGCGGCTCCTCAGCTCGCGCCATATGTCGGCTGCGCCACGGCCGCCAGAGCCCCCGGGGAATCGTCAGCATCCACGTTCCGGGGGCTCGCGAGGTGATTTTGGGGGGTAACGAGGTGTTTTCGGGGGGTTTGAGCTCTCCAGCCGCTCCCAGCCAGAAGGAAGGAGGGAAAACAGCTGCAAATCGGTGGATTTGGAGATTATGGAACATCAAAGCGGCGTTTTCGGAGCGTGGGGTTGGTTTAAAGCGGGAATTCACTCACGGAGACACCTCTGTGTTTTTAGGCCAGGCACAATCCGTACGTTATCATCCCCCGAGAATTCCCTGCTCCAGGAACCCTTCGGCAATCTGTTCCCAGCACTTTTCTGGGTCACACCAGGCCCCTTCCGAGCATTTTTGGGGCAGGAAGCATCATCCAGCCTGGCCATGCCTCAGCTTTGCAGCTGCAGAACGGTGCCATGGATGCACCCAGACCTCGCTCGAGTCTGACCACGGAATACCAGGAAGGGGGAATGTTCTCTGACAACCCTCACCAGCCCTATCAAGAGGTTATTTCCCAGGAAAACCTGAATTCTCTTTTCCCAGCAGCACCATAACCACTGGAAAAGAGGTGGGACTTGATCCTCAGCTTGAACAACGCAGGATTCGAGCCCCCAGCTCCGGCTTTGGGGTGAATTCTTGGGAAAGAAGGGAAAACGGAGATTCCATTCCCTGCTAGGAGAAGTGAAGTGGCAAAGCTGGTGTTAAACTCGTCCTAAGGAACATCTTCCCAGGCAGGGGGAGGGACGAACTCTGTCCAGGTGTCTGCAGGTCCGAGGAGGGCGAATATGGATGGGCAGGGGCCAGGACAGAGCCAGGCTTCCCAGTATGGGCCAGGCTGGTCCCAGGGCAGAGACAGACCTCCCAACACAGGCCAGGCTGATCCTAAGACAGATTCATGCCTCCCAGTATAGACCAGTCTAGGCACAGCACACGGCCAGTCCTCCCAGTATGCGCCAGACTAGTCCCTAGACAGGTCCAGTTCTCCCAGTAGGGGCTGGGACAAGCCCTGAACACTCTGCCCTGCGCGTCCCACGCCGTCAGTGGGGCGGGGACATCCCCATATCCCGTCCCAGTCCATCCCAGTGCTCCCAGTTTCTCCCACGTGCCCCCCACAGCCCCCACCGCGCACGCGCAGACCCCGCCCAGCCCTTCCCGCCACGCACGCGCGGGCTGTACCATCCTTCTACGGCGGGGGGGGAAGCCGGGAAGGACCCACCTCTCTTCCACGCATCCCGCGTGGGTCTCGACACCACAAGTGCCCTTCCAGTGAGCGAACACGGGTGATTTCATAGCGGTTGTTCATTTACAGCGTTCCGGGCGGCCCCAGGGCCGCGGGGACGGGAGCGGGGGGGAGGGCGGGGTGGTACGTTCCGCGTGCTGAGGGCGGGGTCAGCGCCGCCGCTGCGTCTCTCAGGCCCCGGCGCCGCCGCCATGAGGTGGGAGCGGGGTCGTGCCCGCTGTTCTGCGGGATAACGGCGGTCGGGAGGCACCGGGAGGGACCGGAGGGGACTGGGGGATGACTTAAGAGCCGGGGCTGGCTCCCGGCTGTGCTGCGTGGCGGCCCCGGGCGCTGTGAGGCGGCCGTGGCCTCTTCAGGCCTCGTGGGAAAATGGCGGAGGGGGCGCGATGGCCGCGCTGAGGGGCCGAGGGGCCGTGAGGGGGGTCTGGGGGTGCGGCGGGAGTGGAGGGAGCGCTGAGCGGGGTGGGCTCGCTCGTCTCGGGCACTGCGGTCCTTGGATGCGCCCCTTGGAGCAGCGCGGGGTGTCCGGGGAGCTCGGGCCGCGGACTTCAGGGCGGGGTGAGGGTCCTTGAGGGGTCCTGGAGGGTGCTGAGGGTCCCCTGAGGGGGATGCGGCATCCTGAGCCGGGTGAGGGGGTCTCCTGAGGAGTACTCTGAGGGGGGGGTGAGGGTCCCTGAAGAGGGTGAGGGTTCCTTGATGGGGGTGAGGACCCTCCCAGAGGGGTGCGGGCTCCCCTGGGGGGGTGACGGTCCCTGAGTGGGGGGTGTAGAGTTCCATGAGGAGGATGACACAGTCCCCTGGGGGGGTTGCAGGGTCCCTGAGGAGGGTGAGGGGCTCTCTGAACCGGATGATGGAGCGCCCTGAGAAGGGCGAGGGTCCCCTGAGGGGGCTGTAGGGTCCATGCGGTGGGTGCAGCCCCCCCGATCTTGTGCCCATCCCTCTCCCAGTATGCTCCGGCTCCAGAAGAGGCTGGCCTCCAGCGTCCTGCGCTGCGGGAAGAAGAAGGTGTGGCTGGATCCCAATGAGACCAACGAGATCGCCAACGCCAACTCCCGTACGTGGGGGGCTGCCCTGGGCCGAGGGGCCCTGTGGGACAGGGACCCACCAGGAGTGTGGGAAGAAGGTTTTTGGGAAGCACAGTAACAGGGAGCTTGGCTTAGAATGATGAAATCATTTGAGTCTGGGAAAGACCTCCCAAAATCATTTGTTTCAGTCTTTGGGTTAGGTAAAATTCAGCCCCTTGAGCAACTTCTTTGTACTGTAAAGTGGAATTTTCAGGATTTGCACTGAGGGGGTGCCTGGTGGCGTCTTCTGAGGTAACAGTGAGGGAATCAGGATCGTTGGAGATTCCATGGGAGAAACAGGAGGAAAAACAGGGCTCTGAGGAGAGGGCTGCCTTCTCCTTGGTGTTGGATCCTCCCCATCCCTGTGGGATTGGGGTCAGTGCTGGCCTGGCGGTCCCACAGGAAGTGCTGGGCGCTTTTGCAGGGCAGCAGATCCGGAAGCTGATCAAGGATGGTCTGATCATCCGCAAGCCCGTGACCGTGCACTCGCGGGCCCGCTGCAGGAAGAACACGCTGGCGCGGCGGAAGGGCCGGCACATGGGCATCGGTGAGTGCTGCACCCGCGGGCAACGGCAGAAATTCCCCATCTCCCACAGCTCCTGCTGCGCCCTCCCCCTGGGGAATCGCCTCCCAGAGTCCGGGTACAGCGACAGAAAATCCCTGGGTTGGGCCAGTGGAGGTTTTTTTTGGGCTGAAGAGGAGGGTGAAAGGCTTTGGGGTGAGCGTGGGGTTGAGCTGGCAGGAGTTTGGGCTCGTTCTCACCCCGTTGGCCCGATCCAGGCAAGAGGAAGGGCACGGCCAACGCCCGCATGCCCGAGAAGGTGACGTGGATGCGGCGGATGCGGATCCTGCGGCGGCTGCTGCGCCGCTACCGCGAGTCCAAGAAGATCGACCGCCACATGTGAGTGCTGCCAGCCTCCCTCCCTGGGGAATCCCGGCAATTCCCAGCCTCGGGAAGGCGGGAAGCTGGGCAGGGATCGATGCCCCACTGTGCCGCAGGTACCACAGCCTCTACCTGAAGGTCAAGGGCAACGTGTTCAAGAACAAGCGGATCCTCATGGAGCACATCCACAAGCTGAAGGCGGACAAAGCCCGCAAGAAGCTCCTGGCGTAAGTGGTGCCCTGGGCAGGGGGGGTTTGTCAGGAATAATTCCCCCCGTGGGTCATTCGGGGGAGGTTCCAGGAGGGATCAATCCCAAACTGGGCAGCGCTGGCTGGGGGCAGAGAAATGTGGGATTGTGGCAGAGTTTTGTGTTTCACTGAGGGTTTTAGTGCTCAGGGAGGTGGGAACTGGGAAATTCCTGATCAGCTGCTGGAGTGGGTGAATGATTGACCAGGAGAGGGCAGGGATTGCTAAATCCCACTGTGTCCTTGGGGGGGAAAAGCTGAATATCTTCATTCTGGGCTTCAGCACGGACTCGTGGCCCTAAAACAGCCCCAGGTGGGAGCTGGGCTCCTCCTGGGCCGGAGTGAATGGAAAACCCCAGGATGCGGTGGGATCGTGGGGCGGTGCTGGTGTGGGGCAGCAGAACCCCAGGGGGATTGGGGACAGTGCTGGGGCTGTTGTGAGGCTGTTCAGGAGCTCCTGGAGCACTCCTGAGCCCCCGACCCCGCAGGGACCAGGCGGAAGCGCGGCGCTCCAAGACCAAGGAGGCGCGGAAGCGCCGGGAGGAGCGGCTGCAGGCCAAGAAGGAGGAGATCATCAAAACCCTCTCCAAGGAGGAGGAGGCCAAGAAGTGACCGCGGGCTGTCCCCTGCCCCGAGTGTTCTCCATCCCCAGGCATCCAATAAAACATCCCGGACTCTTCCTGCTGAGTCTCCGTGTCTGCAGCGGGGAGGGAGCAGGGAATTGCTGGAAATCCCGGTTTGGGGCCCTTTCCCACAGCCCCGGCACAGGGACAGGAGCGGCTCGGGCAGGGACCCCCCTGAACCTCCCCAGAGGAGGAGCTGAGGGTCTGGGGAAGGATTTGGGGGCCTCAGCACCCCCAGAGGGGAAGGACCCAGGGCTGGGAGGGGCCGGAGCTCTCACCAGGGAACCCCCGGAGCTGCGTTCAGACCCCCGCCCTAAACTCCCCCAGCAGCTCCTTGCCAGCCCCATCCCACCCTGGGAATGGCTGGGCAGACGGACAGAGGGACACGGCCTGTCCTGAGCCCACCTGGGGGCGTTTAATGAGCTGGGGAGGGTCCTTCCCCCCCAGGAAATGGAGCTGAGACCCTCCCACCTCATCACAGTGATGGGACCACCTGGGACAGGGCTGGGGGGGTGCCCCCCATGTGTGACACCCCCTGTGTCTTGTCCCAGTGTCACCATGAGGGGGGACAGCACCCACAGACCCCCCCAATTTGCACCAGGGACCACCCACAGACCCTCCCCCCCCCAAATGTGACAACCCCAACACCCAAGGGGGGGACACAGCACCCAACCCCCTCCCACCTTAACCCCTGGAGGGGCTCTGCAAACACCCATTTTCTGCCCAAAATGAGCCAAATCTGGCAGAAATTAAAGGGATAAAAATGGGGGTGGTGACAGGACACACCAGGGGGCGGGTCTTGGATGGGACAAAGGGACTGGAGGAGCCCCCATGGAGTCCTCTCTGTCCCCCCCCCATTGTACTGACAACAAACGCTGCCCCCCCTCCCAGTATTTACTGTCAACACCCCAAACTGGTCCCAACTGGGCCAAACTGGGCCCAACCCCGCTGACATCACCCCTCCCCGTGCCTATAAAAGTGGGGGCGGGGCCGCCCACCTGTCCCTGTCTGCTGTCACCCTCTGGCTGCGGGGTGTCCCCCCCCTGCTGCCCCCACCATGCTCTTCTGGCACGGCCAACCCGACCACTACTGGTCCAGCCCTGGGGACATGTACCCCCTGCCCAGCTCCGGGGTGCTCAGGTACCCCCCGAACCCCCCCAAATCCGCTGGGTTTGGGGAAACTGAGGCACGGCCGAGCGCCCACCCTTTCCGGGGGGTGTTTTCCTGCAGGGACCCCCCCGTTCTGCCCTACCTGAAGCAGGAGGAGCCCAACGGCATCTCCACGTCGCAGCCGCCGGTCCCGGCGTTCCAGTACGTCCTGTGTGCCCCGACCTCTCCGGCCGTGCGGCACCACGAGGAGACCCTCACCTACCTCAACCAGGGTGAGTCTGGGGGCGCCGGGGAGGAGGGACCCCCCCGCCGAGGGCTCAGCTCCCGCTCCCGACCCCCTCCCCCAGGGCAGTCGTACGAGATCCGCATGATGGGAACGCCCCGGGGGGACCCCGCCGAGGGCCGGAGGATGGTCAAGGTGAGCCGGGTGGGGACCCCCGGGCTGCGAGGGAACCTCGGGGCAAAGCTCTGGGCTGAAGTCCCGGTTCAGTCCCGGTGCGGACCCATCTCAGCCCCAGGCTGGTCCCAGTTCAGCCCCAGTTCAACTCAGGTTCAGTTCAAGTCCAGTCCCAGTTCTGCCTCAGTGCAGCCTCGGTCCCTGTCCTACCCCAGTCCAGCCCCAGCTCAGCCCCAGTCCAACCCCAGCTCAGCCCCAGCCCAGCCCAGTGTCCCGTGGGGCCGTGGCCGTGGGTTCAGCCCCTGTCTGTGGCCGCGGCTCCGACCGTGGCCGTGGCTGACCCCTGTCCAGAGCGTGGTCCGGGTGGTTTTCCACGACCGGCGGCTCCAGTACTCGGAGCAGCAGCAGCTCGAGGGCTGGCGGTGGAGCCGCCCGGGCGACCGGATCCTCGACATCGGTGGGTGCCGGGGCTGGGGGGGGCCTCGGGGGGGCCGCAGGGGCCGTGCTGACCCCTCTCCCGCAGACATCCCGGTCTCCGTGGGCATCCTGGAACCCCAAATCCACCCCACGCTGCTCAACACGGTGGAATTCCTCTGGGACCCCTGCAGACGCACATCCGTGTTCGTGCAGGTGGGAGCCAGGCCTGGCCGGGGCTTGGGGGGGCTCGGGAGGGCTCTGGGGGGGTCACGGCGCTCATCGACCCCTCTTTGTCCCCCCCCCCATCCCAGGTTCACTGCATCAGCACCGAGTTCACGCTGCGGAAGAACGGGGGGGAGAAGGGGGTCCCCTTCCGCATCCAGATCGACACCTTCGGGGCGGGGGGCAAGGGGGACCCCCCCGAGCACCTGCACTCCGCCAGCTGCCTGGTCAAGGTGTTCAAGGTATCGGGGGGGAGGGGGGAACAGTGACCCCAGTGTGACCAGTGACCCCCCACTGCCGGGAGATCCAGCTCTGAGCGAGGGGCAGCACCGGGGGGTGGGTGCAGGGGGGTCTGAGCACCCCAAGGGTCCGCGGGTGCCCGCGGGGGTCCCGGGGGGTCCCGGGGCCGCCCTCACCCCCCGGCACAGCCCAAGGGGGCCGACAGGAAGCAGAAGACGGACCGGGAGAAGGTGGAGAAGCAGCCGGCGCCCGAGCGGGAGAAATTCCAGCCGGCCTACGAGAGCACCGTGCTGGCCGAGGTGGGGCCCGGCCCTGGCACCCCCCGTGGGCCGGGGGTCCCCCGGGACCCTGCACCCATCACCCCCCTCCCTCCTCAGTGCCCCCCGTGGCCGGACGCGCTGGGTGCCCCCCACAGCCCCCCGGGCACCCCGGGACTGCCGTCCCCCCACCCCTTCAAGCTGCTGAGCCCTGAGAGGTGAGTGGGGACCCTGGACCTCCCCCTCCACTGCTGGGGTCCCCCGCTGAGCCCCGTCCCCCCGCAGGGTGTGCGTGTCACCCGCCTGCGCTGCCGAGGGCCCCGCGGAGAGTCCTGGCGAGGTGAGGCAGCCGCCGCTGCAGCCCCAGAACCTCCCCGGGCCCCCGAGAAGGGGCTGAGGTTGCCCCCGCTCGGGTCGTGCCCCGCTGAGCCCCCGCTGAGCCCCCACAGGCGCTGAGCCCCTGCGCATCCCCCCTGGAGACGCAGCAGTGGCTGCTCCGGCGCCGCTTCTCCGCCTGCGCCCGCGTCTTCGCCAACTTCAGCGGTGAGACCCCGGGCCGGGGCGGGGGGCAGAGCCAGGCCCCCCTCC
Organism: Corvus cornix cornix; assembly: GCF_000738735.6. Lineage (NCBI taxonomy): Eukaryota > Metazoa > Chordata > Aves > Passeriformes > Corvidae > Corvus > Corvus cornix. Next base: position 160,507 of record NC_046355.1, read on the forward strand.
TGCACCCCCTGAGCCCCCGTGTCCGCAGGCGCCGATCTGCTGAAGCTCTCCCGCAGGGACCTGATCCAGATCTGCGGAGCCCCCGACGGCATCCGCCTGTGCCACGCCCTGGCGGGCAGGTGGGGCTCCCGCGGCGCCGGTGCCTCTTTTTTGGGACGCCCGGGAGGCTCCGTGGGGCCCGGCCTCACCCTGCGCCCCCCGCCAGACCCCTCTCTGCCCCCTCAGGTGCCCGCGGCCCCGGCTGACCCTGTACGTGGCGCGGGAGCCCGGCGGGGCTGAGGGTGCGGAGGACGCGGGACCAGGTGCGGAGGGGCTCAGGGGTGCGGGGAGGGGGCTCAGGGGTGCGGCAGCGCAGGGTGGGCACTCACAGCCCTGTTCCCCATCCCATCCCATCCCATCCCATCCCATCCCATCCCATCCCATCCCTTTCTAGGGCTGTACCAGGAGCTGCACCTGGAGCAGCTGACGGTGGCCGAGCTCACCGCGAAGCTGGCGGAGCTGCTGGGGCTGCCCCCGGGACAGATCCTGCGGCTCTCCCGGCAGGGACCCGCCGGCATCCACGTCCTTGTCAGCGACGCGGTGAGGGCACGGGGACAGCCGCGGAGGAGGGACAGACCCCGCAGCCGTCCCGGCCCCTCGGGGCCCCCAACGCTGGAGCAGGACGAGGGTCCAGCCCCGCCGAGCTCTCCCCTCTGCCCCGCAGATGATCAGGAACCTCCAGGATGAGACCAGTTTCGTGGTGGCGATCGCCAAAGGTACCGCGGTGGCCGCGGGCGGGCGGGGCCGGGCAGGGGGCGATCGGTGGCCCCGGCTGAGCCGCGTCCCCGGCAGCCCCCGGCCCCGAGGGCTTCCAGCTGCTGCTGCGGTAGGACCCGGCCCGGAGCTGCGGCATCCTGGGAAGGGACATCTCCGCTGGAGCCGGAGCCGAGCGGGGATGGAGAGAGGAGCCCGAGGCTGGCACAGCCCCCAGAGCCCTCCCTCCGTCCCTGCCAGGCCCGCCCGAGCAGGGGCCGAGGGGATGGGACCCGTCCTGTCCCCGCACCCGCCGCGTGTCCCTCGCCGTGTCCCCGCTTTGTATTAAAGGACGGGGGAGCGGCCCGGAGCGCGGCCTCGTCCCTGCGGCGCCCGCTGGAGTTTGGGGTCCCCAGGGTGGGTTTGGGGTGCGGGGACAGCCCCTCGTTCCCAGCAGTGGACAGAGCGGGGGACACCCCGGCAGAGCAGGCCCCGTCCCACCCCGTGAGGACGGAACCGGCCGCGGCACCGAGCCCGGGGCAGCCCCAGCCGGCAGAGCCCGGTGACGCCTCATTCCATTCGGGAATGGGTTATTTTTAACACCGAATCCTTCCCTGAGCCCGGCTCGGGCAGAGCCGGCGGAGCGGGACCGCGGACGTCCTTGGGAGGGAACTCGTGGGGGAAAGGACGGGTTTGGGATAAACAAACCGGGAGCAGGAGAGGAAGGGGAGGGCCGGGAGGAGCCGAAGGACGCGGGCGAGGAGCTGGGGGGGCCCTGGGACAGCCCCGGGCCGGCGCTGCCATCACAGACACGGGGACAAGGGGAGGACACGGGGCCCTGGACCCATCGCTGGAGGGGAGAAGGGAACACTCCCGAGCCTCCCAAAAACACTCAGTGGGGATCCAGAGCTTGGTCCCAGCACCTTTCCCGACTGTCCCCACGCCGCAGAGATGGCGCTCGGGGTCACACAGACCAGGGCCACCGTAACTCCTCATATTCGTGTGTTTACTTCCAGTTAACGGCGTTGTTACACCCCCAGTGTCAAGGCGAGCACAGACCCCACCAGTTGAACATTTTCCAGCTCTCTCTGTCCCCCACACCCAGGGAGGGCATGACAAGGTCCAGCTCCTGTGTCCGGTCCCTCGGACCGAGCAGCCGCTGGGAGACCCCCGAGTTAAAATGTGATAAAACCCCTGAGGACCCCCCGACCGCCGGGTCCTGCAGCGGGGTGGGGACAGAGCTGGAGATGGGAATGTGGGGGGGTTGTGTAGAAGAGGGGGCAGCCCCTGGGGACCCGCGGGTGGGCTCAGCTGCACCTCTGGGGACAGAGGATGCAGCACAAAGAGCCCCGGGTGTGGCACTGCTGGCACAGGGACCGGTGGGAGCAGGGGATGGATTCCCTCATCCCGTAAAAAAATCAACTCCAAACTTCCACACGAGGCCAGTCAGAGCCCAGGGCAGGGACAGGGACAAGGTGGTGAGGGGACACTGCGATGTCCCTGCTGGTGACACTCCCAGGGTGGGTCCTTGGAGGGGCCAGGGGGGGAATGAGGGGCTGGGAAGGCACGGAGTGAGCCGGGAATTGAAAAGTGGCTTCTCCTCGGTTTTCTGCATCATTTTGGCCCCAGGAGGCTCTGCCAGGCTTTGGCACAGAGGGAGGGCAGAAACCTTGACCTGGATGCCAGAAAATAAAGCAAAAGGGAATAACCCCGCCCCAAAACACCCCCCAGGCCCCTCAAGCACACAACCCTTCATCAGAAGAGGCCAAAATGTTTTAAGCCTCATTTTCCAGGACACTGTAGCCAAGAACCTTGTCACACTGATCCCAATCCACCCCTATCCTGCCAAAAAACCCCAAATTACCCCAAAATCCATGACAGCAGCAGCCAGCCATGAACAACACAGAGAAAATCAAACGGGAATACAAAGGGAATTACAGAGGTGTGCAGAAAATCGGAATGTGTTGGTTTGAAACCACCCCTGGGACGGCACCTTCCACCTGCCCCATCCTCACCCTCTGTGGGAGCAGCCACAGAATTGGGACCAAAGGTGCTGCTGTGTCTCCAAAGCCCAGAAAATCCTGTTTTGGATGCACTGGTTCTGCTCAGCCTCACTGGAAGATCTTCTACTCCAGGACGTCCCGGGCTGTTTCCCTGGAGAGATCCCTTTGTCCCTGCTCCTGTCTGGAGTCCAGGGGCACCTGGAGGCCAGGGCAGCTGGGATTGGGCTGGAAGGCAGATCCAGGCTCTGGGAAAACTCTGCTGGGAGGTGGGGACAGTCCAGCTTCTGCTGCACGGCTGGGGACACAACCACGGAGGGTTCCAAGGCAAGGGAACAGCTCCGGGGATGAAATCCAAGGAGCCGCCCCACCCAGCCCAGGCAAGGCTGGAGAAGGGGATTTGGCACAGGGAGGGAGCTTGGAAATGGGATGGGATCCTCATCTAGGGCTGGCTCTGTGCAGAACTCCATTTACTCCTCAAAAACCCCAGGATGGAGCAATTCCTCCACATTTTGGGCACCAGCTCCCACCTGGGAAAGATCCCAGGAAAGGACAGGGCTTGGAGCATCTGGGGCTATGCAAGAGGTCCCTGCCCATGGCAGGGGGGAACTGGATAAACTTTGAGGTCCTTCCACCCCAAACCATTCCATGACTCCATGCAAACACTGGGAGCACCCTAAAACCCCTCCTCGGGAGCTGCCCCACACAGGAGGTGGATTTTCCCCTACAAAGTGATTCCCCCAGCGAGACACAGCTTGGAAAATGGTGTTTATTGGTATTTATAAATATAAACATCAGGAAGAGTCCATTTGAAGACGGATAATTGACTTAAAAGGACACTGTCAAGAAGTTTGAGCTACCTTAATGCTGTCACCCTGGTCTGCAAACAGAAAATAAATTGCTTTGGGTTCTGTGTTCGGGAGTTTTCCCTGGAAAACTCGGCTCTGTTACAAAGGGATCAGTCAGCCCTGGCTCCAAAATCCCGCTTTTCGCTCTCCCCTGCCACAGTATGAACTAAACAAAAGTGTTTTTTGTTTTTGTTTTTTTTTGCCCCGAGTTGTGCAAATCCTGTGATTGCCGGGTGACCCCTCGCCCGTCCAGTCTGTCACCACCATCTTCTGCCACCCCGAAACCTGGAGAAAGTTCTGGAAATGAAGGCGCCCGAGGAGAGGGGGAGAATCCACAGCGCTAAAGAGGATTTGAATAAATATAAGGGATTAAAAGCCACCTACAGGAGGGCATTGACAGTATCCTTTTAACCACAGCAGCCTGGAGTCGCTCCCAGCAGAGCGTGAGCACAGACTGGGGGGGCTGGGGGAGAGGAAGGGGTGCAGCTCCGGGGGCAGCCGGGACCCTCCTGCTGGGAACAGCGCATTGTCCTTGGAATTCCTGGTGGAAAAACACCCCCCCAGCCCCTAAAGCAGCCACTCCTGGTGCTGCACCTGCTCTTCCCCCCGCAGGAGGTTCCTCAGCACCGAGGGGAACCCAACTCCTCGGTCCAGCCTCGTCCGTGGGCACGGATCCGTGAGCTCCCTCCACGGACAGCGGGAATGACGGACACAGCTCGCACGGACCTGCCCGGCTCTGAGCAATCCTGCCCCGTTAAACCCTTGGGATCTGCCCAGCAGTTCCACTCTGGGCCCCTGGAATTCGGTCAGTCCGGGCTCCCCTGGAGCACCTGTGCCGATTTTGCCCAAAACGTTCCCAAAAAGAGCAGCCACCGACCCCCCCCCTTCCCCAGAGCTGGGCCTGGCACATCCAAACCCCATCCTGGGGGTCCTTCCAGGGCACCACACTTACCTGTGGAAGGTGGGGAGGGCGGGAAGGGCCCCGGCGCTCACAGGGAGCGAGGGCGGATCCCAGACCTGCTCCGACAGGGAATCCTTAATTCTTCACCAGGGCAACAAAGCAAAAACCTCTACTTTGCTTTTCCTTGGGGATAAAATGAAGGGATGGAGGGAAAGGACAGGAGGAGGGAACTCCCAGTCGCTGGAACACGGACTAGAATGTTCTCCCTGTACGGAGAATTATATATCTGAATATATATCATTCCCTGTATGGAGAATTTATCCTTGTCATCGGGATAAAACCTGGAATTGGGATTAATTTGGACACCCAATCCCTGATCACCCAGGCCAAGAAGCCCAGGAGAGCCCAGCCTGGGGTGCAGCTCCCTGTGCTCCTTAAAAATATTCTTGGCAGCTCAACACAGGCTCGGGCTTCTCACGGGAAAAAATTCCTTATGGAATTGTCGCTTTGGGCTGGGAAATTTCAAGAAATGACTGAAGCAGAAATTTGGGAAAAAAAATTTAAAAAAAAAGAAAACAGGGGGAAAAAAGGAAAAAAAAAGAAAAAAAGGAAAAAAAGGAAAAAAAGGAAAAAAAGGAAAAAGAAAAGAAAAAAACGGGAAAAAAAGGAAAAAAAAGAAAAAAGGGGGGAAAAAGGAAAAAAAGGAAAAAAAGGAAAAAAAGGAAAAAAAGAAGAAAAAAAAAGGGAAAAAAAAAGAAAAAAAAGCAGGATGTGGAGAGGGTAAAAAATGTGGCATTAGAGATTCCAAGCTCTATCACAACAATCTGGGAAGAATCCAGGAAGCCTCTGATCTGGATGCCACGGACACAGGAGAGATGAGCTTCCACAGGAGCATGCTCAGGGTGGGAGCAGGGAAACACGGGGGAATCCTGGACCACAGGGAAATCCTGGATCCCAGGGAGATCTGGGATCCCAGGGAAATCCAGGATCCCTGGTACATCATGGCTCCGCAGCTGCTGTTTCATTCCCTCACTGAAAAATGGACATAAAACTCGTTGGGGTTTTCAGGTTTGTTGGGATTTTTCCTTGCGGCCAACGGCTGCGGGGTTAAAGCGTGTTCCTCTCCTCTCCCCTCTCCCCACTTCCAAGGACCTCAGTTCCTTTTCCAACCTCACCAGCAGCATCAGTCACTCCAGTTGGGAGCCCTCCCCTCCTTCCCGCAGGGGTTTCCCCGGGGTGCCCAGCAGGAATGGTTCAGGATTAGGCCAATCCACCTAGAGAAAAGCCGGCACAGCTCCAGCTCCCATCCCGAGTCCCTCATCCCGCTGGGACAGGTGGGATCACAGGGGGGTGTGTGGGTGGCTACAGGGCACCCCAGCCCTGCTCACTGGCCCTCGCAAATGACACTGGGATCGCTTTCCTCGAAGGTTCTGGTGTCCCCCGGAATTCCACGGGCGTGGCTCCAGCCTCAGTTTGCCGGGACGAGGTTCCAGTGTCATAGGATGATGCAGCATCTGCAGAAGCGCTGTCGGCTGCCGCCCACCGAGGGCGGGGGGGTCACCGGGGCGAAGTAGGCGTGGACTTTGATGTTGGGCAGGTGGGTCTGGAACGGGAAACACAGGGAAGGGCAGGGAACGGGTCAGGGACACGCTTGGAGCTCCCGGAGCAGGCACAGCCAGAAGTGACAGGGAACGGGTGGGTTCAGGGAAGGGGGAGTGAGGCTCCTCCCATCCCATTCACTGGGAGGTTGTGGGGAACAAAACATCCCCATCCCTGGGAGTGTCCAAGGGCAGGCTGGATGGGGCTTGGAGCAGCCTGGGAGAGTGGGAGGTCCCTGCCCCACAGCACTGGATGGGCTTTAAGGTCCTTCCAACCCAAACCACCCAAAGATTCCATAATTTTTAGGATGTAACTTTGCAGATCCATATTCTCTGGGCAGAGAAAATGTTATTGCTCTTCATTTACACCTGGAGAAATGGACTCGGGAGGGGAAACCGGGAAGGAATCCTTCCCTGTGAGCGGGGTGAGGCCCTGGCACAGGGTGCCCAGAGCAGCTGTGGCTGCCCCTGCATCCCTGGCAGTGCCCAAGGCCTGGTTGGAGCACCCTGGGATAGTGGAAGGTGTCCAACCCAAACCACTCCAGGTTTCCGTGACTCCAAATCCATCGCTGATGGTTCTCAAAACTCCTTTGAGAAGGAGCACCAGCTGATGGCGGCTCTGCCAGCTCCTCCTCCCTATGGATAAACCCGCGGGATCCCAGCGCTCCCCTGCCCCTGCTCACCCTGAGTCTCTTGATCCCGGCCCGCGTGATCTGCTGGCAGTCGTACAGTTCTATCCTCTCCAGGCTGTGGCAGCTCTTGAGGTGCTCCAGGGAGGCGTCGGTGATCAGGGGGCAGTTGTCCAGCTCGATCACCTCCAGGCGGTCGTGGGCGCAGGCGCCGTTCCCCAGGTGACGGATCCCGTCGTCCGTGATCAGCTCGCAGTGGGATAAACTCTGTCCCCAAACAGAGGGGTTAAACCCAGCTCCCGACATCCCAAAAACCAGCCAGAACCTCGCTGGGGACAGGAGAGGATGGTCCATGGTTGGTGGGTCTGGGCTGGTCTGTGCTCACTCCTTGCACTGGAGCCACTGGGCTCTGTGGGTTTCTGAGGACTGATGTGCTTCCAAGGGGAAAACTTCCAGCTGGAGTGGGAAAATCCCTCCCTGGGAGGGTGGGGAGGCCCTGGCCCTGTTGCCCCATCCCTGGAAGTGTCAGAGGCCAGGCTGGACGGAGCTTGGAGCACCCTGGGACAGAGGAAGGTGTCTCTGCCCATGGGAACAGGATGATCCTTAAGGTCCCTTCCAACCCAAACCATTCCATGATTCCAGGGGAAGGCAGCTCTGAGGGATGAGACCCACAGGGTGGCACAGAAATTCCAGGACACCTGTGCTATCCAAGAACCCACCTTTGGGACACCTCTGGCCTCACCCACCGTGGGGAGGGCCTGGCAGGAAGAAGCAGCAGGAACACGGTGGTCCCCCCTTGGTGTGGAATTTCGGGGGGATTCAGCTGGAAAATCCTCGAGGAGGAAGCAGGGCCTGAGCCACGAGCTGGAATCGGCTTTGCTAAGGGATGGCTGCACTAGAGAGCCCACATTCCCACAGCTCCCAGGACAGGATCCCTCACGGCACAAACCCAGAGGTGACAGAGACCAAATTCCCAGAGATTCAGCCCCAAAGGAATGCGGCTTCCCAGAGCCATTCCAGCTCCTGGCTGCCCTGCAGGTTCCTCTCCCACAGACAGACTGACAGCTCCTGTGCAGGCAGATTCCCCTTGGAATTCTGCTCCTGGGAGAATCCCCAGAACTCTTTTCCAGGCCGCTGTGGGCGCCTGGCATGGGATTCCTGCGAGCAGCAGGGGAGGGACACGAGGTTCCTCAGGGTCAGGTTCCCAGCAGAATTCTTCCAGCTGTGAAGTCAGGGAGTGTTTAAAATCCCTTTGTTTGGAGAAAGAAAGTGCTGGAAGTGTCCTTTGGAATACTCACCAGGACCTGGAGCCGTGGACAGTGTATGGAAAGCTGGATTAGTGTACTGTCTGTTATCTGGAAAAGAAGGAAAAGCCCTTTCATGCTGGTGCTGGGCACAAGGATTTTGTTTTCCTCCCCCCCCCAACCGAAGCAAAACTGCAGGATTTTCTCTAATCCATGAGATTTCCCCTCCTGAGCCCCTCAGGAATCCATCTCCTCATGGAAACCATCTCCTGCCCTTGGAGAACTGGGATGCAGAGGCATCACTGGATTGTTTTTAACCTCCTGAAGAAGCCGAAATCAGCTCCTAAATGTGTCCCCAAAGTTTGCCTCTGGAAGGACAAGGAGGGCTCAGATTCCCTCCTAACACCCCATGGATTGCCCATTTGTTCCTGGGTTTCCTCAGGAAGAAGGAATCCCACAGAATGGTTCCTAATCCCAACCCCCCAGGGAGCTGCCTGGGATGGATTTGTGCCGTGGCCCAGCTTTGCTTCCTCCTTTGCAGGGTTAATTCCCAATCCCTTCCTGCCTGGGCTGGGCTCATTCCCGCTGGCATCTCCCGAATTGCTGCCCAGGAAGTGCAGGACACCGGGGTCAGGCTGTTCCCAGGAAGCAAAACCCCGTTCCCCTGTCCCAGGCTCAATCAGTTTCCAATCTATCCCCGGCTTTGGAGGTTTTTTCATGGAATTTTGAGTCAATTCCACCCTTTTCCCTGTAAATGCTGCAGCCCACTTGGATTTCAATCCCCCAAAATCACTGCTGTTCCACAGTCTGCCTGTGGTTTTCCAGAACAGGAGAAACGCCCATTATTTTTAGCAATATAGGATTTTTCTCTGGGATTTTCCCTCACAAATCCATTCTTTGAGCTGGCATCTCTCACCATTAAACATTTCTTATTTACAGCACCGTTACCATGGAATCCAAACCAAGGAGAAAACCTCATTCCCAACATTTTCCCCTCCAAATCCAGCCACTCCTCCTGCTCAGGATTCCACATTAAGTTCTGATTTGGAGGCAATTTCCCAATTTTCCACCAATTTTCCTCACTGCTGCAAGAGAAACAGCCCAAGGTGGCATTTCCTACCTGGACACATTCTTCCAGATCCATTTTTTCAAGCTCATGGCAGTTCTGGGAATAAAGAGAATTCCAAAAACCCACGGTGAGTGTAAAGTTCAGACAGCAAATAAATATAAATATAAATATAAATACAAGCATATAAATATATAAATATATGTATTTATAAATATATTATAATATAAATAGAATTAATAGAAATATGAATATGAATATGAATAAATATAAATATATAAAAATAGAAATATAAATACAAATATCAATACAATAATATAATTAAAAACATAAATACAAACACAAACATAAATCTATAAAGATAAATATATTATAAATATAATAAATATAAATAGAAATATAAAATAAAGACAATATTATATAATATAAATATTATCAATATAAATATAATATTATATAAATATTAGAAATATAAATATTAGAAATATTAGAAATATAAGCACAAATATAAAATAAATTACCCCCCCCAAATAAATAAGAAATAAAAATAGAAATAGAAATAGAAATAGAAATTAACCACCACAAAGACAATTTGCTTTAAAAATTCAGGGGCTTCTCCATGAAATATCACAACTGCAGGGAAAGTGCTGCTTCTTTCTGAAGAATAAAGGAAATTTCACTCATTTGAAGGGTTTTTTTATCCATGGAGGGTAAAGGGAGTTAAATTTCGAGTCCCTTGCAGAAACCCAGTCAAATTTATAACGAAAATATTCAACATTTCCTGTGGTTTGGATGCAAATCCTGCCAGGTGTGCGAGCCAGGACCGTGCCAAAAATGCCATAAAACCAAATTTCTGGACCTTCAAGCTCCAGATCAAACATTTTCCCAAATCTTACTGGGTTTGTTTTTTGGCTCTGCCAGGAAAAGGAAGGAAAAGCAGCAGAGGGAAGCAGGGCTGGGGGCTCTTACCCTGGCCAGGGTGGTGAAGCCCACGTCGGTCAGCTGGGAACACCTCGCCACTTCCAATATTCTGCAGGACACAAGGAAAGAGAGCCATGGTGGAGCCCCAGAATCCCAGGAAAAGGCTGGGAATGACCTCTGGAGACCCCCCCCAAGTCCAACCCCCTGCCCAGGGAGGGTCACCCGGAGCAGGGGACACGGGAATGTCTCCAGACAGGGACACTCCACACCCTCCTGGAGCTGCTCCGGGATCTGACTCCTTCATGGGAAGGAATTGCTCCTCTGGAATTTGGGGTGGGATTTGTTCTGGTTGAGTTTCTGGACACTGCTCCTCATCCTGGCACTGGGCACCTCTGGAGAGGGTCTGGCACCATTGTCTGGCACCCCTTGGAGGTATTTGTATGGATTGGGGGAATATTTGTATGGATTTATGGGATATTTGTATGGATTGAGGGGATATTTGTATGGATTTGGGGGGGTTTTGTATGGATTCGGGGGTATTTGTATGGATTGGGGGGATATTTGTATGGATTTATGGGATATTTGTATGGATTTATGGGATATTTGTATGGATTGGGGGGGGTTTTGTATGGATTGGGGGGATCCCCTCTCAGATGAGCTATTGCTATGGATAACTGAGATAATTGGGTGGATTGATGGGATATTTGTATGGATATTTGAGGAATTTGTATGGATACTTGAGAGATTCCTATGGATTGATGAGATAGCCTCTCACACGAGGTGTTTGTATGGATAGGTGAGATATTCCTATGGATATGTGAGATATTCCTATGGATATGTGAGATATTCCTATGGATATCTGAGATATTTCTATGGTTTGATGAGGTATTTCTATGGATTGATGGGATCCCCTCTCAGATGAGATATTTCTATGGATATTTGACATATTTCTATGGATATTTGACATATTTCTACGGATATCTGACATGTTTCTATGGATTGATGGGATCCCTCCCAGCCCTCTCCTCCCCACACTGACCAGGCCCAGCCCCGTGGTTCCTCCTCATCCCAGAGATGCTCCAGATCCCAAATCCCCTTTGTGACCCTCCTGGAGCAGCAGCTCCTGGTCCTTTCTGGACTGTGGAGCCCTCAGCATTCCAGGGTCGAGGAGAGGGGCAGGATCAGGATCCTCTCCCTGCCCACACTCTTCCTGATGCCCCCCAGGATCCCACAACCTTCCTGGCCCCAGGACACGCTCCTGGCTCATGGATCTTCCCCCAGCATTCCCAGGTCCCTCTCCACAGAGCTGCTCTCCAGAAGGTCAGCCTGTCCTGCTGCCTTATTCCCAAGTCAGCTGCTTTTCCAAGGGTTTCCAGAAAAGCTTCCAGCAATCCCTAAAAGTTTGCTGAGGATAATTTGCACAGAGCAGCCACTTCTATTCCAGAGGGAGGTCACAGGCCATGGAAAAAAGGGAATCAGGCTAAAAGGGACACCCAGGAAGGGATAATCCAGTGCTGGACTGAGGTGATCCTAAAAACCTTCAGAGCCTCCCTGAGGGAAAGGTTCTGGAAAGCAGAAACTCCTCTGGTTGCACCCCAGAGACAGATCCCAGCATGGAAAAGGTGTCATTCCCAAGAACCTGGCAGGTGAGCATGAATAATTTAATATTTAAGGCCCCAAGGGAGAAGGTTGAAGCCTTTTAAGGTGAACTGCTCATTCCTGTGGGAGCAGAGAAACTTCCTGGCACCTCCTGCAGCTCCACAGGGATTCCCTCCACAGTTTGAACCGATTTTTCTGCCTTTATAGGAGGAAAAAAAAAAAGCCATGTTTCCAAAATGCCTCTTGTACTCCACAGGATGGAGCTTAATCCTCTGAGGCTGAACATAAACACAGGAACCACCGGAATCGATCTTGGATTTTACCTTCCTCTTTCCACACTGCTTTCTGTGCACTTTGTACCCAAATTCCTTAAATGGGACATCCCAAGGAACAGCTGGGGGTTGTTTTTCCCTGGAAGACATGGGTTTGATGTTGTTTGATGTCCCTGTTTTTCCCTGGATTTGATCCAGTTGCATTTGATGCCATTTCATTGAGGCCACTTGGCTGGCAGGGATCTCAGGTAATCAAAGTCCTTCTTTTCTGCACATTTTCTGGATTTTAGCAACATTTTCCCAAGGAAACTCATCCTACTAAAAATAAAACCTTAAAAAAACCCAGGAAAACCAAGCTGTGGCTGGCAGTTTGCCCAAATTCCACCTGCTACAAAACCACCAGGAAAAGCCTGTTCAGCCTCGTGGTGGGAGGAAACAACATTGGTTAAATGGGATTTTTTTCTCCCAGTTCCCAAGACTGAAGTAACCCAATCCCAAATTTTCTTCATGGAGCCTGTGGGCACCACGCTGGGAGCTCTTCCACTCGAGTTTAAATCCCAGGAGTTTGGGGACAACTCAAAATCACCATCATCCCGCTCCAAACACCCGGAAAAAGCTCAGGGATAAAAACTGGGAAAACCTTTGGGGGTGAAACAGCTCAGACACCACCTGAGCGCATCACCAGGACTCTCTGCCGTGTGTCCCATGGGGGAAATCCTGGGAAAACTCACCGGAGGCGTGGGCAGTTCTGTCCCAGGGCGTTGAGGATGGCGTCGGTGATGTTGGAGCAGCCAGAAGCGCACAGGGACTGCAGCTTGTGGCAGCCCCTGCAGATGGTGATGAGCCCGTCATCCGTGATTTGCTGCCAGGGAAATCACAACAGCCTCAATCCAGGCAGGATTTCCCTCTCCCCATTCCGAATTCCAGCTTTTTCAGCCCAAAAAGGTTATTGGAATGTTTCAGCGGAGGAGCAGAGGGAGGATAAACCTCGCCGGTGCAATTTGGGAATGTCAGGGAAGGGATTTGCAGGGAAATGTTTTGGAGCTGGGTCAGGTGAGGGATGGGGAAGGTGCTGGGATTTCTGCAGGGCTTTGCAATTCCTGCTGGGAAAGGCCATTCCTGGACACAGGGAATTTGTCCAGTCCCATTCCTGGACACAGGGAATTTGTCCAGTCCCATTCCTGGACACAGGGAGTCCATCCATCCCCATTCCTGGACACAGGGAGTCCATCCAGTCCCATCCCTGGACACATGGAGTCCATCCATCCCCATTCCTGGACACAGGGAGTCCATCCATCCCCATCCCTGGACACGTGGAGTCCATCCATCCCCATTCCTGGACACATGGAATCCATCCAGTCCCATCCCTGGACACAGGGAGTCCATCCATCCCTGTTCCTGGACACAGGGAGTCCATCCAGTCCCATCCCTGGACACGTGGAGTCCATCCATCCCCATTCCTGGACACATGGAATCCATCCAGTCCCATCCCTGGACACAGGGAGTCCATCCATCCCTGTTCCTGTGCGGGACTAACTGATGGCACGGACAGAGAGCCCATTCCCATCTCTTTTTTGGCATAAACACACATTTCTGGCACTGCAGAGCTGGTTCAGGGCCCTTCTGTGCAGGAAAAGTGCCTTTGTGGGCTCAGTTCTACACGGGGACGAGAGGAAAGGCCTGGCAGGATCGCTCCAGCCTGACGGGAAGGATTTTTCCAGCTCATCCCACAGATGAGTTCAGAGGGAGGAGAGAAACACCCCTGACACAGCCCAGGCTGGTGGGGGGCTCATTCAGTGTCCCTGAAGTGCCACCAAAGAGCTGCTGGTGACAATTTTCCCATGTGCAGGGGGGATGGAGCACATTCCAGGGCTGGGAACCCCGGGAAGTGCCACTCACCAGGCAGGTCTGCAGGTTCAGGGTCACCAGCTCGGGACAGTGGGCACCGATGAACTTCAGGGCCTCGTCCTCCAGCTGGAAGGGAAAACAAACAGGGATGGGAACAGCTCCCACTGAGATCCAGGAATTACAGCTGGGAGAGCAGGGAAATTGGAATTTCCTTTGAGGAAGAGGGAAAGACAGCATAGGAACAGGAACAGCAGGAGCATTCCTGCCTTGGGGGGTTGGTTTTGCATCTTTGGGAGAAGAGCCTGGCCCCAAAAATGCTTCCCTACCCTGGATCTGGCAGTGCTGCTGGATTTCTATTATTATTATTATTATTATTAATTATCTTTATAGTTACTACTATATTATTATTATTAATAATAATTATCTTTATAGTTACTACTATATTATTATTATTTATATCTATATTTAGTATTATTTTATTATTATTATTGTTGTTATTACCATATTATTAATATTACATTTTTATTATCATTATTTTCTTTTTAGTCTTATCCTATAATTATCGATATTATTCTCACTACTACGGTCATCATAATAAAATATAATAAATAAAAATTAAACATGAATATAAAATATTGTACATTATTGTATTATCCTATGCATTATGTGTAATTCTTATCACGCTTCTGATTATTATAAAATACAATAAACACGATTAAAATCATATAATATGAAATAATTGACACTATTATGTTATTCCTATATATTAATATCATTATTACCATTTCAACAATCATTGTCATTATCATCCTTATAAAATCTCATCAGTACAATTAAACAACAATAGAACAGTAAACACAGCACACGATATTCCACGCCCCCACTCATCCCAGCTGGGCTGATTCCCACTTTTCCAGAGCCGTACCTGGGTGCAGCCCTTGAGGGACAGGGCCCGGAGCCCCCCACAGCCCCGCACCAGCGCCTGGATCCCGTCCTTGGTCACTTGGTCGCACCAGGAGATGATGAGCTGTTCCAGCAGCGGGCATCCCTCGCTGGGGACACAGGGAGACACATGGAAATGTTCATTTGCCTTGGGAAAAATCCTGCTCCAAGCCAGAAGCGCTGGGATTCCCATTTGTGGGACCCACAGAGCGCAGCTGCACCTGGCAAACGCCAGCTCCAGAGGGAGGTTCTGCAGGGAGTGTGGGGTGCTGCTGGGTTGGCTGGAGGATCTTAGAGGTCTTTTCCAGCCTATAATTCCATGGCAAATCCCTGCTGCTGGCTCCTACCTCAGTGCTTTCAGGGACAGGTTGGTTATGGAGGTGCAGGAAGCCAAATCCAGGTGCCTGAGTTTGGAGCAGAACTTGCTGAGGCTGGTGCAGGTGCTGGAAGAGACACACGGGGGACACTCCTGCAATGGATTCATCCCAGGACACAGAAATCCCGTGGGATGGGCAGGCTGGGGTGAGGATGGAGGTGGGACACTGGCAGAGGTTCCCAGAGAAGCTGTGGCTGCCCCCAGATCCCTGGAAGTGTCCAAGGCCAGGCTGGATGGGGCTTGGAGCACCCTGGGATTGGGGAAGGTGTCCCTGCCCATGGCAGGGGCGGCACTGGATGGGTTTTAAGGTCCTTCCAATCCAAACCATTCCATGATTCCATGATTCCATGACCTCCCACACTCCCAAGCCTGGCTTTCCCTTAAAAAAGAGAGGGAGAACAGGGGCGCCCAGGGAAGAGGGAGGAGTTTTACTCACGTGTCCGTGATCTTGGTACAACCATTGAGGTTCAACACTTCGATGTTCCTGCAGTTCTGGGCAAAGGTCCTTTGGAAAAGGAAAGGGGAAACACTGGATTTGTCAGGCAATGGAATCCCAGGTGTTTTACAGCATTTGTTTGAAGTGTAACACGTCAGATTAAAGTTTCACAAAATGGCATCAAACAGATGGAAGAAGAAAATCAAGAAGAAAGTCAAAAGAATCAAGAAAGAAGAAAGGAATCAAGAAAATCAAGAAGAAAATCAGGATGAAAATCAAGAAAAGAAACAAGAAAATCAAGAAGAAAATCAAAAAGAACATCAAGAAAGAAGGAGATAATCAAGAAGAAAAGAATCAAGAAAACCAAGAAGGAAACCAAGAAGGAAACCAAGAAGGAAATCAAGAAAGAAGGAAGGAATCAAGAAAGAAAAAGCAAGAAAATCAAGAAGTAAATCAAGAGAATCAAGAAGAAAATCAAGAAAAAGAAAAGAACCAAGAAAATAAAGAAGGAAATCAAGAAAGAAGAAAAGAATCAAGGAAAGAACCTATCAAGAAGAAAATAATCAAGAAAATCAAGAAGAAAATCAGGAACAAACCCAAGAAAATCCCTGATTTCTGCTGCCCCACCTCTTGCCCTGGGATGTCCCAGCCTGGGTCACCCTCAGCCTCAGCACTTGGCTTTATTTGAATGAGAACTGAGAGAAGTGGCTGCTGGGTGAGGTTAAAAATGATAAATTAGGTGATAAAACCACGATAAATTAAATGATAAAAATGATGAATTAAATGATAAAAACGATGAATTAAATAATAAAAAATGGATGAATCAAATGAGAAATCAAATGAGAAATCAAATGAGAAATTAAACAAGAAATTAATCATCTCTGTCACTGCTCTCCAGGTTTTGACACCCTGAGGGTCTCGGATGCAAAGTGGGGATAAGTGATCCCAATCCTGGTTTTCCAGCCCATTCCAGAGCAGGACCAAGGTGCAGCTCTACCTTAAGGCGTTGTCCCCCACTCCCAGGCAGCCGCGCAGGCTCAGCTTCCGCAGGAATCCCCCACATCTCTTGGAAATGTTCTCCACCACTCGGCCCTGGGGGAGACAGGAAGAGCCACGTGAGAAGCCCGAAGAGCTCCAGGGGTGAACATTCTGCAGACTAACAACAGTTCGGTATTCAAGGGAAAAACGGTGCTAAGGCAACACAAAAGCCATGGGAATGGGCTAAAGGGAGGGGGCGGGAGAATTATTCAGCTTCTGAAGATGGAGAGACAAGGAGCAATCACCTAAAGCCAATCAGCTACAGAATTTTGAGGAATTTCCTCCAGTTTGGAGCTCCTGGACATGGGCACAGACTCCCCAAGGAGCTACACCCCAGATTTCCAAGTACAGCCAATGGATGAACTCCAATTTCTACTCAAAACCAGATGAGCAGAACCAGCCCATGAGTTTTGCTCCTGCAGGAAAAAGGATTCAACCATTTGTGCTCAAGAGATCCAGGAAAAGGCTTTTTAATTTCAAGTCTGGATCCAGTGGAAGTCTCCAAAGACTCCACTACAGCCAGGATTTACTTTTCTCCCTGGGAATGAAGGGCAAAACCACTGGAGAATATTTGTACCCGTGCTCAGAAGCTCAGAAACTTCCCCTGCACTTCGGTTGTTCCTCAGAGAACAGGAGCATCCCTCGGTCCTTCCTGGACTAACTGGCACTTGGGACCTCTGTGAGATGAGGATTTTCTTCCAGAATCTCTTTTCCAGTCTAAAAAAACCCCAAATCAGCCACCAGGCTCAATACAGCACAACCCCACCACCAGACAAGGGACCCTGGGCTGTCCAGGTGAGCTCTGGGGACACCACGGGAGCAGCTCCACATCCCTGCAAAAAGGCTGGAAAAGCTGAAACGCTCCCTGATTTTGCAGTTCCTCAAGCAATCCTAGGAATTCTGCTTGAATTAAACAAGCCAACCGTG
Source organism: Corvus cornix cornix (assembly GCF_000738735.6). Taxonomy (NCBI): domain Eukaryota; kingdom Metazoa; phylum Chordata; class Aves; order Passeriformes; family Corvidae; genus Corvus; species Corvus cornix. The sequence goes on from NC_046355.1 coordinate 177,884, forward strand.
TTTCTATCAAGAATTTGCATGGACTGATGGATTTAACTCGGTTACAGCACAGCCTGAGGACGCCAGGAAGCCCAGCAGGAACTCTGAGGTGAGGTACAACGAATTCCAGCATTTTGCTTTCAAAGGGGCAGCTGGGCTTAAGCAACAACACGGGTTTGATGTGCAGGGACATGAAAACCACCCAAAAAGCACTGAGGAATGGGAAAAGCCTGGTTTGTGTTCCCAGCCTCTCCCTCCTCCCAGGCTGAGCTGCTCAGTCCCATCTCCTGCCACTGCACACGTCAGGAGCCCTGAGAACTCCACTCTAAATCAGTAATTCCATGGGTCCAGGATTTTTAGGGCATGTTATGAGGTGAAGGATTCATTAGGAAGACCAAAAATCCCTCATTTCCTTTCCCCAGGCCACTCAGACCCTGCTGAGGTGTCGGTGCCACTTCCTGCTCCTCATCCCTGTCCCTGCTCCGACTCTCATCGGCACAAAGGGAATTATTTTAACTCTTTCCTCCAAAATCAGGGGTGGATTTCCCACAAGGTGGGAACCTTCACTCAGCAGCTGCTTGATGCCTCTGGTCTACCACAACTTAAAGCCACACATTCCCCATTTCCCTCCTCCAATGTGAAACGTTCCCAATCCCCCTCCTCCATCGTGTTTTGAACAGGATAAACCATCCTGATAAGAGACTTAAGGATTGGGTTTTTTCCTCATCCCTTTTCCTGCTCAAGGCAATTTGAATTTTCATCCTCCATCCCCCCACTGGTGCTGCAGAATCCACATCCCACAGGTTCAGCTACAACAGAGCAGCTCCAAAGCTGCATCTTTTAAGGACAATTTGGACCTCCTGAATCGCCTCCAATTTCATTTTTTGGTATTAAAGATACAAATGTTGCAGGCCATGATTCAACAGACATTCAGTCCTCAAGGTCTTGTCGGTGCTAACTTTGAGTGCAAGGAGGAGTAGTTAAAAGTCTCCTCCACACAAGCAGCGGTTTTCCCCAAAAATGCACCTTTCCTACTAATTTCTGTTTTCAGAACACCCAAAACTACTTTCCTTCCATTCCTACCTTTAAGTCTTGCTAGAGGTGTAGAATTCTGTCCATTTTCAAAAGCTGAATGGATTGCCAAGACTTTAAAATAGACTCCCTGAAGCTGAAGAACTGAAATTAATGATTTCTATCTCCAGGGAAGGCAGAAAGGGTTACACTGGGAGTATTAATCCATTCTAGGCTGTAATTACATTTTAACAAGAAGAAATGGGTTTGTATGTCACTGAATGATACCTCAATATCCCTCTGGAAATCAAACAGGTCAATTCGCTGCCAGTTACTGCCATCCAGGGCCAGAACATTCCATGCCTTTATCGGGGGAAAAAATGTAAATGTGCGGTTAATATGAAAAAAAAAAGGTCAGTGGGGAGCCAGTTACAGTTTGTTCCTTTGAGAAACAACATTCTGTCCCAGGTGGGGAGGCAACAGGTAATTCCAGCCAGCAGGGAGAACTGGGCTGGCACCAGCAGCACCTGCAGGGAGCAGGGATCCCTCACAACTCGGAATTCCGATTCCCCCAGCCAAGGAAGAGGCGCCCTGGCTGCTTCCACTCCCTTGGGAGGTGGAGCTGGGAGCCAGGAGAGTGCTTGGAGCTCGGCTATCTTCACATTCCTGGCTGGAATCTCCTCCCCAACACCTCAGAGGACTCCTGGGCACAGGTGAGTCCCCTGGGGGACCCCACACGGGGCAGCTGCGCTGACAAAGGGTTTGGTTTTTGTTTAAATAACCAAAATCTCCGGCGGTTCCTGCTCCGAAAGAGAAGCAGGAACTCGGAGCTGGTCACTGTGCCCTCAGCCAGGAGCACAGGGCTGCATTTAAAGTTCTGCTTACGTCACCAAGGTAAACAAGCGGAGCTTGTAGCAACCAGGAGCCAGCGTTGTGCAAGAGCCAGGGATAAACACAGGGGGATTTTCCACCCCATCTGCCCCGTGCACCGAGCTCAGCCCCAGCACAAACACCAGCTCTTGGGCAGCAGTTAGTGCAGAGTTACAACAGACAGCAGAACTGAGCAAATTCAATTGATTTTTTGGGGGGTTTAAAGCTCAATGCTGATATTTGTTTTAAGGTCTGGTTACAGCCAGGAGAAGAGCAGTGGGAAATGCCCCAGTGGCTGTGTAATTCCATGGGCAGTGTAGGGAACGTTCCAGAGCCTTCCTGCACATCCCTGCAGGAACTTCCCGTGCTGTGCCACGGAATGTGGTCCGTGCTGTGTTCCCTGTGCAAACAGGAGCTGGGACAGGCCAGGAGAACACTCTGACATTGGCAAAGAGTCCCTGACAGCCCATTCTGGCCAATATTGCTCTGCTGGATTTCAGCTGGAAGCTCTTTCCCTGCAAGGCCTGTGTTATTCAGGTCATCACTGTAATGCCCAGACACCACACTGGGTATTTTTTAATGCAATTAACAATGTTTAAGCATCCTTTTTTTTAAAAATTCCAATGTATTTAAAGTAATTAAATCAGTCGTGGTTGAGGTTTGGAGCCAGGACTGATGGGTTTTTGCAGGTGTCACCCAGCCAGGATGGTGAACACACCACTCCAACTCCTTCCCTGGATCACCATCCCACCCTTGCTGTGCTGCTTCCTCTGGGAGCTACCAGACACTGGCAGGAAAAATAAACCTGAATAAATCTGGAAGCTCCAGATAAATGGACCTTCCAGTCCAGTTGGAGGAATTTTCCCAAACAAATAATCCAAGTTGGATTTCATCAAGTGAAGCCCACAAAGGATAAGAAAAACCCCTCATTTTATTTCCCTGCTTACTCCAACTATCTCCAAGGAGAAAATAAACGTTGACTGTGCAGCATCTTTGTGAATCAGAATTCCTGTCTTTCCACCAAAACCCACAGGATGCCATTTTGGACTCATCCCACGCTGGGGATTTCAGGGGTGTGAGGTCCCTGTACAAACCCAGAACGAGGGGAGAGCTCTGGGCAAAAAGTCAGCCCCATCCCCTTGGTACCTGGGACATTGGACAATGCTATTCCAGCTTGGAATTCCCCCTCACTGGGGCTATGGGAATTTTCCAGGACTTCCAGGGGACACTAAATAACTCCAGCTGAGTGGCACAAAACTCCCTGGTCCAACCCCCCTGGGGTGACGTGCTGGGGATGCTGGAGAGGGAGGATTGGCACCCAAGTCCAACCCCCTGCTAAAATCCACCAGGAAAGAGGAAGGTTCTTACCCTGGAAACTTGAGCACAACGACACAGAGTGACCACATCCAGGAAAGAGAAAATTCTGGAACAGAAATAAGAGATACCTTATTGGTTATTGACATTTAAAACAAAAGGGACATGGAAAACAAAGGGGTGAAAGCAGAAAAAAAAAAAAAGACTGGGACAGCAAAACTTCTTTGTGATTCGGCTGAAAGCTGAACTGTGAAAAGAAGTGCAGAGGCAGCAATTCCCAAATGGAAGCAAAACACAGCTATGGAGCCACTGGGAAACAGAAACCTCACACCTTGGAGTAGTTCCTGACCCCAAATCAGTGACTGCTCACCCAAAGCGAGCCTTGCAGGAGCCCCACACTGGGACAGGACAGGGAGCACCACCAGGGCTGCTGGGCTGGCTGTGACTCCGCACAGGAGTGACTCCAACACGCCAGCACCTTCAGCAGCAGCTCCCAAAGCGGGCAGTGCCATCCCTCATTCCCAGGGATGGAGGCAGGGCACAGCCTGGATTCGGTGCCCGGATTATTCCTGGTTCGCCCAGCGGTGATGGCAGGGCTGGAGCAGCTCTGCTGGGAGGAGAGGCTGGGACAGCTGGGCTTCTTCAGGCTTCAGGGTGACCCAACTGTGGCCTCCCAGTACCTGAAGGGGCTACAGGAAAGGTGAAGCAGGACTGTTCCCAAGGGCCTGGAGTGCCAAGATAAGGGGGAATGGGGTTAAACTGCCAGAGGGAAGGGTTGGATGGGATATTGGGAAGAAATTCCTTCCTCTCAGGGTGGGGAGGGGCTGGAATGGGTTTTCCAGAGAAGCTGTGGCTGCCCCATCCCTGGAAGTGTCCCAGGCCAGGCTGGAGCACCCTGGGATAGGGGAAGGTGTCCCATGGCAGGGGGTGGGAATGGATGGGACTTAAGGCCCCATCCAGGGTTCCATGCTCCCACAACTGGCAGAGCCAGATGTGCTCAGCCAAGAGGGACCAACCACGTTGTGGTCACTCCTGAGTGTCACCCTGGGCCAGGACACACCCCGGGGACATGGCCAACGCCCGGGGCTATTATTGGGATAAAGGAATGACAAGGCTGAGACTGCCAGGCTTTTCCCTCGGGATCACACCCCCCCAGCTGTGGATGCAGGAAGCCCCGAGCTCATGGAAAGCTCCCAATCTGCACCAAGACATCAATAATGTATAAAATTCAATGGGGTTTCAATGTCACTTTATGGTTGATGGTTCTTCAAACAATCGTGTCCCAAAGCAGACAAGGTCAAGCAGAGGGTGGGAGGACATCAAGGTCTCGTTCCCTTTGGGAACAATTATAAAACTGTAGGTTTTGCAAAGATAATACAAAGAGTTCGACCACAATATGCTTTAATATTTTAATTTAATATTCTCAACTTGAAGGCCACCCGAAAGAGAAGGCAAGTGTCGTCAGCCAGGAGCATCCTGAGCAGCAGGGATGGAAAAAGCACTTCAGAAACACCAATATTGGGGGGAAAGGGTGTTCCTGATGAAGGGTGAATGCAGATGGTTCAGCAGAACATTGATGCTAAAGGTATCACACAGCAGCACTCAGCTAAACCAGGATAAACAGCCACGTTCCCTCCTGTGCTCCCACACTTCCCAGGGATACTCGTGGATCCAAGGAGTTAAGGGGTTAAGATTCAAGGGGTTCAAGGCACTTCTGATCTTATCGAGAGACAAAACTGACAGTGATGTGCTGGGGAAAGCTCTGGAGAAGATCCCACGTGCATTTTAACACCGTTTGGGATCCCCAGTTCTGCATTTCAGAGCAGCTTCCCCCTCCCTGCCTACGGACAAGGCTCCCCCTGCCCCCAATGTCATTTACTGGTGTCCAAGGGTTTATTCAGCACCATGTCCATGCACAACAATACCAGGAAAACCTGGGGAAATGAGAGAAGCTGGGGAAAATTCTTATTTACTCCTACAGCGGGAATTTAGGGTGAAAGTAAAACTTCAAATTCTACGGGAGCAGCGGCTGGGTCACTCACTATGGAAGTTTTCTCTGTTTTCATTAAAATTCCCTTCTCCACGGGAATCCCAGACTGCCAATAACCACCTCATCCCTCTATCAGGGCTGGTAGATCTCAGATAAATTCTCTTCCACTTCCTGCTCCTCCCTTCCCAGCCTGCCCACACAATAACAGGGATGCACCCCGGCCAAACCCTCACCCCTCTCCCTCCCCAGCACAGAGATCTCAGCTCTGAGAACCTCCAGAGCCTTTTCCAGTGTTCCCTCAGCTCCTCTTGCTCTTGTCCAAGACCCTGAGTCAATGAATCAGCAGAATCAGGCCGCAAAAATGACTTTTTCACAGCAGTCACTCCTTGCTTGTGGATTTTACTGGATCCAGCTGCTCCCCATGGGCCAGGAAGGGCAGCAAGGAGCACAGGTAAAGTCCTGCAGGCACCATGACCCAAGCTGAGAAATCCACTGAAGCCCTGAGGAGGTGCTTTTCCCTCTCCAAGGAACTGCTGGAGAACATTAAAATACCCCAAGCCCCACAGATAAGCAGTGACTGAGCAGCAGCAGAAAGTTGATCAGCACTACTTCAATGATTTCCCCCAATTCTGCTTTAACAGCCCCAAAGGCACCGTGCTGGGATATTTATTTTTCCACCCAAACAGGATTCCTGTTCTCACAGCTGCCTGATGAGCCCTTTCACATCGGTCTTTTTACTCTTGAGAGTTGACAGTGGAGGAAATAATCCACAAAATTGACTTTATCATCAAACAGTGATCACAGACTGAGCTTCCCAAACAGGAATTAAGTCTGGAATTGCAGCAGATTAAATTGTCACACAGCAAAGGGACTCCCTACGTGTATGGTTTTGTCTGAACAGCTCAGCTCTGCACAATTTGGGTAAAACATACTCACTTTGAGCAATTTTCAGGTTTCAACCTCTTAATCCACTCAGGGGTTTCTAGGACTCCTCACTTTCCCACTGCTGCTCTAATTAGATTAAGGTCAAGACTCTCATGAAATCCCTGGATGCTGCGGGCTCCAAGGTGAGCCAGCTTAGACCTTCAGCCTTCTAAAATTATCCACACTGATTTCTGCCAGCGACCCCCCCACCATCCCAGTTCAATTCCAGTTCAATTCCAGTTCATTTCCAGCTCAATCCTGCTCCCACGGGCTGGGCAGGGGGACAGAAACCACAGCTCTGCTGCCAACTCAGTGCTCCCCCTGGGCACAGCTCCAGCTCCCGAGGGATAAAGCAGCGTGCGGGGATGGCAGAGCCAGGGCTGGGGGTGTGCTGGGGATGTGTTGGGCAGGGCTGGACGAGCAGAGCACGGAGTCAAAGCCGCTTAAGACAGGAGGGAGCTGCAAACTGCTTGACCTGCCCGTGACCCAGCAGGAGCAGCTGAATTCCCGCAGCCTGATCCCTGCTCCCGGCCAAGTGGGAGCTGTGCAGCAGCCCCACGTCACAGTGGCAGTGCAGCCTCCTTCAGGAGGGCAGCAGGGAACGCCTCTGCCAGGGAAATCCAGGCTTGGCGCTGGGGGCTGGCTGCCAGGACTGGCAGGCAGCCCCCAGGAAGGAAAACACCTCTCCAACAGCAGTGGGAATGCAGGGAAACAGGGACAGGATGCCCCTCTGGGGACACAACCACAGCTGGAGCCAGCAGAGACCAGGGAGTCACCACTGGGAGTCACCGAGGCAGACACTGACAGGGAGGAGCTGGAGCAGCCAAGGAGCGAGGGGGCAGTGGAGGGAACTCTGCCTTTTGCTGCTGTGGCTCACTGCTGGCTGTGTGAAGGCACAGTCACCTCCAGAGGTGTCACCTCCTGGCTCTCAGCTGGCGGGAGACAAAGCTGGGGCAGGCGCAGCAGTGCCAGGACACGGATTGGTCACCACCTGCTGGGGCTGGGGCTGCCCCTGCATCCCTGGCAGTGTCCCAGGCCAGGCTGGACGGGGCTTGGAGCAGCCTGGGCTAGTGGGAGGTGTCCCTGCCCATGGCAGGTGGAACCAGACAATCCCCAAGTCCCTCCCAGCCCAAACCATCCTGGGATCTGTGACCTCTCCACCCATGTCCTGCTCTCTGGACACACAGGACAAACGTCCCTGTCCCAGGTGAGGCAGAACACGATGCCAGCGCTGCATCCCAGACACGGGACATCCGTCCCAGGACAGCCCTCGGGAGCACCACCCCTCTTGCTACATCCCTGTACTTTTAGGGATAAAGGCTGCTGTTCTCCCCTTTCACATCCTCCTCCTCTTTATTTTGCCTAAGTGCAGCTTTCACTCCACAAACCAGGGACCCCAGAGCCATCTGAGAGTGCCTGGAGCAGGGAACAGGACTTCACAGAGCAGTGCCCAAACACACCAGCCTTTGTCCTGCACACAGGGACACCCATTTACAGGAGATTCCCGCAGAAAACCCATCCAAGTTTCCCTTTCAAAGGCTGCACTGTCAATGCACAGTAATTAATTTTCGCAGTATGCTAACAGTGAATTCCAGCTCTCCAAACCATTACTTATGAGCTTTAAACATTTATCAACTCCCGATTTTCCCTCGGTTCCACCCGATCCCGAACAATTCCCTGCTCTGCAGCAGGTTGGGATGATCAGTGACAGCAGGACACAACAGGCACAGACATTTCCACAGGGCTGTGGCTTGTCCTGATGCAAATCCCTGCTCCACGCAGGACCATCCCTCCTTCCTGCCACAAATCCTTCTCCAACTGTCCGGCAGTGTTCATGGAATGGTTTGGGTTGGGAGGGACCTTAGGGATTGTCTGGTTTCACCTGCCATGGGCAGGGACACCTCCCACTATCCCAGGCTGCTCCAAGCCCCGTCCAGCCTGGCCTGGGACACTGCCAGGGATGCAGGGGCAGCCCCAGCCCCAGCAGGTGGTGACCAATCCATGTCCTGGCACTGCTGCGCCTGCCCCAGCTTTGTCTCCCGCCAGCTGAGAGCCAGGAGGTGACACCTCTGGAGGTAACTGTGCCTTCACACACCCAGCAATGAGCCAAACCTCAACCCTCTGGCTCCACTCAGGATCACTCCACTTCCATCCACCAGCAACCTCACCCAGGCTCCAAGCGAGGTTCTGCTCCTGGGGAGCTCAATGCCCACACACCTCTCCTTCCCTGAAATCCATGCAAAATTCCATTTACATTCCATCACCCAACCCTTTTCTCCCTACCCTATTCCCCACATTCCCAGTGCCACACGGACTCCCAGCCTCACCCATCAGGGCTCTTCACCACCTGTCCCCAACCTAACCCTTGTCTTGTCACCTCAGCACAAGGACAAACCCTGGCTTTGTTGCATCTGCTCCCATCAGAAAAAGAAAATCATCTCAGAAAATCCAGAAAGACAACTTTTTGTCACTCTTCTGCTGCTGCACATCCCAGCCATGGTTCAGGACAAGCACAGTTGCTGCCACCTGCAAACTCCTCCTGTGGTGGCTGTGACTCCATCCTGCTCCTCCCAGAGGTGCCTCTCTTCCCCAGGTCCTGGGAGCTCATTTCACCCAGGGATCTCCACACACATGGACAATCATTTCCCGTGTCCCAGGCCCCAATCCCAAATATCTACACGGCAGGAGGGAGGGCTCTAACACATTGTGCTCTGGGGTGAGGAATACAGGAATAAAAGAGGCAGAATCAGGTGGGATATACCCTTCCAGAGGAGGCAGTGCACTGAAAACGAAGGATAGTCATCCCTTTTCCCTGTTCCTTTCATTCCAGCAGCACTTCCTTGGCTCACACTCCCCTCCCCAGACCTCACTGCCACCGAGTGTTGACAGAGCCACAGTTTCTCGCAGTGTAAGAACGCTGTTGCTGTTAATAATTCAAGATTCCATCTGCCTCCGCTTTCCCCATTTCCAGTCCAACACCTGAGTTTAAAGCACTGAAAAACTCGACTCTGCTTCCAGAGCCCAAACTGTGCCCGTGAGGGACAATCATCCCCCACACTCCCCTCCTGCTTCCCACAGGAGAGGGCAGAATTATCCACAGACACCTTGAGGGTCTTAAAGGACTTTCCCAACCCTAACAATCCACAAAGTCTGAGCTGTTTGGGGTTTGCTGCAGAAGCAGCAGCCATGGTGTCCTTAACGAGAGCCCTGTATACAAGAGCAACTCCTTACTTGTTTCCCTTAACTTTGATAAGGGCCTCCTGCTCTCTCGGGAAAATGCCTACCAGGGAAATGACTGCAGCCCTGAACACCAGGTGTGAATGTTTCTCCTTTATCTCCCAGAACGCTGGGACATGGCATGGTTGAATGAGTGGCTGATAACGGGCACAAAAGTCTGCCCTGCCAGCTGTTTGGGGGTGTAGCTGTTTTGTCCTTCCCCCTGCATGTTCCCAAATCCTTCTTAAAACTTTCCCATGGTAGAAACATATAAATACTGGAGTGTGTGTAATAAAGATGGATCCTGCTAGATGAAACAGTGCTCTCTGTTCGTTTTTCTCCAAGCTGCTGCAAAATAGCTCCTGAACACGGACACCATCACTGAATCTCCAGCAGCAGCCGCCGCGTTTGAACTGAGCTGCGCCTGGAAGGGACCCCGATTTTTCATCTCCAGCTGCTGGACAGGTAAGATCCGAATGTAGAACTACGGGACAGGCTACATCCCACGAGCAGCAGCTTTATTTAAGAGATTTTGCAGAGAATTTTGAAAGAACAGGGATTTAACACCCCGACAGCTAAGTTAGCTGCTTTATTAGTATGGTTGATTAACAACTGTAACACATTCCCCCACCCCCCCGGTTCCTACAGCGCTACGGTGTGGAAAAGGTGGGAGTGGAGTTCGAGGCAGAGAGAGAGCAAGGGCGGCCGGTCACGGACGATATGTTAATGATATGTTAATCACATGGAAAACCGTATTTACCGCTTTGAAAACTTTGCAGCCTGCCGAGCAAGTCCGTGAACGCCCTGCCACAAATGCTTTAAATTTGGAGGCTGCTGCGAATGTTAGCAATGCCTCTGCAGAAGTGCCTGCAGAGTCAGGGGACGGGCATTCTGGGGGATTTGGGAAGTCTTTTGATCCTGGTTCTGTCGATCCTGAGAAAAGGTGTGATCGCTACCCTCCTGTAGCTCCTGTAAAACATTCAGCAGCGGCGCCTGCCGCTGCAGCTCGAGTGTCAGCTAATTCCTATCCTCCCCTCGCGTCCACAACTTTACAACTCAACGCCGAATCCTTTACGCGTTCACTCGACAGCGGCGCGGGATCGGCGGCACCCGATGGCGGAGGAGAGCGGCGCCTGCAGCTCTGTGCTCAAGAAGCGGGTCCGAGCCGCGGGCAGGGGCCGGCAAAAACGGCCCGGCAGCGACCAGGAACGGGAGAGCAGCGGGGAGGAGGGCAGCACCGAGGTGCGGAACGAGCGGCGGCGGGACACCCGCCAACCCCATGATCCGCAAGAGGGAGAGGCCGGAGTACGCGCCGAGCAGCAGCGAGGATCCTGCCAAGGAGATGGGAGTCACCTACAAAGCGACCAGGTCAGCGAAACCTGTTGGCCCAGGAGACATGGGAGCCACAGCAGTGTATGAACTGGACACGGAGAAGGATGCTCAAGCCATCTTCGAGCGCAGCCAGAAAATCCAAGAGGAGCTGAGAGAAAAGGAAGATGATAAAATTTACCGTGGCATTAACAACTACCAGAAGTACGTGAAGCCCAAGGACACATCGATGGGCAACGCCTCTTCAGGAATGGTCAGGAAAGGCCCCATCCGTGCCCCGGAGCACCTGCGGGCCACGGTGCGCTGGGACTACCAGCCCGACATCTGCAAGGACTACAAAGAGACCAGGTTCTGCGGCTTCGGGGACAGCTGCAAATTCCTGCACGACCGCTCGGACTACAAACACGGCTGGCAGATGGAACAGGAGCTGGACAAAGGCTGCTACGCCTTCAACGACGATAAAAACTACGAGGTGAGCAGTGATGAGGAGGACGTGCCTTTGAAATGCTTCATCTGCAGAGGTTCCTTTAGGAACCCCGTGGTCACCAAGTGTCGGCGCTACTCCTGTGAGAGCTGTGCCCTCCGGCGCTATCGCAAATCCCAGCGCTGCTGCGTCTGTGACAAGCAAACCAACGGGGTATTCAACCCCGCCAAAGAGCTCACGGCGAAATTGGAAAAACACAAAGGAGAGGAAGAAGAGGAGCAGCAGCCAGACCGCGGAGAGGATCCACAGTAACAGAACACGTTTGGTACATAACTGAGTAAAGCTTTAGTAGGAGAAAAAAGAAAAAAGAGATGCAGAAGCAGCAGCCATGGTGTCCTTAACGAGAGGCCCGTATACAGCGACTCGTTTCTTGTTTCCCTTAACTTTGATAAGGGCCTTCTGCTCTCTCGGGAAAATGCCTACCAGGGAAATGACTACAGCCCTGAACACCAGGTGTGAATGTTTCTCCTTTATCTCCCAGAACGATGGGACGTGGCATGGTTGAATGAGTGGCTGATAAGGGGCACAAAAGTCTGCCCTGCCAGCTGTTTGGGGGTGTAGCTGTTTTGTCTTTCCCCCTGCACGTTCCCAAAACATATAAATACTGGAGTGTGTGTAATAAAGATGGATCCTGCTAGATGAAGCAGTGCTCTCTGTTTGTTCTTCTCCAAGCTGCTGCAAAATTTGCCAACGGGGCCATCCTGCCAGGAGCTGAACATCTGGCTCCTATTGACAAGGGACAGGACAAAGTCCACTCGAGTGTAACTGGAGCAGAGGGATTAACTTTTGTTTTCAATTCAACCCCTCAGAGAAGCAGAATCCTGTTCTCTACATCAGCCCATCCTCACCGGTTACTCTCATTAAGGACCTGATTTAAAGCTCCTCCGTTCACCAAACAGGCAGGCAGCAAATCAATCCAGCCTTTAAAACCCCAAAACTCAATCCCATTCAGCACAAACTAATGACACAGACCTTGGACCTGCCTCTGTTTGGGTCTGGCTTTATGAGCAACCCGATCCAAGCTCACCATGTGGGAGCACAGCAGCAAAATCCTGGATGCAAACAACAACCCCCCCGGCGTCCAGGGAGGACTCACCGAAGCAGCAGCTCTTTGGGCAGTTTTTTGTTGATCGCAGCTTCATCGTTGTTTGAGAACATCTGCAAATAGAAAAAATGACACCATTTAGCCACATCTCAAGGGAACAAACCCTGCTTTACTCCAGGGAAGAAGTGGTTGGTTAATGAGGCCATTTCCAGACATCTGGACCGATAAATTCCTAACAGATAAACTTTGTGCTGCAGCTTTCCAGCTCCTGGTCTGGACCACAGCTGGGTGGGGTATTACATCAAAATATCTTAAAATGTGGTGCAAGGATGCTCTGTGGATTGAGAGATTAAACGGAAACTGAGATTTGCAGCTGTTTTAGTGAAGTAAATGATAATCAGGATGTGCTTGTGAGTTGGCACTGACTGGGGAGGCTCCCTCAGCATTTTGGGGGGTGCCCCAAGGCACAGACACATCAAAACCGGGAGGTTTTACAGATCAAACCTCTGGCCAAGGGGCTGAAGGGAAGAGGAGTCCAGCAGCCCAAATATCCACCAAACAGAGGTAGAAGGTGCAGGTGTAGCAGGGCTGGTTTCTGTGATGGAAAAGGTGAACAGAGAAACAACAAACTCTTGCAGGGCCCAGAACGTTCTCCCAGCCCTCAGGAGCGCTGGGACAAACAGAACTGATTTTTAAACCACCAAGAAGGGTTTAAAGGGAGTTGTGATCTCTGGTGCTGCACCAGGAGGAGGGATAATGCTGGGAAAGCTCCGTGTTCTTCCAAGGCAATGAGGCCAGAGCTGGTTCCTGTATCCCTCCAAATCCATGGACGACACCTGATGCACTTCGAATGGACTCTGGGACCAGGTAAAACCATCTCAGGCACTCTAAAAACGGGAGAACCTTTATTTTTTCCTAAGGATTCCCAAGGAAAATAGAGAGCAAAGCCTCATGTGGCTCGTGAGAACTATCGAAATAAACACAGTTCTAAGATTTGGTATTGTGAGGCCGTGGGGAAAATCCAGCAGCTCCCAAACACCCTGTCCCTGAGCATGGATCCATCACATCCCAAATATCCTGTCCCTGAGCATGGATCCAACACATCCCAGATATCCTGTCCCTGAGCATGGATCCAATCCCACCACATCCCAAATATCCTGTCCCTGAGCATGGATCCATCACATCCCAAATATCCTGTCCCTGAGCAGGGATCCAATCCCACCACATCCCAAATATCCTGTCACTGAGCATGGATCCAATCCCACCACATCCCAAATATCCTGTCCCTGAGCATGGATCCAATCCCACCACATCCCAAATATCCTGTCCCTGAGCATGGATCCAATCCCACCACATCCCAAATATCCTGTCCCTGAGCATGGATCCATCACATCCCAAATATCCTGTCCCTGAGCACGGATCCATCACATCCCAAATATCCTGTCCCTGAGCATGGATCCAATCCCATCCCCCATCAAAGCACCCACCATAACCTAACATGAAATCCAATGTGAAAATCCAATGTACAGCCTTCAAATGCTCCAATCAGCGATGGAAATCTGGGAATTGAGGAACCATCATCCCCAGAGAACACCAAACCTCAGGACTTTAGAGTCAAACGCTGGGCTCCCAAATCCCCGTTCGCTTTTGCGTTATCCCAAGGCACCAGAGCACGATGCTGAAGGGGGAACTCTCAAACTTCCTTCCCAAAATGTCACCAGCAGAAGTGCTGCTCTCCCCACAGACCCTTTTATCACTTCCCACCAGGAATATCACAAGTCCTGAGCAGGATCCAGACCGGCAGCTCTCAGCCCAATTTGCTGCCGATTAAACGAAGTTTTGCCATTCCCAGCCAGCACAGCTCCACGGGCTTTTCCCTCAGACCTCCACTCTGGAGCCACAGTGGGTGGCGACAGACATTCCCAAGGCTGGGAAAGCAGCCCCTGTGCATCCTGGGACAGGATCAGCTAATTAAATTGATTAGCTCATCGATTAGGAAATCGAGGAAATCATGGAGAGAGCTCTAATGGAGGAGGAATGCAGAGGAATTATTCATGGGAAAAGGAGATGTGATTTCTTTCCCCCCCAATTACAGGGGCACACAGGTAGATCCAAACCCTTTCCCACAACTGTCCAGACTTCTGAACCAGGACCCTCCTCCCAAAGAAAGGATCAGAGAAATTAAAGCAGCAACCAGAGAGCAAGAGCAGACTTCCAAAAAGGAACCAGAGCAGAACAGAACAAGAGCAGGAAGGGTTAAAACAGAGATTCCAGAAGGAGCCAGGAGCCTCCTCTGCCTGATCACAGGGAACTCAGCCCATCAAATCCCTCAGCAGCAAAATCTCACCTCGATTCCAGCACAAATCCCATCCCTAGCCTGGTTTCTGCAGGAGTTTCCCTTTGACCAGCACTAATCGAAAGGAATGTTTGTTTTTTGTCTTACTAAAAATAGTCCTTGGACTTAAAACATGATGGGGCCCAGGCAAGATGGGCTCTGTGGTAGAACCTCAGCTCTGGAATTCCCCCTCTCCCCTGGAAGGCTGGGAAGAGCCAGGGTACATCTCCAGACCTATTTTCTCCAGCCTTCCTCCAAAGCCTGAGGCTCAGATGGCAGAGGCTGGGAGAAAACAGGCTGGAATTGGGATTTTGCAAAGTCATGGCAGTACGTACAGCTAAATATACCATGGACATGGGGACTTTCTGGCAAGTCCATACAAAAATAAAGCTCTGAAAAAATGTCAGAGGCTATTCTAGACTTCCAGGCTTTCAAAACACTTCTAGGGATAAAAACGAAATGCCCCGAGTTTGCTTTTCTTAACATCTCTTTCATCCTCTTTAATACCAGGTGTTGTCCAATAGAAGAAATTCTTCTGGACAGGACACAGAAAAACACATTTTTCATGTATGTAAATTTTCAGTTCTGTACCAGACACAGAATCTTCCACCAAGGAGCAACTTCGGTGCCGTGTGAAGCCATGTGGGATATTGGGAAGCAATTCCTGGCTGGGAGGGTGGGGAGGCCCTGGGATGCATTTCCCAGAGAAGCTGTGGCTGTCCCTGGATCCCTGGAAGTGTCCAAGGCCAGGTTGGATGGGGCTTGGAGAACCCTGGGACAATGCAAGGTGTCCCTGTGGAGCTGGATGAATTTTAAGGTCCAGCCCAAACAGTTTGAAATTCTATGAAATCAAGGAAGTTTATAAAAACAGATGGGCAAAAGTGACCAAAAGGTAAAGCTGTCACAGCCTTACACTCAGCACAACGTGCAATTGCCCATTTGCTTTAAAAACTCTTCCTTTGCCCTCAAGAATATAAAGAACGTGACAAATTGGCTCCATTCCTGAAGCAGTCCTGCAGATGTGGCTAACTCCCACATTTCCCTGCTCACAGGGCAGGGGACAGAGCTGCTGCTCAGGCCTCAGTCACATCAGGGCTGTGTCACCCTGAACGGGGTCACCCGTGTGCCACCACCCAGGACAGCTGGCAGCGTCTGAGTGTCCCTGCACAGGGAACACCCACGTGCCCAGGAGGAGGTGAACAGCAGCTGGTGCAAGGTGTGGGTGCAGCAGCTCGGCCCAGACGGGCGTCACTGGAGCTCCAGTTCAAAGCATGGCTTTGTGTCATTACTGCAGCCGCTCATCTGGTGGGGCTTTGCCACGGATCAAGCTCCAAAATCCATGGAAGCACTTGGCTCTCTCCTGGCTCATGGAATCAAAAGTAGTTTGGGTTAGAAGGGACCTTGAAGCCCACCCAAGGCCACCCCCTGCCATGGGCAGGGACACCTCCCACTATCCCAGGGTGCTCCAAGCCCTGTCCAACCTGGCCTCAGGCACTTCCAGGGATGGTGAGTCCATATCCTCTCTGGAAAACCCATTCCAGGGCCTTGCCACCTTCACAGGGGGAATTTTCCCCTCACATCCAATCCAGGCCTGCTCCATCAGTTTGAAGCCTTTTCCCTTGTCCTGTCCCTCAATTCCTGATGCAACCTCAGCAGCCCCAGGGCCAAAGCCAACACGGTGTCAGCCCGATGCCCACTCTGAACCCAAACACTTCAAAGCAGAAAATTCAAAGCTCGATGGAGAAAAAGGGATAAAGATAATTCAGAGCTTCAGTGGCTGCAGGGTTAGAGGAGGCAGCTGGGCCAGTTGTGACGGTGAGACACAGAATTATCCACCTTGATGTTCACTCCAGGGAAAAAGAACCTGGATCTGGCACCGCTGGAGAGCATGAGGCTGCCTGGGAAGCACCAACACAACACCAAGGGCACCACCAGGGAGACACAGAGAGGGGAAGGGAGAAGGTGACACCTATTTCTGTACGAAAACCAACCAAGAGACACCCACAGAGGTGGGCAGGAAATAAAAGCCATGAACATTCCCAGAAACACAACCAATAAAGCGCTGCACATCTCTATACTAAGCAAAGCTCATGCCACAGGAACAACGCAGAACTTAAACCCATAATCTATGAAATATTAGTAAATATTGTCATTTTAAACCACTCCTACTTGGTTTACTTGTGGGACAGCACCTGTGTGAGATGACAAACTTGTTACCAAAGCAGTGATGGTGTGCTGAGGATGAAACTGCAGCTGCTCTGAGACCTGGAGCTCACTGCCCTCATGGGCCTCTTCTAACTCAGGATATTCGAGGGTTCTGTGAGCCTTGACCCACGAGGAAATGCTGGCCAGACCCTCCACTGCTGCACAGAACCACAGGAAATTAAGCAATTCAAACCAAGCCAGAAACCAGGATGCAATTATTAATTATTAGAGAGCAAATAATGCGCTCTGGAAACTGGTTTTAGGTTGGGAAAGGTGGGGAATCAACCACTGATGGCAGAAATTAAGGATTACATCCATAGCTTGAATATTTTGGAGTTTACATCCCACCCAGTCTCTATCAAGACACTTTGGAGATGAACCTTCCAAGCTCTCAAAGTCTTTTCTCTTCTGAAACCTCTGTGTGAATTTGTTCAGAGATTAAACCCTGAGTCTGAGATGCACTGGGAGGTTTCTCCAGCTGTAAGGCTGCTGGCTGCCAGCCCAAATTCCAGGATTTCTGGTAGAATTTGTACCAATTTTATCTGTTATTGTCCACATGGAGATGAACAAGCCCAGTACAGTCACTGACACAAGACAAACCTCACCCACAACTCCAATCTAATAAAAAAAGCTGAGCACCAACCACAAAACAACAAGAAAAATGTGGAATTTACTCTGCATTTCCTTTGGAAAAGCTCAGTGAAGCTTTGAGACAGCTTCTTACAAACACGGTCAGTATGTACTGACACCTTGCCTTGAGTTCTGCTCATCTGGGGAAAAAATTCCACTGCTGTGACAAAGCTCAAATAACAGAGACATCGGTTCCCTTCCCAGGACAAGATTGCGGGAAGCAGCAGCTGGAACAGGCTGAGCTGCCTTCCTGGAGGCAAAGCAAATATTACACTGCAGAGATAAGTCACAGTGAAGTGACAGCGAAATCCAAGGGCTCCTCGGAGGACGCCATCCAAAGAATGAAGTTGTTTACATCCACAAGCAGCTCCGACCGAGGGAATTTTCCCTCCAGCCTGTAGTTACATAGGGAATTTTATTTAAAAACCCATCCAGTTTAATCTGCATTAGGTCTCCAAGGAAATGGCTGGCTGCTGGATGAAGCCAGGCTGTCACAAGCTCTGGTGTGGCTGTCGGGATGCTCCGTTGGGATAAGGAGGGATGGGAACGCGGCCGCTGCCCGCTTGCCCCGCGCAGTGCCACGGCCACGCTCGCCCCGCTGGCTCCCAACCAGGGCTCTGCTCAGGCAAAATCCTGACTAAGCAGGACAAACAGAAATAGACCCCAGCCAAAAAGGCTTATTATAGGCTTAATATTCCTAAAAATAGCTGGATAGGCAGGGCACTGGATGGGCACTCTTGCATCGCCACTTCCTCGCTTGCTGTTTAGTTGGGAAAGTTTAAATTCCTGCTGGGATGGAGGAGCTATGTGAGTCCAGCCTGCATTAGGGACAAATTGAATAAAGAGGCTTTTTCTGAGGTTTTTTGAACCAGCAATGATCCAGAGCTCAGTCAAACCCTACAGGAATGGAGCCGAGGATGAAGCTCTTCCTGCTGCACATCCCTCGATGCAGGAACTGGCCCGGAGGGAAACCCCTCAGTGATGGATGGGCAAAGGGACAAGGTCGTGTTGCTGCCTTCAGAAAGGAAAACTCCACAGGCACAGGTGAGATACTAAAACCCCACTGATTTCAGACCTCCCATTTCAGCTGCCACGTGTCCATATCCCACTGAAAGGGAACCCCCCAGAACCTGCTGCCAGGTACCAAATGGGCACATTCAGCTGCTTTTTGTTCACCTGTTTTGTTCTCCTCCCCCAGTCCTGCTGCCAGACAGTTCTCCCCAAACAAACCATCCCAAACCACACCTACACCCTCCCCGTGCTCAGCTGAAACCACAATTCCAGCCCCCCCCCCCAGCCCCGAGTTACCCGATGGCCACCGGCTGCATCCGAGCGGCTCCTCCCGGGTGGCCCTGGCAGGACCTGGAGCAGCCTGGGGACAGCTCAGGGAGGCAGCAGCTCACAGTTAATCAGCTTTGATTTCCCAGGAGTTGGATCTGGGGCTGAATGAAAAAACACCCCCGAACGTCAGCGGCTCAAGGCCGGGATCACATGGACAGGGCGGCACAAACCCCATTCCGGCTGTCAGGGCTGCTCCAACCCCGCCGGAGCGGGGCCACCAGGGACACCCAGGCTCCCCAAAATGTCCTTTGTAGGGGCTGCTCTGACCAGCACCCCACAAGTGACACCCGAGGACTCGGTGAGCTAGCACAGATATCTGATTGAAAATGGTGCTGCTTTCTCACACACACCCTGCAAGGTTTTAAATATAGATCGCTGCCCATAAGAACAACATCCAGGCCCAAAAAGGAACAGTATAAATAAGACAAAGACTTCCTGACTTTCCCAGGACAGCCTATGGCACAGTCCCTGGCCATAAAACACCCACTACCACTATTTATTTTTCTCATTTTAGAAGCTCAATTTAGCAGGGCAGCGGTTTACTACAAATACACTTGGAATGGATTAAAAAAAAACCAACATCAAACCCAAAACCTGAGACATGATTCAGTATTTTCAGCCTAAACCCAAGACTTATCCAGCTCTCTAAGGCTCATCACAATTCAAATAAGCTGCTTTGAGAAATTATAGTTCTTCCCCTCCCCAACACCTGCAATTCTGTTATTATTACGGGTAATATTATCATTATTATTATTATTGGTAATAAGGTGTTTTTTTCACTGCTGGGTTTGTATCCAGCTATTATGTAAGAGAATGCTGGGATCATTGGCATAAATATTTGGAAATAAAGGCAAATGATGGTGTCTTAAAAAAAAAAAAAAATCCACCTGAGGTGTGAAGAGCATGGGAGGAGTTTGCCCCAAAGGAAAACTGCTGGATCAGGCAGGGATGCACAAACCCGTGCAGATCCAGGTTTCACCCCGATCGGGGAGGATAAAACCCTCCCAGGGTTGACTTTCCCAACGGTGTGACTCAAAGGGAGCTCCCAGCCAGGCAGCCAGCGAAAACAGTAATTACTGCTGTGTCCCAGGCCCCAATTAATGACGGTGTCCAAAGTAAATGGGATGTGCCCGTGGGTGCCGGCTCCGAGTCCCTTTCCCGTCACGCAGGCGGTGATGCTGGACAGGCACAGCCCCTGTCCCCAGGGACACCCAGGCTCCCCAAAACGGCCCTTGTAGGGACTGCTCTGACCAGCAGCTCCCAGTGAAACCACCCCGGGGATCCCTGTGTCATTCACCACCGGAATCTGCCTGAAAATTCATCTCTGGAGTCAGACACAAAATCATGGAATGGTTTGGGTGGGAAGGACCTTAAATCCCATCCAGTGCCACCCCTGCCATGGCAGGGACACCTCCCACTGTCCCAGGGTGCTCCAAGCCCCGTCCAGCCTGGCCTTGGGCACTTCCAGGGATGGAGCAGCCACAGCTTCTCTGGGAAACCTGTGCCAGGGCCTCCCCACCCTCACAGGGAGGAGTTTATTCCAAATATCCAAAGCCTTCCTCTTTTAGTTTAAAACCCTCCCCTTTTTCCATATCATTATCTGCCTGTGGAAAAAGCCATGTGCCCCTGGTGGGGGGGTGGAACTGGATGAGCTTTAAGGTCCTTCCAACCCAAAATCCCATCCCGCGATTCTGTAAAATCCGTTTGCCAGGGCCAACATTCCCATTGTCACCCAACCCATTCACACAACTCCTGGCAGAGGGAGAAGGAAGAAATGAATCCTGCTGGGGGCAAAAATAGCAATAAAAATTTGGGACACCAGCTCTGTCTCTCAGGTGACACAGGCTGAGGTCAAAAGCCATTTTCCTGGTGAACCCTTCCAACCTCCCTGGGGCCTGGGTCAAACCCTTTTGCACAACCAACTTGATTTTCACTTCCAACTCTCCCTGAATCCCTCTTCCCTCTACTCAAGCCCCAGGAGCAGCACAGTGGGGATGTGAAACAACTCGTGGTTTACATCTCTTCCTATCTCCTCGTTGAAACAGCCCCTTTGAACCAAATAAATTAACAGTTCATTATTCACCTGCCCAAATGAAGGGCTGGTTTCAAAAGCGTTACGTGTGATGTGGCACGACACCGAAATTATAAATAAGTGGGGGTGGGGGAGGGAACAGGAACAGGGAAAATCTATCAGCTTGGACACCTCCCTCCTAAAATCTTTATTTTTTACAGTTTTTCTCATTATCTATGAGCCACATCATGAGATGCCATCCAAAATAAAACTATTTCAGCTGTGCCACCTCAGGTGTTCCCTGGGTTATGTCACCAACAGCTTCTCTTCCCATATAAAATCAAATTCCATGGGAATTGTTCATCAGTTTTTGCAAGGAGAGTCGGAGCAAAGTTTTCCCTGCTCCCTGCCCTGTTTGTGTCCCTCTGTTTACACAACCTCCACTCCTTGGAACAGCAAAGCCCCAACCAGGAGCACAAGGAGCAGCCCAGGAAAGGGAACAGGGACAACCCCAAAAGGATCAGCTCTGAAGCCAAACCCCCTGAAAATACAGGAACAGAGGCAGGAATGCAGCAGATTCCAAAATGGGATTAGGGTCAGTGAGATTATTCAATTCAGCTTTCTGAACACAGACAGGATTAATTATTAGAAGGCAACTCAATTTTGGAGCATTTGAAGTTTCCCATTCTGCTTCCAGCTTAGCTCATTTCCCGTCTCTACAGTCAAACAAGACCTGGGAACTACAGAGGTTCAGAAAGGTCAGAATTCCCTCCCACGGAGGATCCTGAATCCAGAAGAGAAATGCCATGGATCGATGCATTTCTCAGGCTGAAGGTGCTCACAGGGCTCACCACAGACTCTCACTCCTCAGAGACAGCCCTGGAGTTCCCACTGATCCATTTTTAACAGGACAAACCGCCCCATGGACACACACACTCTACAGCCAGGAGCAGCTCCTGCTCACTGGAGGGTCTGGAGACTCCCAGAGGAAGCTGGAAAGGATGGAGCTTTTTGTGTGCTGTTGTTTTTGAGGATGTAGAGGAGACTACACGGAGGGTTCACAGTCGGGGGGGGAAAAAAAAAAGAACTGGAATTACTTAATGCTGACAACGTGGCTCAGGGACACCCAGGACACCTCCAGGTGACATCCCAAGGCACAGGAACATGGACAAGATGGATTAAGGAAGTGCTGAGAACTTGGGCCTTGGTAAATGAATCCTCCAAGAGCATCAGGAGTCACTCAGAAGCACCAGGAGATGCCTCCCCTCCTCTCTGCTGTTATTTGGCTGCTCTTCACCAGGCAGGAAGCAGAGAAATCCCAAATATAAGCACGGATTGGGATCTGTCGGGGCATGTTCCACATGAAACCGACACCACAGAGAATTAGGAGTCAATCTGGGTAATGTTTTCCCTTTTTGTTTGCTTTGCTGCAGTAAGTGGTGATTTTCTCTGCGGTGGCCACACCTCCTGTAAAGGGACTACTCCGAATATGCTCGTGGGGCCGGGCATGGCATTCCCAGGAAAAAGAGAATTCCACTCTTCCTGGAATCAGAAACCCACATGCAAGGCCAATTCAAGGAGCTTGGCCCATATTCCACACCGTATTTTATTCCTACAGTAAGGAATTATTACCATTATTGGAGCCCCTCACGACTGGATTTGTGAATTGCCCAACAACAATGGCTCAGGAATCTGTTTACGTGGCTCAGAAAAAGACAATAAACGAAGTGCAAACCCAACTCAGCCTCCCCCTCAGCAATTCACTCCTTATTTCAAGTCAAGTGAAACAGACACTATCTATTAGTCACAGCCCCAGATTGGGCTATTTTTACCCCAAAATAAGATTCCAGACTTAAAGGCCCTACTTCCCCCTCCTCAGCCAAGGGAACTACCCTGGCAGTACCCACAGGTGAGGAGGAAGAGGAGGAAGAGGAGGAAGAGGAGGAAGAGGAGGAAGAGGAGGAAGAGGAGGAAGAGGAGGAAGAGGAGGAAGAGGAGGAAGAGGAGGAAGAGGAGGAAGAGGAGGAAGAGGAGGAAGAGGAGGAAGAGGAGGAAGAGGAGGAAGAGGAGGAAGAGGAGGAAGAGGAGGAAGAGGAGGAAGAGGAGGAAGAGGAGGAAGAGGAGGAAGAGGAGGAAGAGGAGGAAGAGGAGGAAGAGGAGGAAGAGGAGGAAGAGGAGGAAGAGGAGGAAGAGGAGGAAGAGGAGGAAGAGGAGGAAGAGGAGGAAGAGGAGGAAGAGGAGGAAGAGGAGGAAGAGGAGGAAGAGGAGGAAGAGGAGGAAGAGGAGGAAGAGGAGGAAGAGGAGGAAGAGGAGGAAGAGGAGGAAGAGGAGGAAGAGGAGGAAGAGGAGGAAGAGGAGGAAGGAGAATTAATCACCCATTGCCTTCATGACCTTCCAATATTCCACAGCTCTGAACAGCAGCTCCCAGTCTCCACACACTTCTGCCCAATTTTCCCCCTGTCCCACGAAATGTGAACTCTCACTTGTAAAGCACAACCATTACAAACTGGTTTCTAGGAAGCACAGAGGAATTTCCACCCATCCTGCCCCTCTGAAAAAGAAATCTATTTCTAAGTGTGAACACAGAATTTGGAAGCTCTTCTGACCAACGTAACCTCACTGGAAAATCATGGATTTAAAGGAAAACAGCTCCAAAACTTTCCAGGTTATACAGGTGGGTCAGAGATAATCCGTGCTGGTGTAATAAAGGATGCCTTGGATTTATGATCATGGACTGGTTTGGGTTGGGAGGGACCTTAAATCCCATCCAGTGCCACTCCTGCCGTGGGCAAGGACACCTCCCACTGTCCCAGGTTGCTCCAAGCCCCATCCAACCTGGCCTTGGGCACTTCCAAGGATCCAGGAGCAGCCACAGCTTCTCTGGGCAAAACACGTAACCAAAACAGCCAAGAAACAGGATGATGTTTAAAGGCACTTCTTGTAGCTCAAAATAAGCCTTTCTATAACACACCAACTCTTCCTGTATAAATATAGGTTTTAAAAATTAATTTAGGTCTCAAACGCTCCTTGAGCATTTTGCTCGTTTTCCAGCTTGTCTGTTTTTTACTATAAGAAGAAAATAACATTCCAGCAAAAAAAAAAAAAAAAAAAAAAAAAGAAACCCCACCCAAAACACTCCAAACAAAGCGCTTCCCCACTCTTTTTCCCCAATGAATTGGGTTCATCATGTCCTGGTGCAACCCTGATGAAAACCCTCCCAAAATTGGGATGAACTCCAGCACTGCAAGACAAAGGCTAAGGGAGCAAAGGATAGGAGACATTTCCCCCCCAAAATCTGTCACCAACCTGCTTTTACTCTGTGCTCTGTAACCAGCCACTCTGCAGCAGTGCAAAATAAAAGAAGCTCTCAGGGGGCAAATCAATCAATCAATCAATCAATCAATCTGTGCAGGCAAGAATAGCCCAGAACAGTAAATACAATAACCCTGGATAACGCAGGGCGCACGTGCAAGCTCCTCTCCGGAGCTCCCAGGGTGAGCCCAATGTTTTTATCGCTGGATGCTAGAGAAACAAGAATATTAGACCACTAAAAAAAAAATACCAGAGCCCACCCCAAACTCACACTGCTGCGGATTTCACACGGGTTTGAGAGAGGAAGAAAACAACCCCACGTGCAGTGTTAGACCACCAGCATTTCCTGCACCTTTCCCAACTCCAGGGCTGAGGAATTCCACACCGAGCTCTGCGGAATCAGAGCCTCTTCAGCTCACCATTAAACAGCATTTTCCCCCGATCGCCATCCCACCCCTTTCCACCGAGGAGGAACAGCCACATCTTTACCATTCCAGGCTCTTTTTTGTCCCCCACACGGGCCGGGCAGTCTGGAGAAGGAGCGGGCAGGGATTTCCATCCTCCACGGCCTCTCGGAGCGATGGGAAGTAAATCCTGCTGCTGCCCTTCCTCCCTACCCCCCTCCTCCTCCTCCTCCCCCGGGAAGACAGCTGGGACAACAATGCG
Source organism: Corvus cornix cornix (assembly GCF_000738735.6). Lineage (NCBI taxonomy): Eukaryota > Metazoa > Chordata > Aves > Passeriformes > Corvidae > Corvus > Corvus cornix. The sequence continues at coordinate 202,546 of NC_046355.1, forward strand.
GCTGGAATCGCCCTGGCTCCACACTCCGCTTTGTGCCATGTCCTTTGAATAGATCTCATTGTTTACCCTCCTCTCCTTCCGTCCTCTCCATCCCCCACCTCCCTGTAAGCAAAATTTTTTTTCCCCCCGGCTACTGCCCAAAAAAAAAAAAAAAAAGCGGCGCTGGGACCCCCCCGAACCAAAGGTTGTGGTGTTTTCCAGGCGCAATTCCCCACATCTCCTGCTCCATCATCAACTTCGCTGCCAGCGCTCACAGCCGCAGCAACACGTTGGCAGCAGCTCTGTCCCCCCCGGTCCCCCCAAACCCACCCGGGGGAACCCCCAAAATGGGGCGGGGGTTTCACACCGGCACCCCCCAGACTCGGACCCCCCCTCCGCATCCACAGATCCTCCCCAGCCCCATTCATAGAAGGGCCCCCCCTCAGCCCCCCACGGGAGTTTAAATCAGACGGGGGAACCCCCTCCCCAAAACGGATGGGGGGGGGAAGAAGGTTCACACCAACACCCCCCAAACCCGGGGGTCACAGCCCTGAGCCCCCCGCGTTCCCACAGTCACCCCCGAGCCCGAGCCCCAGCCCCATTCACAGACCCCCCCCACGGGAGTTTACATCCATCGAGAGAACATCCCCCCCCGAAAATGGGGACTGGAGGGGAGAAGCTTCACCCCAGCCGCCCCCCAAACCCGGGGTCACAGCCCTGAGCCCACCCGGCCACCCGCGGCCGCGACCCCCCTCCCAGCCCCATTCAAACAGCCCCCCCCGCCGCCTCTGCCCCAGGGCCGCGCTGTCCGGGGCGGGGGCGGGGGCGGGGAGGGCCCTCAGGGCCATCAGGGGGGGATCACACACACACACAACCCCCGCAGCCCGGCCCCCCCAGCGCCTCCTCAGCCGGGCCAGGCCGGGCCTCCCCCCCCGCGGGGCCAGCCGGGGCCTCACCTCAAAGCGGCTCTTAGTGACCCCGTTCATCTCCCTGCGCATGGCGGGGCCGGCGCGGGGGCGGCGGGGGGCGCGGGGCCCGGAGGGTGCGGGGGTGCCGGAGCGCGGCCTCCGCCCGGCGCCGCCGCCGCGTCCGCTCCGGCCTCAACTTCGACCCAAAACAAAAACACTCCGCACCTGCCAGCAACGAGCGCGCTCATTGGACGGCGCGGCCGCCGCGCGCCGCGAGGGGGGGGGGGCACCGGAGGGGGGGAGGAGGGGGGAAGGGAGAGGTGAGGGGGAGGGGGGGGATGGGAGCGGGTCCGGGGAGAGGGGAGAGGAGGGAGAGGGGAGAGGGGCGCACAGCGAGGGGGGAATGAGGGGTTTAGGTGGTCGCGGAGGGGGGAACCGGGAGTGCCCCGCGGAGGGCGATGGGGGAGAAAAGGGGGGTGCGGAGAGGAGGGGGACGGGAGCGGGGAGAGAGGAGGGAGGGGGATGGGGGACGGCGGAGGGGTGAGGGGAGCGGGACTGCCCGGGGGATCGAGGGGAAGCGGCGCGGGGTTGGGGGTGTGCAGGACCGGGGCTGTCCCGGGGAGGGCGAAGGGATGGGGAGGGAGAGGGACGGGGCGGGGGGGGACACACGACCGAGGCTCCCCCGCCCCCCCACCTACCCCGCAGGCCGCCGCCCCCATCGCGCCGCCGCGGGGGTCTTCCCGCCCCCTCCCCCGGTGCGGAGCGAGGGGCGCTGCCCCCCTTGCCGGGGGTACGGGACCCCCCCGCCCCGCGGGTGCGGGGGCCGCAGGATCCTCCCCCCGGTGTCCGGGGGGCTGCGGGGATCGGGGGTCCCGGGAGGGGAGGGGGGGGGGCGTCCCCCGCCCCTCCGCTCTCTTCCGGGAGCAACGAGTTCAGCCAATCAGCGCCCCGCCTCCGGGTGACGTCATGGTGATGTCATTCTAGCGGGAAAATCAAGCGTGGCGGGGATGCCCTTCTCGCCCTCCCCCCATCACGGAGGCGAGAGCTTTGTACCAAAGGGGTTTATTTGCATGTAAATAAACATGTTCTCTGCAATATTTCCAAAAAAGTTGAAATTCCACTTTCCGCCCAAAAAAAACTGCCGCGGGAGCCGGGATATTTACAATTCCAGCGATTTTCCAGCCAGGGATTTATGTACATCATGATAATCGAGGAAAAGAACCAGTTTCTTTTAATCTCCGTGTTCACTTCACCACCTGAGATTAAAAGGTTTGGCTTATATTTAATTTTCACTTTTATCTTTCTGAATACTGAAAGATGTAAAATAATTGAGAATAAGCAAAAATATTCCAAAAATAAACCATTTCTCAGAGCCCGAGCACTGACACCCCAAAGCGTCTGCGTGGTCACACACCTCAGCTCTCCCAGGACTGACGTCATTGGAAGGGGACAGGGCACCAAAATGGGGTGAAGAGCTTTAAATCTGGGAGTCGTGCCTCCCGCAGTGGCCAGAGGAGACGTTGTTCCCTCTGTTCCCGCCTTCCACAGGGGGAATTTTGGATACTGAGCTTTGGTCTGGGTGAGGGGAGAGGAAACATGTGCAGCTCGTTCCTTTAAAACACATTTTTGTGTCAATTTCGCTGCTGAACGGGACTTCCTGCCAATTTTTTGTGTGCTTCGACAGCAGGAAAACACAGCTCTGGCTAAGGACAAGTCCAGGGGAGCCAACCTGTGGGATTCCCAGCCTGGATTCCACTTGAAAGTGCTTCTTCTGGAAGGCTGGTTGTGCCCTCGCACAACTCGGAACGGATCGAAGGGCTTGTGTCAAAAGAATGGGTTAAATAAAAACAGGAGAGGGGGGCAGGCAGCGCTCCGGAGGCTGAGCCGGCACCGTTCCCAACGCAGCCCCTGGAGCAGGGGCTCCAGCTAAATTCCTCTGGGATTGTATCCCTGACATCCTCTTCATCACTCGATTCCGACGCTGCGTGAAGCAACAGCGTTTGCTCCAGGTTTGGATTTAATTCCCGCTTTCCTATCATTTCAGCCCCTGGGGACAGGAGCTCTGGTGAGGGGGAGGTTGTGGTGTGCAGGACACCCAGGAGCAAGGGATAAATATTGGAAAATATGAGAAGGGAAAGTTCTCCAGAGCTGGGGGAAGCTTGGGAGAAATTCAGGCTCCCACGCTCTGCAGGAGCCCCGGAATTAAACTGGAGGCAGAAGGAAGAGGTGAAAAATCCCTACAATTAATGGGATAGTTGCCAACCTACTGAAAAGGCACCGGCCTTTCCAAAAAGCTGGGAACCAAACAGCTTTCCTGGGGTATCCCAGGATGGGAAATTTTAAAAGTTTAAAAGAAACTCAAATCCTTGACATCTTTTCACGCTGCATCCCCAAAGGTGAAGCGTAACCCCCACTCCCACGGGGAAATCCTGGCCTCCAGAACTGACAGCAAAATCCTGTGGGAGCAGGATCCTGCTCAGTACATAATTCCAAAGGAGATGTGTTTGCAGAACTCCTGATTTCCCACATTCCTCTTCAGTGAATCAGATGAAACTGCTTTTAAAAATAAAACACTCTCCTGAGTCTCTTTTCCTTTCAGGGACCACAAGATCAGCCTGGAGAGGATGCCTGAGTCATGCTCCTAATTCCAGCCAAAAGGGGAAAATCCATCTTTTAAGGAAATCAATGCTTCTCCTGCAACTCTGATCCCAGCTGAGCCACTCCGGGACTGTTTTCCAGGCAGTGCAAGTGCCAAGCAGGACACGGCTCCATCAGCTGGACAATCCTTCCCAGGGCAGTGCCTGTGTGTGTGACCACAATTCCCAGCTGAGCAGCACAAGGGGATTCCAGGGAAACTCGCTGGTGCAGACAGGAGTCCCTTTTCCACGGTGATTTGCTGGAATTTCACCACGCTGGAATGTCACCAAAGCTGCAGAGCCGCCCAAACCCACGGGCTCTACCCAAATTCCCGTCGGGGGAAAACAAGGAGCACGAGGCATTCCCACATGGAGGTGAATAAATAGCTAAAACAAAAGGGAAGGCAAACCCAAGGCAGCAGCAATCCCTCAGAGCTGTGACCTGGGATAAAACCTTGATTTCCATGAGGCACCGGAGGCACCGCGCTGAGCCGGGCATTGAACGAAGGAATGCCGTGGGAACAAGAGAAATTAAAAACCTCGTGGTTTTCCTTCTTCCAAAGAATTAAAACCCAACCCTAAAACATTTCCTAAAGTAATTACTTTTAAAACTTCCTACATCCAAAAGGAGCTTATCCTGAATGGGAAGAGGGCAGAGGGACTGGGATCTCCCAGACCAGCCTATGTCTGTTTGCCCCATTTGGGAGCTGCTCCCACATTCCCACGCTCGGCTTCACCCCCGTTAATTCCAACAGGGATGATAATACTCGTAAATTCAGGAAGAATGGAAGTGCCCACAGGATGAAGGCCACAGGCAGGGACCTGGCTGCTGGCACTCACACCTTCTGCACAGACCTTGGTGGTCCGAAAATCTTGGAAATATCTCGGAAATACTTATTTTTCCCTTCTCCAAACACACCCCGTGAAGATCCGTGTGGCAAGTTTGGGATGAATCCTTCCTTCCTTCCCTCCAGGACCCGCAGGCCCTGCAGACAGCTCGTCTGGGAGAATTAATTGCCAATTAGAGCAACATCCATGAGATCATCATCTTCCTCCCCGATCAGGAACTCGGGGCTGGCCCGGGACGGCCGCTCGGCCGAGAGGATGGCACTGCTCGCCATGGACAGAGACTGATCCGCCGAGATCGGGGACTTGGACCAGCTCTCCGGCTTCATGCCGTGGGATTTCTTCTTGTCCCTGTCCTTATCCCGCTCCCGATCTCTGTCCCGGTCTTTGTCTTTCACTTTTTTCTTCTCCTTTTTGTGCTTCTTGTGTTTCTCAGCGCTGTACTCGGGCAGGGGCCGGATGCCGTCGTCGGAGCTGGGGCTGTTCTGGTAGGATTTCTCGGCGATGGAGGAGCCCGACTCGCTCTCGCTGTCGATGTTCTGGGGGGTGTACGCCGGGGACTTGCTGTGGCTGGGGGAGCAGCGCTCGTGCTTGGGGTGGAGCCGCTGATCAGGGGGGATCCGTAGCTTTTGGAAGAAGCCATCTGAGGCCTCAGGCCGTCCCCGCCCCCTTCCCCGGGTTTCTGCAGAGTTACTTTGGCTTTAATGCTGGGGGAACCACCATCGTGTTTGCTGATGATAATTTTGGCCACTCCAGTGCTTCCGACGTTTTTGGAATCCGAGTTCTTCTTGGAAGAGTCAACAGATCCTCCAGAAACAGAGACCTTCGATTTCTCCTTGTCGCTCTTCTCCCGCTTTCCCTGGAACTCCCCTCCAGACATGTTGTGTTTGGAGGACATTGTATGGCTTGAGGAATTGGAACTCGGCCCCATCTGTCCATCCATGGGGTCGTCTCCGCCAGGCCCGCTCGTGACCACCCCGTGCTTCAGCTTGTCTATGACTGCGGTCAGCGATGGCTTCTTGTTTCTGCTCGGGGACTTGCCTTTGGAGCTTCCATGCTGGTTCTGGGATGAAGACATGGAAGACCCACTGGATGAAAAGGAAGATGAAGATGCCGTGGAGGAATTGGACGACGGGGGTGGTTTCTGTGACATAGACCCGGAGGAGCCCATTCCTGAAGACGATTTCATGCTGGAGCTTGAGCCAGTCCCAGACATGTGAGACCCACCGGAACCTGAACTGATGGGTGACTTTGCTTTAGACGACGGGGGAGTACCTGGGACAGGTTTCATGGGAGAGGCGAGTTTGTCAGAACCCCCCGAGGGTCTCGAGTGAGATGGAGAGATGTTTGGTTTGCTCATGGAAGGGTTCATGAGGGACGATGGCTTTCCTTGAGGTTTCATCTTGGTGCTGCCAGAGCCGGTGCTGAGGCCGTGCTTGGTGATGGGGGAGGATCCCGGCTTTCCCACCGACTGGGCTGAGCCCTTGGACTGACCCGAACCGGAGCCACCTTGGCTGGAGTAGAGGCTGCTGCTCATCTTTGAGCCAGAAGACCCTTCTGATTTGCTTTTAATTTTGCCTGAGGTTGAAGAGGAGGAAGAAGAGGAGGAGGAGGAAGAATGGCTATGATGGCTTTTGCTACTGGAGGAGGTGACAGAACCACTACTCGTGTACTGGCCATGTGAAGACGGTTTGCCAACAGTCACTGTTCCTTTGGGGATCTGAATGGTTATTTTTGGAATAGGAGGAGTAGCTACCCCGGGAGGAGTCTGGGATCTGCCCGAACTCCCCGGAGACTTGGACCCACCTGTGCTTGCTGGCGGCGTGAAGGGCCTGTTGGACGAACTGTGAGATGGAGATTTCCCATCTGTCTCCTGCTTCTTCCGCTTTGGAAGTTTCTCTTTGCTTTTGCCATCACTGGATGGCGTCCGGCTGCGCTTCCCTGGCTTCCCATCTATCCCGGCACCTGCCATGGCACTTCCAGACCCATTGCCTTCCTTTACCCGTTTCTGAGACTTCTCTTTTCCTAAATCCCCTGTGTTCAGCAAAGGGCTCTGACCTCCACTGTGGTGCTCCATGATGTCGGAGGACCCCAGTGCTTTGCTGGCAGCTGCAATAATACTAAAATCCACCGTATCGGACGGAGTGCTCCCCTTAAATTTATTTTCCCCCCCGTCAGCCCCCAAGACTTGCACCCCCAAATTAGTTAGAGCCTGGGGGGCATAGCCCTTGAAATCGTCAGTGTCTCCGCTCTGACTGCTCTCATCAAAGTATTCCTCCCCAAAACCGCTCTGGCTCTGGCTGTTCAGCAAGTCAGGGTTGAAATCTACCCCGTCTGGAAAAAAATGGTTGGAGGAGTCGCTGTTGGGGCTCACAGCGGCGTCCGCGATCAGGTCTGCGGGGTCTGTGTAGGGGTTCTCACTACTGTTGGTCTGAAAAACATCGGGGTCAAAGAGGGCACTTTGTGAATGTCCTGAACTAGAAGAGTCTCTGACTGGAGTCCCAATGGGTGGGCAGTCCTCGGTACTGGTGGGCAGCTTGGAAGCCTCCTCTGCTATATCCGAGAGGATGTCGGTGACATCGGCCCCGATGCTGTCCGAGCTGGACAGGCGAACCATCCTCTGGATACTGGGCTGCGCGTGGGGGAGCGCCTGGGGGTAGGTGGTAGGAGGAGTGCTGCACTGGCTGGGTGCTGGAGTAATATGAGGGGTGTCCAGGGTGTCTGCAGTCATGTTGACATCAAAAATGGGGTTCTGGGAGTCAACATCCATGGAAAAGAGCTCCCTCTGGAAATCATCCTCAGTCTGGTGCTTGGGCTTGTCGGCTGGCATGCGGGATTTTTTTTTCTTTTGCTTATTCCCCCCAGGGCCCATTTCCATTCTGGGGGAGCCAGAGGAAGAGTTCTGCCTTTCCAGAGGGCTGCTCCCATACAGAGTGGAGAAATCCTGAGGAGGATTCTCCTTAAGAAGGTTCATGAGCATGGGGTGGTTCTTGGTGTTGCTGGCTGGTGAGGATACTGGTGGTGGTGTGTGGTGGGGGGGGGTTGGACTTGAGCCAATGGTAGACCCCACATTCCCTGTGATCTGCAACAAACTAGTGAGAATAGGGTTCTGAGACACTTTGCTGAAGTCCTCCCCATGGCCCACCGAGTCATGCCTCTCTTTCATGCTTATGCTCATGTTAAACAAAGTAGTGATGGGCCCCCCAGGAAAAGTGTTGGTTGGGGTGGTGGTCCCACTCATTGGGTTGCTGCCTGTGGTCATGCCATACCCTGGGCTGCTGGCTGGGGGCAGGTTTTTCTTCACCATGTCTTCAACTGTCTCTGCAATGAGGGACAGGGCTGGGGTGTCAGCTTGAATGGTTTCTGCTTTCCTGCGGATGGCTCTCATGGTGACAGGGATGGACATGCACCTGCAAGACACAGCAGAGAGTCAGGGTGGGGTTGGCTGCCCTTAGCCAAGGTCACTGGGGCGGTTTTACACCTCCATCAGGTATAAAACGAGCACTCAGGGGCTTGCACAGGAGAGCAGCAGGTCCAGGGTTTATGTCCTGCTGTTCTGCTTGGTTTCACACTTATCCCACCACCCTTATCCAGCCACGAGACACCAGCGCCTTTATGCACCGCCTTGCAATCACAGAGGGAGAATTAATCAATTAACTCTAATAACTGATGGCTGACAGATCGTTATCTGGTAGTTAAAAAGCACAGGATGCAATCATAGAATCACGGAATGGTTTGGGTAGGAAGGGGCCTTAAAGCTCATCCAGTGCCACCCCTGCCATGGGCAGGGACACCTCCCACTGTCCCAGGGTGCTCCAAGCGTTGTCCAGCCTGGCCTTGGACACTTCCAGGGATCCAGGGGCAGCCACAGCTTCTCTGGGCACCCTGTGCCAGGGCCTGCCCACCCTCACAGGGAGGGGTTTCTTCCCAATATCCCATCTAAAAGCACTGTTTCAGTTTAAAGCCATTCCCCATTGTCCTGTCCTGATGAAGGAATCTGGGTTGTTACTCTGATTCTGCCAGAAAACTCCTTTATCTAAGCTTGGCAAACCTGATTTCCTGCAACCTTATAAAAACCCCAGGATGGCTTGGGTTGGAAGGGCTTAAAGCCCATGCAGTTCCACCCCTCTGCCATGGGCAGGGGCAGCTTTTTGAGCTAAAAAATCAGTGATAACTCCACATTCTCCTCAGGGATGATGAGTCTATAATGTGCTGAACGCAAAACCAGTGATTCTCACTCAAAAGGTGACAGGAGTGTTGTGCCCTGTGAACATCCTGCTCTGTTCTGAATGGAACTGAGGTGGAGGAACCTGGATAAAAGCCCTGTGTAAACAACAAACTCAAAAATTAGTAGCTACAGTTCAACATCTGGTATTGAATTTTCAGCAGGGCTGTGAGTTTTTCTCTCTTCCAAACAAGCACAGAACAGCTCCAGAACTGCTGGATGAACACGAGAAGGAGCAGAACTCATCTGTGTGGTTGGGAGTGCAAGGTGGGACAAAATCCCAGCTTACCTTTGAACAACCTTGGCAATGAAATCATCTGTACAGATGAGGGCATCGGACAGCCCTTTGTACAGCTTGCAGTTCACATGGGTGGAGTCCTGTACATCCATCACCACTGCAAGAGAGAGCAGGTGTTTAGGAGAGATCAAACTCCTGCACACAGAACGAGGAAACCCTGCCAGCCTTCCCAAAAATGCTGTTCCTGCTGCCCCTGAGCCCACTTACCACACACCAGGGAGTCGTTCACGGGGTGCTGGAAGGATACACTGAAACAGGAGTCAGAGAGAGGACAAACTTCAAACTGCAGGATCCCAGGAGAATCTGAAAGGCACAGGAAACATTAACTGAGGGAAGAGTGGAGATGAACCAGAGCCTCAAAACCCCCACAAAAACGGGATAAAAATAAGGGAAGCAGCAGAGGCCTCATTTCTTATGAGGAAAACTACCCAGGGTTCATCATTCCCACGTCATATTCCTCTGGAGGTGGCACCCACCTTCCTTCAGGACTGTCCTCTTGACACAGCTGCCGATGAGGGTGTTGTAGGCCACCTGGTGCCGGATCAAGTTGAGGATGAGGGGCACCCGGCCGGGGTGCTGGAAGGCGATTTTGCTGATCAGAGTTCCCTGGAGGCTTCGTCCGTCCGGGAGAGGAGCGTCTTTGTTCAGGAAGTAACAGTGCTGCTGTCCTGGAAGAGCCTGACAAACAATTCCTGCTTTAGTCCAGCCGGGTAGAGGGGGATAAGGGACATCCAGCAGTGCCCAGAAGCCACTGACACCACGTCACCTTTCTGGCTGAAAGGGACAAACACCGAGGACGTTTTCCTTCCACTCTGAACAAGGAAAACATGATTTTCATTCCTCAAAAGTACTGCCCAACAGCATTCACTGCTCCCACTAAAACAGTTTCACATTGGATGGCATCCCTTCTGGGAAGAGAATCCTCTGGAGTTAACACTCATTCACAGATTTAAGGATTTCTCCCAAAATGTTGCAATTCATTCAGCCACACATCACTGCACAAAAGGAAGGGACAGATCCTGGGAAGGCTCAGCCCCTCTGCTCTCCTCCCTGCAGCTGCACTCCAACAGCAAAGCATCTTTCAATACCTCATTTTCCTAATCACCACGGTCATCATGGAATGGTTTGGGTTGGGAGGAATGTTAAAGCCCATCCAATCCCACCCCCTGCCATGGGCAGGGACACCTCCCACTGTCTCACATTGCTCCAAGCCCTGTCCAACCTGGCCTTGGACACTTCCAGGGACGGGGCAGCCACAGCTTCTCTGCGAACCTGTGCCAGGGCCCTGTACCTGAATCCTAACACTTGAAGAACAAGTTTTGTCCTGGAATAAATACTGAACCCATTTATCCCACTTGGAAGACAGCTGAACCAGCTGAACCCCCCCGAAATGCTGCTGTGGAGGTGTCCCAGGCTGGCTGGGAGAGCACACTTACTGCGTAGAAGCGCATGTTGTGGTTCAGGGGCAGGGGATCGGCCTCCTTGGACAACTCAAACTGCGTGATCAGCTCATACAGGGGGACAAATGTGGGTGACGTGTCAAACAGTGGGATACCTGAGGGGACAAGACAGCATGGAATGATGGCACCTGGGAGCCAGGGAGAGATGGTGGGAGAACCTGTCCAGGTTTTACTGAGAACAGCACAAAACCCCGAGCAACTTCCCTGGCACATGTTAAAAATCAGCAGCGTTTACTGATAGAAACAAGGAGACATTAATAAAACCCTGGAGATGAAACATTAATAAAACCCTGACAGCTCTGCAACCCACCTGTGCAGCTCTGGAGTTTCTGGATGAAAGCTCGAGACACTGGAATGGGACGTGGGAACTTCAGGAAGAAACAAGCTGGCAAGTCCACGCTGTTGGCACTGGTGATCGAGGAGAAAGACGGAGTTCTGAAAGATTGGGGGGGACAAAAGGTCCTGTGAGCTGCAGGGCTTCTGCTGTCACCTGACACAACATTTATGTTTCCTCAAATACACAGTTACACCTTAAAAATAAAGGCACCCCTCAGGAGCACCTCAGAGCCCTGAAACAGGCCTTTCTTGGCCTAAAGACAGCACTTGTGTAACTCACATCATGCTGTGACATCACACAGCCATTCCCCACTGACGCCAGCTGAGTGCTGGCCTTGTGTCCTGCCCTTACCCTTTGCTGTCCACGGGGTGGGAGCCCATGATCAGGGGAGCAATTGGAAGTTTGTGCATTGCCATGGTTCCCTCGACTGTCACGGACACGTTCATGCCCAGCGAGCGAGGAACTGCGGGGGGAAGCAAGAGAAGAACCCGACAAGGACATAAGCTGATGGAAAAAAAACCCATTCAGTGCAAGTTTTGTGGATTAAACATTAATTAAATATACTCTCCATCCCTGGAAGTGTGCAAGGCCAAGTTGGATGGGGCTTGGAGCAACCTGGGATAGTGGAAGGTGTCCCTGCCCATGGAATTGGATGAGCCTTAGGGTGCTTTCCAACACAAAACATTCTGTGACTCCATAAAATATCACTCTGGTGGAAATATCTGGCTTCCCCCACAAGGCACAGAGTTCACTGTTCACCTCCAGGACTAAATGGAAAACAGCCAAACTGACTGTTCTACCCAGAGCTCCACTTCCCTCTTGCCAGGTGGATCAGTTGCGTCACTCTCAAAATATTTTCCAAATGCATTTGTGAGTTCGTCGTTCGCTCTTTGCAAAGCAAAACAAATAATGATTTTGGATAATTTCCCCCCTCTTCTTTCCTGACAACTGGAGCTCGGTTTTGGCATTTTAACAAGAGCCAGATGTCCGTGCATAGAAACAATCTCCCAGTATGAGGGAAGAGGCACCAGGCTGGATGGGGCTCTGAGGAACCCGGGATAGCAGAAGTGTCCCTGCCCATGGCAGAGGGTTGGAACTGGATGAGCTTTAAGGTGCCTCCCAACCCAAACCATTCTGGGATTCTATGTTTTTACTCAGACAACAAAACAAATCCCATGTTAAAATGAGATTCACTCCAAGGAAAAAGGCTCTGCCTGCAAACAGTCACCCCACGACCCCACAGGAGCCCAGCTCTGACTCCAGCACAGCCACAAGGTCCAATGGTCAATGGTCACCTGGGCCAGTGTTTGCACCTGGGCTCACTAAAGCTGGGTCCTCCACAGGACAGCCTGTGACAGGGTAACAGCAGAGGGGAGCTAGGCTGGAATTCCGCTTCCTTCTCTCCCTCAAGCAGCAGCAGCCCCCAGCAGCCCCACAGCTGACCTACCATTGTTCTCGTGCAAAACCACAGGGGCTCCAGTGCCATCCTCAAATAAATCATAGGGGGAGACGTAATATTTGAGGTTCATCAGGAGACCTGGGGGAGAGAAACTCCTGATGAGGCGTCCTGAGAAGTCAACCTGATCATCCCCACACCCCAAAGCCACACAAACACCTTGTCCCTCTTTTACTTTGATTATTTTCCCATCAGTTAATGTGAAACTATCACCCATAATGGGGGCCAAGAACAAATAAATTTTCATTAATTCCTTTTTTTTAAAGTGTGAATCACAAGTACCTCCACTCCTGGGGGTGAGATAGCCAACACTGCCATGCAGGATCTTGTCCAGGGGGTTTGCATTGGTGGCTTGCCTGCAAGAGAGGCAATCACAGGCTGAAACAAGCCACAGCCACACCTGAAGCCAAAATTCATGTGCTGAGACTGATTTTAACCCAAAATACACATTTCTGGGACCCAAAGAGGGCCTGATCTTACTGTACAGGCAAAACAAAAGCTGCTTTACTCTGCAGCATGGCTGGTTGATCACTGAACCTACAGCAGTGAAACAGGACCAAAGCTTTCTCAATTTCTTACTGTAAAACACATGACCACTAAATCCATCAAGCTACAAACTTTTTATTTTGACTTTTAGACTCTCTTCTAATCAATTTCCACAGTTAAAAAGGAATTTCTCAGAGCTCTGAGCATTTATAGGTATTTACAAAACCCACCCAACCACACAGACACCACAAACTCACCAATACATCCCAGCCATCTTTTGGAGATCCAACTCCAAGGACTGCAGAGCCAAGTACATTTTAGTTTTAAGTTTGCTTAGGAAAAAAGAAAAAAAAAACAATTAAACAATATAAGAAAACTTGAAAGGAACTGTGCAGTGCAAACCTACAAGCTTGGAGGGTTGTTTCATTTTTTATGTGTGGGTATAAATAAATGTATTCTAGACTTATTATTTCATTTTATATATGTGGATATAAATGAATTCTGGACTTACTTGTCCCCTGGCAGCTTATACAGGTTCACAAGTCCCCTCAGATGCTTTGAAAACTCATCAAAATTTTTCTCTCTGAAAGGAAAAGGGAGGAAAAGTTACTAAGTATTCAAATTAGTAACAGGTTTCATTTTAAAAAGTGACATCAATACAGACACTGAGCCAATTAAAAAAAAAGACTTTTGCTACATGAAAGCTACAAAATTTGTTCTTTCAATGATTCAACTTTAACCTGCTGTGGGCTTTGAAGATACTTTGCACAGCAGCCAGAATCACAAGATCTGAGTCAAAGCCAGAAAATCCCCTGGAGAAGGGAAGACACTTTGTAGGGAAGGAGCAGCTGTGAAGAATTTTGTGTTTCCAGACATCAAATAGCATCAGAACATTACAGGAAAGAGAAACGTGCGAAAAAACACAACATCCCACCCTTGTCACTCACCTCAGATGTTGCACCAGTTCTGGACAGCTCTGAAAAGGAAAGAACACACAAGGATATCAGTGTGGAATGCAGCCACTCCAGGCTTTGTGCAGCTCTGAACTGGGAAATACCAGGACACGGAAATTCCCGAGCACCAGCTTTTCCTGGGAAGCCACACAATGCTCACAACCACACCTCGCTGTGGTTCTACTTCTGCTCCTCAACCCCTGCTGGGACAAGTCCCAGCAATAACATTTCCTCTTAAATTATTCATTTGAAATAAACTTCTCAAATTGTGAAGCCTTAGGTTGAAAATCTATGACCTTACATAGGGATATTAAAAATAATATCCCTATGTTTCCAGGAGAGGCCAATCAAACACCAACCTCAAACTCCTCCACAGGCAGTAAAGCCATTTTCTCCCAGCTTTCCACATTTTAGAACTTTCCATTCCCACACCTGAGCTTTGTAAGAATAATTTCCCTTCTCTTTCCTTGGAAACACAGTGATAACTTCCATAAAATTTTCAGAAACACTGGGGTAACTTCCTCAAATAATTCTGCCAGTTGTAAATCCATAGTGTGCATTGATCAGAGTATCCCACAGGAGCAAACTACTCCATGGAGGATTTTACTTCCCACTAGAACGAGCAGCAGGGGTGTGACTCTGGGTCTAAGGGAATGTTAAATACAACTCATTTCCTCTGCTCAAACCAAAGGGAGGTAAATGGCAATCCCAAAAGGACAAGGGTTCCTCTTTCCTAGGAATACACACCACGGGGTTTTCTCCATGGTGAGCCACCTTGACATCACAGAGCAGCCCTGTAGGATCCAACTGCACTTCCACATAAAACATGTCCGAGGTGATGTAACACTCGGTGCCGTTCGCACTCAGGTGGGAGCCGAGGCTTCCAGAGGAAACAGAACAAAAATCGCTGTGAGATGCACAGAAAACCCCCAGAAAACCCCCAGAAACACCCCCAGAAACACCCCCCAATCTAAGCACACAAAACTCCCCAGGCCAAGCACACAAAACCCCACAATCCAAGCACACAAACCTCCCAATCCAAGCACACAAACCTCCCAATCCAAGCACACAAATCTCCCAATCCAAGCACACAAACCTCCCAATCCAAGCACACAAAACCCCACAATCCAAGCACATAAACCTCCCAATCCAAGCACATAAACCTCCCAATCCAAGCACACAAAACCCCACAATCCAAGCACATAAACCCCACAATCCATTACAGAAAATCCCCCAGTCCATCACACAAAACCTCCCAATCCAAGAACACAAAATTCCCCAATCCAAGCACACAAAACCCACAGTCCAAACACATAAACCCTGCAATCCAAGCACACAAAGCTCCCCAATCCATCATACAAAACCCCATCACCCAAGCACACAAACCCCCACAATCCAAGCACACAAAATCCATCACGCAAACCCCACAATCCAAGCAAACAAAAACCCCAATCCAAGCACACAAAACACCCCAGTCCAAGCACACAAAATCCCCAATCCAAGCACATAAAAAACACCCCAATCCAAGCACACAAAATCCCCAATCCAAGCACACAAAACCCCACAATCCAAGCACCAGAAGGTTCTGGTGTGGGCAGGGAACCAGGAGAGGTCTTTGCCATGAATCAAAGGAGGAGACCCACCCGCTTTGCCTGGCGATGGACTCCAAGCGATCAGTCATGGCAGGCAGAGATGATACTGGATGGAGGGAGCAAAAACCAAAGTTTAGGGGAATGGTCTGACATTCCCTAAGGGATTTAGGCACCAGCAATAAACCCAGTCTCAGATGGTTACCCCCTCCCACGTCTGCTCACACTGTCACACGTGCAACCACACAGGACCTGTGCCCAAATACAAACACAAGGGTCTGCACGGAGAAACCCAAATATTCCCAAACTGCAAGGAGAGAATGGAGTTTCTTCTGCAAGTGGAATCCAGCTATGGGCACTCACAGAGCCATGGAATGGTTTGGAAGGGACCTTAAAGCCCATTCAGTGCCACCCCTGCCATGGCAGGGACACCTCCCACTATCCCAGGGTGCTCCAAGCCCTGTCCAACCTGGCCTTGGACACTTCCAGGGATGGGGCAGCCACAGCTGCTCTGGACAATGAGAGGCTTTTCCCAATAAAAGCAGCACAGCCAGTGCTGACTGTCCTGCCTGGCACCGAGCTGGGAGTGCTGATGAACCCCTGAGCACCAGCAACACCCTGTGTGTGATTTTTATGGAGCATTTCCATAGGATTTTCCACCCTGCAGCAGCCTGTGGAGAGCATGCAGAGAAAACACCAACCTTTCAGGGCCTTCTGCAGCGTCTCCAAGCAGCTCACCAGGTGCTGGTGTCCCCCCGAGTTCAGCACCACTCGCTTTTCCTTGGGCAGACAAAAGAAAAAAAGGTCATTTTTCCTTGTCCCTCAGTAGGAGAGAATTATGGAAACTTTTGAGCAGCCAAGGGAGGTTTATTTACATAATTAAAAGCAGATTAGATTTCATGCCCAAATTACATCATCTTGATTCCTCTAGGTGAACAGTATCTGTTTGCAAGCAGATTACAAAGGCAGGCCTGGAACTGATTTATTTTCTTTTAAGCAACTTGCTCAGCTGGAAGAACAGAATGTAGCAACTTTTAACAGGTCTAAGATGAGAGTTTTAAAAGAGGTGACAGAGAAATAAAGAGCCAGGCAAACTTTTAACACCTGAGCATGTGCAGGAGGCTTTGCTGTAGCTCTCCCTGCCTCCTGCTCCTCCTTGCCCCACCCACACCAATATTTCAAACCCATTTTTGACTAAGCCAGCACTGAGTGTTGAGTGTCTGCTCTACAAAACAATATCCTGGAAGGGTAAATAGCAGAAAATACAAGTTTGATCCTTTTCCTGGCACTGAGCTGACAATTAATCTGTAATTAGGAGAGTGTTTGGACATCCCTCCCTCCCCTGTGCCCCCATCCAGGAGAGAGCAAAGCCTTAAATGCCTTGAAGAGATCTAAGAACCCAACACAAAATCATCACCAGAGGAGCCCCAGACAGCTCCTGCTCAGAGCCCAGCAATCCTCACCATGACCTGACGGACCAACTTCATGGTTTCTGTCCAGGGCCGGTTCTGGCTGTACTTGGCGTGGAGCCTTTCCAGGAGGGAGCTCATCTTGTTCAGCTTCTCCGCCTCTGTGAGACAGGAATATTCAGGAAAGAGAATGAGTCAATATTGGAAGTTTAACAATCAGTTTAGGAGCAAAACACCTTCCACCTTTAAGCTAAAGATGACTTCAAAGAATTTACTTACCACTGGTTTAACCCCAGACCTCGAGGTGAGGTAAATGTTATGGAATATCCCAAGCTGTTAAAACTTAAAGGACCATGAAAATCCTATGGAATGCCTGTCTGGAAAATGCCCAGCTCCTGTTCTGCACGATCCCTGAGTGATGTGGCCCCAGCAGGTTCAGTTCTGTCAGGACAGGAGGATATCAGGGCACTGTCTGAAGATCCAACAGGATCCTCAGGGTCTAACGACGATGCTTCCCTGGGGCAGGAAAGTGTGGGAAACACAGTGTTAAAGCAGTGAGGTGGGATTTTGTGTCCTGGGCTCCCCCTCTGTTCTCTCTCCCAACTTTTTGAAAGGTCTTCACACCTTCCATCATCAAAAACCTCAACCAAGTCATTCCAATCGCCAGTTGTCACAAATTCTGTGCTCAGACGCACTCCTGCCCCACTGTAGGACTCGGGGGAATGGCTGGAGCTGTGCCTGGGAGGTTCAGGTTGGATTTTGGGAGAGATTCTTCCCCCAGAGAGTGGTTGGGCACTGAACAGGCTCCCCAGGGAATGGGCACAGCCCCAAGGCTGCCAGAGCTCCAGGAGGATTTGGACAACGCTCTCAGGTACAGGGTGGGATTGTTGGGGTGTCTGTGCAGGGCCAGGGGTTGGACTTTGATGATCCTACAGGTTCCTTCCAGCTTAGGACATTCCATGACTCTACAAATAGCTCAGAGCTGAGGGCTGCTGTTCCCTCAGTGCTGCTCCAGAGCCAGGACACGGCTCCATGTGCTGGGAGGGGATGAAGCAGTGGATGAGTGACTGGAGCATGACAAAGAGAATGCGGCTTTCAGGAACACTCAAATCCTGTATTTTATTGCCAAGAGACAGAGTTTCCACACTTCCATGTCAAAAAAAATCCCAGTGGACATCACTCCAGAATAAACCCTCTCCCTGACACCGGAGGGTCCAAGGCAAACATGACATTTTAGTCTCACCTCACAGGATCCTGTGACTTCCACCTGCCAAACTTCCTCGGTTTGGGTTCCTCATTGATGCTCTCCCAGCCCACGGACCTAACACCGAGTCCTCCAAATCCCAGTGAAAGGAATGAATGAATGAATGTGTGCTGGATGTTTTGGAGTCTCCTGCTCTGGAGACATTCCAAACCCACCTGTGTCACCTGCTCCAGGTGACCCTACCTTGGCAGGGGGGTTGGACTGGATGATCCCCAGAGATCCCTTCTAACAACCCCAACTATTCCGGGATTTTGTTTTCAGGCACTTTATACCTTTCAGCTGCATCAACACAGGATGTTGGAGGTGGGAAGAGACCCCCGGAGCTCACCTGGTCCAAGCCCCCTCCCCTACCTACAGTGAGTTGTCCAGAATCCCAGGAGAGAGTTGGAAGGGACCTCTGCAGATCACTCAGCCCAAGACCCCTGACAAGGCAGGGTCACCCGGAACGTGCCCAGGTGGGTGTGGAATATCTCCAGAGAGGGAGACTCCGCTCCCTCCCAGGGCAGCTGTTCCAGTGCTCTGACACCCTCCTGGGAAGAAGTTCTTCCTCATGTCGAGGTGGAACTTGTTGTGTTTCAGTTTCTGGCCATTGCTCCTCGTCCTGCCGCTAAACAGAGTCTGGCACCATCCTCTGACACCCTCTGGAGACATTAGTACGGACTGATGGGATCCCCTCTCAGCCTTCTCCACAGTAACCAGGCCCGGCTCCGCGGTCCCTCCTCATCACAGAGATGCCCCAGACTTCAAATCACCTTTGCGACCCTCTCGCTTTCCGGGGCGCACCTCAGCCCCATCCCGGGGCTGCCCAGACCCGGAGCCTCGGATCCACAGGGCCCCCCTCGTTCCCTCACGGCGCCGGCGGGAACCCCCGCGTCGCACTCACCCTCGGCGCTGCCCGGCGCTGCCTTCATATTGCAGGTCCGGGGCCAGGATCGAGAGAGGGACTGGGAAAGGGGATCGGGAGCGGGCGGGGAGCGGGGGCGGCGGCGGGGCCGCCCTCGCCCTCACACGGCAGCGGCCGCCGCCATCGCTGCGCCCGCGGCTGCGCTCCCGCGCTCTCGCGAGACTCCGCCGCGCCCGCGCGCGCAGGGGTGGGCGTGGCTTGAGAGACAGCACGCCCCGCCCCCTCAGCCTCCTGGAAGCGCGGCGGCGGCCGCTGTGGAGCCCTTAACGGAGCATTAACCGCCCGTTACCCGCCGGTGCGCCGGGCCGGGCCCGACAGCGACCCGCCGGTGGCTTTAGAGCGCAGCGCGGGAGAGCGGCGGGAGGCCGGGCCGGCGGGGCGGCGACGCCGCCATGGAGCTTTGTTGCGGGCCGGGCGCTAGGGGGCGCTGTCCCCGCCCCGCGCCCCAATAAAGTTCGCTGGGAAGCCGCCGGCGGCGCGATTTCGCGGCTCTCGCGAGAGGACGAGCGTGCGCCCCCGCCCTTCTCCGAGAGGACTCGCGGACGAGGAGGACTCGCGCGGCGGGAGGGGAGGGAAGGAAGGGTGGCGGCGGTGCTATCGCGAGAGTTGCGGGCGGGTCTCGCGAGAGTTGGCGGTGCCCCCGGTCGGCGCCGCTCGGGTTCGGGCAGAGCGCGGGGGCCGGGCCGGGGGCGGCGGCGGCTCCGGGGCCCTTCGGCCGGGGATCCGCGCCCAGGCCCCGCCACCGCCGCTGAGGCCGCGGGCAGCGCTCCGGGCCCGGGTCCCGCCTTCCCGGGGCGCCCCCGCGGCCGCGCTGCCCGCCGGGCCTGGGCCCCTCGGATGAGGCGGTGAGGCCGCGGCGCTTCCCCCTCCCCTCCCGGATCCTTCCCCCCTCCCCTCCCCGTCCCTCCCGCCTCCTCCGGGGCCTCGGGCCCCGCTCCTCATGTAGGAGGGAGGACCGAGGCCGGGGTGGATGGTGCGAGGGGCGGGCGCGGAGGGAGTTTGAAGTTCGGGGGTTTCGCGGAGTCCCCCCCTCGCCGTTCCCGAGCGCAGCGGGGGAGGAATGCCAAATCCGGAGAGACATGGGGGCAAGAAGGACGGCGGCGGGGGGTCCTCGCAGCCGGGCAGCGGGAGCTCCAACAGCAAGGAGAGACACCGGGCGGGCTCCAGGCACAAGAGGCACAAATCCAGGCACTCCAAGGAGTCCCCGCTGGCGGCCCAGGAAGCGGCGGCGCCCCTGGGAGCGGTGATCAAGCCGCTGGTGGAGTACGATGACATCAGCTCGGACTCGGACACCTTCTCGGACGATGTGGCCCTCAAGCTGGACAGGAGGGACAACGAGGAGAGGAGGGCGGAGAGGAGCGAGAGGGCCCAGAAGCACCGGCACCACCAGCACAAACGACTCCGGGAGCTGATGAAGAGCAAACAGGCGGAGAAAGATAGGAAGTTGGAAAAGAGCCTGGATTCTTCCAGCAGGTCCACCAAGGAGAGGATATCGGGATCCTCCAAGAGGCTCCTGGAGAGCGAGGAGCACCCCAAGGCGCTCTCCTCCAAGAGCAGCAACAAGGAATCGCGCTCGGCCAAGGCTCACAAGGAGAAGTCCAGGAAGGAGCGGGAGCTCAAGTCCAGCCACAAAGAGCGCAGCAAAAGCCATCGGAAAAGGGATGCTCCCAAAAGTTACAAAACCATCGACAGCCCGAAGAGGAAATCCAGGAGCCCTCACAGGAAATGGTCGGACAGCCCGAAACTGGACGACAGCCCCTCGGGAGCCTCCTACGTCCAGGAGTACGACCTCAGCCCGCCCCGCTCCCACACGTCCAGCACCTACGATCCCTACAGGAAGAGCCCCGGCGGCTCCTCGCGCCGGCAGTCCCTCAGCCCGCCCTACAAGGAGCCCGTGGGCTACCAGTCCAACGCCCGCTCGCCCAGCCCCTACAGCCGGCGGCAGCGATCCGTGAGCCCCTACGGCCGGAGGCGCTCGTCCAGCTACGAGCGGGGCAGCGGCTCCTACAGCGGGAGGTCCCCGAGCCCCTACGGCCGCCGCCGCTCCAGCAGCCCCTTCGCCTCCAAGCGCTCCGTGAGCCGGAGCCCCATCGCCAGGTGTGTGTGCCCCACCTCGCCCTGGGAGCTGGGAAGGGGTTGGGATGGAGCTGGGAATGCGAGAGACCTGAAGGGGGTTCCAGGAAAGATGGGGCAAGGCTACTTAGGAGAGTTTGGAGTGACAGGATAAGGGGGAATGGGTGGTTTAGATGGGGTATTAGGAAAAAAATTCTTCCCTGTGAGGGTGGTGAGGGCCTGGCACAGGTTGCCCAGGGAAGTTGTGTATGCCTCGTCCCCAGAATTGTCCAAGGTTGGACAGGGCTTGGAGCGAGCTGGGCTAGTGAAAGGTGTCCCTGCCCATGGCATGGAGTGGGATGGTCTCAAAGACCCTTTCCAACCCAAACCGTGGGATTCTGTGACTCCTTTCCTCCGCACTGGTGCCGAATTTGGCTGCAGAGTGATGTGCGTGGAGTTGCTTTGGTTGGGGCCTTGACAATTCCCTTGGAAATGGAGTTCACACTTTGGGAAACGCCTCTGTGCGTGGCGGGAGGCAGCGTCCATGTTGGCTCTGAGCAGGGAGGGAGGCTGGATGAGCTCCTGGGATTAAGTTACACCCACCTCTGGAGTGGCCCCTGCGTGGGGAGGGCCGCGCTCCGCGGCTCCCGGAGCGGGATCTAATGCGCTTACCTGGCGGGAAGTTCAGGCACGGGGAATGTTTTCACCTATTTCTGGAAGCCTTTATCTGTTTAGTGCATGTGGGAACTTGATCCCACTTTTCAGGAGGGCTCGTTTGGGGTGGATTTTGCTCTGTCTGAACTGACTTGTCTTTTCTTTTCCCTTGGATTAGAGACAACCATGTGCAAACTCCCATCTCTCAACCTAAACTTTTCTCAGCACTAGAGTTTCTTCCTTCCCTTCTGAAATCTGGGCATTCTGGAAGGGCGAGGAGCAACCAGCTGGATTTTGGCTTAACTCTAATTTTCTCTCTTTTTTGCCTTTAACTCAGTAACTTTGCTACAGAAGGAAACAATTCTTTCAAGGTATCTCTGTGTGTTTTGTTTCAGGTGTTCATTAATCATCCTGTGACATGGTCTAATGTTGATCCTTTCTTTTTCTAGCTTTGGCTTATGTTCAGTGAGTTTCCAGTTGTCTCCATGGATGCTGTGGAGCTTTGCTTGGAGCTCCATGGCAATTCAGATGTGACCTGGAATGTAATGGCCATAGGAATGCTCTGCTCCGTGGTTGCTGTGCTGCATCCTCCAGCTCAGCAGTTCCCAAAGCAAAGGGGCTTTTGGAATTTGGTCTTTGTTACTAAAACTCTGAACTTCAAGAGTGCTGTCTTCCACGGAGAACTTGCCTTTGTCCTTGCTGGGAGTTCTGTGTTGGTTTCAGCCCCCTGGAAGCTCTGACGTAAAATCTCCGTATTCCACTGTGATTTTACAGTGAAAATTTCCTCCAGGCTGCTGCTCCTCTGCCCTGTTTTCTCTGTGTACACCTGGGAGGTTCTCAGGGATAGGCCTGGATGATTTTCTCCTCCTTCCCTTCAATCCTTTTTGCCTGGTGGTGCTACTCTGACATGTTATTTACTAATCCTTTGGGAGAGCAAGGATGCAGTGGTAGGAGGTGTCTGTTCCCTGATACAACTCTTGGGTGATGGCATTGGATAAGTGTCCAGCCCTAAACAAGGAGAAGCCATTGGGAACTGCAGTGGTATCCTAAGAGTTTTTTCCCCCTAGGTTTTCCCACAGGTTGCTCCACTTCCCAGGAGAACCTCTCTGTGTAAGTGGCTGGTTGCTTCTGAGTTGAGAAATCCAGCAGTTACAGTTCCCTGATTTATGGGAGCAACTTCAGAGCACTTTGTGCTGCTTCCCTAAACTTCCAGACCTACTTTTTAAGGATATCTTTGGCTCTCTACTAAATGCTGGATCCCAAACCAGACAGGTTCCAAAGGTTACTCACTGTTTGCACTCAGCTTGTACCAAACTCTCTGAATCTCTGGCTTGATAACTTACTCCTCTCTCTTTCCTGGGCAGATAATTCTCTGACTGTGTGAGGTATTCCAACCCCTTTGGAAAACATCTGCCTGCAGTGATTGTAGTAAAGGGACAGAGGGAATTTCATGTGTTTTCCATATGTCAGGTGAACTGTAAGTTGTCATTCACGTGTTTAGTTTTGCTTTGTGGAGCTCCCAGGCTGCGAGGTGGAACTGGGAAGGGGGAGGGTCGTGGTCAGGTGTGTCCAGGAGCCAGAGGGGAGCTCACCTGGGGGGCTCAGGGTGCACCTGAGGGAGTGGGTGGGCTGAGCCCTCCCGACCTTGATGTGCTGCAGATGTGTGAAAGGGGGCAGCTGACTTTGGGCAGTGACTGATCCCTTTTGTGCTTCATGCAGAGGGGCAGAAGCATTTTGGGGAGAGAAAACCTCTTTAACTGGCACACTGAGGCAGGGAACACCTGCCATGGCTGGCGTTCTTCAGGCTTTTCTGGGACACTCAGTTATTTCCACTGACTGACAATATGGGGGGTGTTTCAGTGCATTCTGTGTTGTCTTTCATCTCCACATCCAAAACACAGCATTAGGGAACTGCATCCATGTGCTGTGCTGATTGGAGAAAATCCAGAGTGTTTGCATTTCCAGTGGCTGTGGAAAACAACTCGCTTCCTAGCAAGGAGGAAACGAGGATGGTTTGGTCAGTAGGGAAAAATAACAGATGTGCTTTGGCATTCTGTGTAGCAACTGTTGTCACTGCAGCTAAAACTAGGAGATGGAATTCCAGAGTCCCTCAGCTTGCTGGAGGTGGGATGTGCTGTGTGCTGATGGAGTAGTGAGGTGTGAGTGTGCACGTGCTGGAGCAGTGGCTGTTGTACCACGGGTCCTTGCCGTGGTGAAAAGTTGCTGGGCATTCAAAAATAAGAAATAAAGGTTGTTTCCTGAGAAATTGGAGCAGTCAGGCTTCCCAGATACTATTCTCTGCTTTATCCTTAACTGTGTGTTGTTTAGAGCAGGTAAAATACTGAAATATTTGTGGGTGAACCTGGATGGATCACATGGAATTACGTGGATGTGGGGCTTTGCAGGTCACCTCTGCTGACACCTGTTAACCATGGCCTTCTCAGCATGGAAGGTTCTAGCATTCCCTTCTCCAAAGGCCATCCCAATCTTCTGATTGTGTGACTTAAAATAAATCACATCATCCTTTTTAATTTGGATTTTTAGGTGAAGCCATGATCTCTGACTTTGTTAATTCATAGTTGTCATGGTTGGTATCTTTTATTTCTCTTTTCCGGTTCTGGAGGGACAGCAGGGTGGGTTTTAATCCCAGAGCATTCTTATCCAGAAGGAGGAAGGCATGAATTGCCCCTCATCCATTTTGGATAACCGTGGCAAAGCAAGTAAGGTGTGGAATGTTACAGCAAGGCTTCACCAATTAAGGGTGAAAAGGGTAAAAGTGCTATTAAGTGGCTGCAGGTAAAGCCACAAAAAATCATTCCAGAGGATGGAAATGGTTCTCTTCCAGAAGCAAAACCTGCCCATGCATCTTCTGTACTTTATTGCCTGTTTTTTTGAGAGATGTGGTGATAAAAGGCCCTTCAGCAGGTGCTGTGTTGGTGTTTTTGGGGCTGTTGATGGTCTAAGGATGGCAGGTGAGGTTTGCTGTAGTGGTGTTGTTCCTGGGGGTGTTAGAGCAGGAAGGCTTCTGGATGTGGGGCTTTTTTTGGGTCTGACAAAGCAGCTGTAAACACCAGCCTGGAAAATGGCCTCAGAAACAGCAGTTGTTGGTGTGGTGACTGTAGGTGGTTATTGTTAGGGAAGAGAAAACGGGTGAGTGGTGCCTGTGGAGTGAAGAGGACTGGAAGGGAACGGGTGGATTTATTCCTGGCGGGACAGAGGACTGTGGGTATTTGCTGCTGGAAGGTCACGGAGTCATTCCAGCCCTCGGAAGTGCTGGTTCTGTGGTGCAGCCCCTGTAAGAGGGTCTGACCATCCCACCACTTCCCCAGCCTCACCTGTCCTGGTCCAGGCAGGTGTCCCTGGTGGCTGTTTCTGAATTAGCATTGTTAAATAAGGTAAAATTGGGTTTTTGGGGAAGTTTGCTTTGGACATAGTGAGTGATCTGGTTTGATTGCTCTGCATCCAGCTGGATTAAATAAATTCCTGTGAGGGTGGGCAGGCCCTGGCACAGGGTGCCCAGAGAAGCTGTGGCTGCCCCCAGATCCCTGGCAGTGCCCAAGGCCAGGTTGGACGGGGCTTGGAGCACCTTGGGATAGTGGAAGGTGTCCCTGCCCATGGCAGGGGTGGCACTGGATGAGCTTTGAGGTCCCTTTCCACCCAAACCATTCCATGATTCCATGAATTGGAGTAACTGTTGGGGTAAATCATGGGGCAGGATGGAAGACAGGGAGCAGGAAAGGGAGTATTGCAGCATCTTGAACAATCCATCCTGGATGAATTGCAGTAGGGAATGGCAACCCCAAAAGTATTTGTGGTTGCTACAAAGTGACATCCTACAGGATTCATTAGGAATGTTTTCCGTAGCCTGCAAAAGGGCCTGAAAAGGTAACTGCTCTCCCAGCTGGTGGTGACAGGCAAACTGCAGCCCAGACCATCGGTTCACTGAGCAGAAACCTTGGAAAAAGAGCTGATCCTGAGGCAGCATTCCCATGACAGAACAGTGTGGTGAGGGGGGAAACAGCTGCGTGGCTGCGGATCCCTCTTTTTTCTCCTTCTGGTTGTATATTTATTTTGCAAGTCTAAAGGTAAGGACTTACCTACAGCCCTGGTGTTCTTTGACCACTGTCAGCACGAGGGTTGGGGTTGTACTTCCAAGTGGGAGAGAGGAATGCTGATCCTTGGAGTAGGGAGGGAACCCCACACCCTGTGGGGAGACCCTTCACCTCCCGCAGCCACAGCTGCCCTTCCTGGAAGGTGCTGCTGGTGTCGAGCCAGGAACTTTCTGCTGTCTCAGTTCCCCAGTTTATTTTCCAAATGTTTATTGTCTTGGGATAATACTAATTGGTGTTGTTAATTGTGCTCTGGGTATGGTTACAAGGGAGCCGGTATCACCTGGGTTTGAACTGCTGCTGTTAGGGGTGTTTTATAACTGCTGTGGGACTGTTCTGAGGGAATTCTCTGTTTTCCAAATTAGATGTATCCTGAGTAAAAAATCACGGAGTGTCCTTTCTGTGACAGTATTTGTAGGGTCTGAGCTCAAAATTTTTGATTGTCCTGTTGGCATCAGAGCCCACCACACCACTAAAGCCTCCTGCCTCCCCCTGCCCAATCCTAGTTCCTCCTGGAGTGGAGGAAACAGTTCTGGCTTATCAGGAATTTGATATGGACATTGGAAGTACCAGTTTCCACTTCCATTTTAGTTTTTATCTGGTTTCCCCATCAGTCTCTGCTCTCTCATGAGCAGGTTCGTGTGGTGCGAACCCCAATGGTGTGAGGTGTTTCCTGCCTTGCTTCTCTCCCAGCACAGATTTTCAGTGATTATTTCTGTACACACACCTGATTTAGAGCCCATTTTTTTGTAGGGGAAGACCAAGACCAATAGAATTAAAACTCCTGGGTTTTATTTTTCCTTCTCCCTAATCACACTATGCAAATTTGAGTTCTGATGGCACTAAAAGAACCGGGGGGGTGGGAAATAAGCTTGAAGTGCGCGATTCCCTGAGGCAGCATTCCCGTGAGGGCAGCCGTGTTTTATCCATGGTTTCCTTTAAAGTTGCACGTAATTCCTGTGAAAGATTCCTAAACTGCCAGCTCATCCTCTGGACTGAAGTCTCCTGTTGTGTGTGTGAGCTGTGATCTCCTCTTTACCTTGGGGCTTGTCCAACCTTGATCCTTCGTTTCTCTTCCCAGTGTGATGGTGAGTCTGGCATAGGGAGAATGGATGATGATGATGGTATAAAACTGGTCCTGATTGACTCATAAACTCCTTTCAGTAGCTTCAGAATCTCCTGGCAGGTGTTGGGCACTCTCTGTGCTGACCACTAATGGATTCAGCTGTTGGTGAGTAGCTCAGAGCAGGAGAGAAGCTCTGTTTCATTTCTCTCCCTGCCGTTCTCTCCTCAGGAAATCCGTGAAGTCCCGGAGCCGCAGTCCTGGATATTCAAGACACTCATCTCACAGCAAAAAGCAGAGGTCTGGCTCCCGCAGTCGCCATTCCAGCATATCCCCAACCAGGCTCCCTCTGAACTCCAGCCTCGGAGCAGAGCTCAGCAGGAAGAAGAAGGAGCGAGCGGCCGCGGCGGCCGCTGCGGCCAAGGTGGACGGGAAGGAGGCAAAGGGCTCCCCTGTTTTCCTGGCTAGGAAGGAGAACAGCTTGGCTGAACTGAAGGAGGCTGGGACAGAGTCTAAAAAGGTCACCAAAACTGTTAAATCTGAGAAACCTCCGGACACGGACTCGGTTAATTTACTGTACACGAACGCAGAGCCTAAAGGCCCTGCGGAGACGACGAAATCCAAGGCAGAGGAGAACTCGGAGAGGAAACATCCTGTTCCGGTTAGGGATTCCAAACCCACGGGAACGAAAGACTCGAAGCCTGTAGCAGTGGTAGAGGACCTGGTATCTCCAAAGGAGACAGACACAGTGGAGAAGGAGATTCCACCCCCCCTCCCCGCCATCAAATCCCCTCCTCCGCCTCTGCCGACCACCACCCCTCCGCCTCCCACGCCGCCGCTGCCGCCGCTGCCTCCATCACCCGCTGTCCCGCCTTTGCCTCCGGCCCCAGTGACTCCTGTTCAGGTCCCTACTTCAGCCCCAACGTCTTTGCCATCTTCTTCCCACCCAAGGACGTCTACTTTATCCTCTCAGGTGAACTCCCAGTCCTCTGTCCAGGTGGCTACAAAAACCCAAGTGTCTGTGACGGCTGCTATCCCACACCTGAAAACTTCCACCTTGCCTCCGCTTCCGCTCCCCCCTATTTTAGTTGGGGAAGATGACTTGGATAGGTAAGGTCACACCAGAGCATCCCCTTTGCATTTAAGAGCAAAGCCTTGAATAAAGAGGGGTTTTTGGGGTTGGTTTTACAGTTATGAGTTTATCCTGCAGAGTACAACTGTGGCACTGGTACAAAGGTGTTATCCCAGGGCCATTCCAGGTTTGTGTGGAGAGTTTCATGATGCCATGCAGGTAGTTGCCTCTTATCTCTGTGGGAAACAAAGAGGTTTGGCTGCTGCTTTAGTGCTGCTTAGGAGAGGTTTCACATCATTCCTTGCTCATGTTTATTACAGGGATGGAATGTGGATGTGGGATTATGCCTCTCTTTGTGTTGGAGCTGTTTGCACGCTTTAAAATTGCTTTTTTTGTTGTTTGTTTGCTTAATTCCTCAGAAACTTGTACTCAAAGAACAGGAAAAAGCTTAACAATTCCAATATAAGAACACAAACCAGAGCTGCTTCTGTTCCAGCTTCACCAGCCACACAGAGCGTGCCCACGTGTAAAAACCAGCATTGGTTTAACTTGAGTATTGTCTTAACCCTTGAATAATTGATGCAATCCTTTATTGCTTGAGGAGTGGGTATTGTTTGTTTGAAAAAGTTTAAAAATGAGCGAAACTGCACCTACTTCAACTTTATTTCCTGATCATTTCTGATCAAAACGTGCAGACTTGGCTCTGGCCTGTAACTAGCTCTGGCTGGGCTGGGGGTGGTTGTGGCTTCTGTGATGAACTTATTTGGAAACCCCATTGTGGGGATTTCTTTCAGTGGGAAGAAAGGAACAGAATACCCAGAATGGAGTGAAAAAAACCCAAATATTTGTTTTTTCTCTCCTTTTCTAGCTGCTAGGATGTTGCAGTGCTGTTAACTTAAGGTCATCAATGATATATATATTTTTTTTTTTCTACTTGACCTGCTAAGCCTGTAGTTCCCTAAAAGCTCCTGAATCTTCCCACCATCACTAAAATGTGCTGGGATTGGGAAGTAAGGCATGTTTTTAGTGACCATTGTGTTATCCCGCAGTTGTGACTTGATACAGTCACCCTGTGGTGAAGTATTGCATGTTCTGAATAACTGACTTGATTTTCATGGTTGATTCTGGTATTGATGCCAATCAGGGAAATGTTCTCACTGCCTCCAGCCTACAAGTGAGGCTGGTGCGTGTTTGTTGCCCTCCCTGAGCTGTTTAATGTTGTTCAGCAAACATTACTGGGTTTAAATGTCTCTGTGATGAGCAGGAGCTTTGAGCTGCCTGATGATTTTCCCAACCCAAATGCCAGGCAGAGCAAATCCCGCTGCAGTGTTCCCTCCTTTCCAATCCCAGAACTTCTCCTGCAAATCTCTATTTCATTTTTTCAGCCACTTACACCTAGAGCTCTTTTTTTTTTTTACCAGCCAGGTGTAGCTTAGCTCTGTAAAAGTGTTTTATCCCTGACCTCAGGGCTGGGGTGATGAGGGTGGTGCTGGAGCTCAGTAAATGGCTCTGTGTGACTTTTTCCCAATAAAAGGGTGAGAAGTCCCGCTTGTTTTGCTGAGTCTGGTGGCAGTTCCATGTGGCCCTGACTGTGCAGAATCTCACCCTTCACCAACTGCCTTCGTTTTTATGAGCAAAACTCTTTGAGCTGGACTTTTGTCCTTGCTGAGCCTGGGGAACGTTCCAGCCCCGAGCCCATGGTGAGCACAGGGTTGAAAATGGGGCTTTGAAGTGTCCAAGGACAGAACACACCTCATTCAACTGGAGGCTCTTGAACCTCTCCAGAATTATCACCCTCTGCAATGCTTTTAGGCCTGGGTGGTTCACCAGGAGAGGAGGAAAAGCTGTTCAGGAGGAATTAGTAGGAATTTTGTCCTGGTTCGATGCTGCGCTCCGAAGGTGCGGAGCTTGTGCAGCTTCCTGGGAACGCAGCACTCAATGGCTGCTGCCATTCCTGCTGGCCCAGGGGTGCCATTCCTGCTGGTTCAGGGGAGAGAGGGGAAAGGAGCTCCAAGGAGCCTTTGTTGTGGTGTTCACTCTTGGTCTTTTCTCTGCTTGGGCAGCTCTGAAGGCTCTGTTTGGCTTCCTCTCCCTGGTGACCTGCCCGGGTGTCCTGGGGGAGCTGAACTTACAGGAACCAAGTGCTGATATGCAAGTAGAGAACTGAACAGATAAAAGGCGAGAAAATGGGGATTTTTTGGTAAAAGGGAGAGAGGCTGGGCACTGCAGGTTCACTCTCCAGCCACACCTTCACCCTTCCCACCATGGTCTTGTGAAGGAGTTGTTTTTGAGGGGTCTCTGGAAAAAGGTTTTGTGGTTTAGTGGTGAATGGTTGGACTCCATCTTTTCCAGCCTTAACAATTCCATGATTCTCTGTAGATGTTTGAACATGATTATTCTGCTCCTAAGGATTTTGCTGTCCATGGGGGGGAGAGTTTCAGCCCATCCCCCTCTCCCATGTCTGGTGTTTCTTGTCTTCCTCCTTCCTTAAGTAGATTTCACAAGAGATTGTCGTGCACATTAGGCAGTGTCTGATAAAATAATTGGGAAAACGACCTACTTCCATCACTTCATTTATTCTGAAGTGTTAGACCTGATGGTACAAACACCAAACCTGCTCCCTGCCCTAAAAACAGACCTGGGAAGGCCTGTTTGGATTTCTTAATTTTTTTCTTTTCCTGGTGAAGCAGAGATTAGCACGGAGAATTCGTGACTACCCAAACCTAGGAATTCTCCTCGCTGAATACATGAAAGAGAAAGTAGGTTCTGCTCATGCAACTCCTGCCAGGCTAAACCAAACTCCTGATGCCCTTGGTAATTGGATTTAAAAAATCAACTTTTGGTTCCTCAGCAGCATTCAGGAGTTAAAGCTACATTTCAGCCCTTGCTAAGAGGTTAAAAGTTACTTGTGGAGAAAGGTTTAACTCTTGCTCTGTATTTATAGTGGTCCTCACCAAGTCAGACATTTAATTTCATGGTGATAAATGGAGTAAATAGAGGAAGTAAAGGTCAGAAAGTGGGTGCTGGCTGATCCCCTGAGCTGCCTCACAGGAAACTCTGAATTACTGATACTGATTGGTGCAAATTGAGCGAATTCTAGTGCAGACCTGTGTGTTCATTCAATGTGTTCCACTCTGACACTTTTCTCTCATGGTGTATTAACATTGTACATTTAAGGCTGTTTTATTTTATATTTCAATGTGCTAATTTTAACACTTAAACCTCACATTGTCAACCAGAGGTGTTGTCCTACAGTAGCTTTTTTTGTTTGTTTACCTGGCTGTTGAGTCTGACTTTTGTGTTGTATTAACTTTTCGGAGTTTAGTCCAAAAGAGATTCTTCCTCCAAAACCTGTGAAGAAAGATAGAGAGCAGAGACCACGACACTTACTCACGGACCTCCCGCTCCCCCCAGAGCTCCCTGGGGGGGACCCATCTCCTCCCGACTCCCCGGAACCAAAGGCAGCCACACCACCTCAGCAACCCTTCAAAAAGAGACCAAAGTAAGGCTGACTTCTTTTTTTTTTTTTTTAATGTTTGAGTCTCTTAAGTCCCCGAAGTCGTTTGAGAGCTCTTTATTGAGGGAAGTGAGACGGGAGAGAAAACAAGTTCCTATTTCTGTATTATTCAGTATAATGACTGTTTCCTGTGGGTTGTTTCACTTTTGGACCCTCAGCTAAAGGCAGCTTGCCCCATTTAGGTGAGAATTAATGGTAAAAGTTGCTGGAGTGTGTCATGTTCAATCTCCAGCCACATCTACCCCCAAAGCTCTTTTCTCTTTGGTTTAGCCATGCCCACATTCCAAAGAAACCTCTGGATGAGCAGCTCTGTATAAAGCTCTTGTTGCTTTCTGAAGTTGGTGGTTCAGATGGGAGATGTCCATGTTTGCTTCATGCACTTCATGACTGAAGTGTTGCCCATGGAACTGCACTGGCACAGGGTGTCCTGGGAAGCTGTGGCTGCCCCTGGATCCCCCTTGGAAGTGTCCGAGGCCAGGTTGGACGGGGCTTGGAGCAACCTGGGATAGTGGAAGGTCTCCCTGCCCATGCAGGGGGTGGGATTGGATTGTATTTCATGTCCCTTCCAACCCAAACCATTCTGGGGTTCTGTGTTCAAGGCATAGAGGACTGGCCCTGATAACAAATTTAGGCAGCTGTTGAAGGAGCAAAATCCCCTGATGTTTTGTACAGAGTGTCTTAAATGAAAATCAAATGTCCAGCATCCTGCAAAACATCCCAGACATTCATTTTTGTCCTGCTGTAATACGATAATGCTACCCAGGATAATATTCCTGTTCAGCAGTGCCTGTATTGGGATTACACAGCAAAACACATTCAACTGAACATTCCAATTCTTGGAGTGCAAAGCCAACGTGCCTGAGCTTCGCTTTTGGCTTTTAGGGACGAACACGTTGGTGCAGGTAGTTTTTTTTGTGGGATGCCACTGGGCTGGAGCCCTCAGGTGTCTCACAGAGCTCTTCCCTCCTGCAGAATCTGTTGTCCTCGGTATGGGGAGAGGAGACAGACGGAAAGCGACTGGGGCAAGCGTTGTGTGGACAAGTTCGACATCATCGGGATAATCGGAGAAGGGACGTACGGGCAGGTGTACAAAGCCAAGGACAAGGACACAGGTGAGGATGGCTCCAGGTAAATTCCACTTCAAGGCTTTGTGGCTGTGCTCAGCTCCCTGCCACTGCAGCTCCACAGTGACAAATAACTGCAGAACGAGAAGTGACACCAGCCCTGGGATAAGCACTTCCATCAGGTGTTTTCCAAAAGGGGCAGAAGAGCAGGAGCTGTGGAATCCTAAGTTTAGTGCCCTGGTTCCTGCTCTGCTGGTGAGATCCTGTGCCCTGGGGTGTGGTTTGACACCCGCTCAGAGGTACCAGCTGAACCCCTGCTTTTTAAATTGTCAGGCTTTATTGCAGCAGAGCTTGGGAAATTCCAGGGTCAGCTTCTGTTCCCCCTTTCTGCTGGAGCAGGTTAGGGAAAGCACAGGTGTCGTGTGAGCACTCCAAGCAGAGCAATTGAACTAAAACGAGCAGGGAGGAAACTAAAGCTGCCTGTGCTGTCCCTTGGTTGGCGTTTTCTGTGCTTGGGGCTGCTCCCAACTTCCCTGGGAGTGCAGGGCAGCGAGGTGAGCAGGCTGTGACCCCGCTGTGGCCTGGCAGGTGAGCTGGTGGCTCTGAAGAAGGTGCGCCTGGACAATGAGAAGGAAGGATTCCCCATCACGGCCATCCGGGAGATCAAAATCCTGCGGCAGCTCATCCACCGCAGTGTCGTCAACATGAAGGAGATCGTCACGGACAAACAAGATGCACTGGATTTCAAGAAGGACAAAGGTAGAGTTGGCTGCAGGGCTGGTTTCCATTCACCACAGATGTGATGCAACCCCTTGGTTTAGTTTAAAACTCAGCTCTGGGGTAGATCTGCTTCTTTGTGTTCCTCCTACAGGGTTAGATCTGGATCTGGCCTCACCTCAAAGGACAGATTCCAGTTTGAGTTGATCAAAGGATGATTGCATTCCTGCAGAATCGTGGAAAAGCAGTCTTTAAAAAAAAAAAAGCCTTTACAGGGTCACTTCTAACACTGATGAGTGGCAACAAACTTACTAATAATGTGAAAAGCCTTTTGTCCTCA
The DNA here is from genome assembly GCF_000738735.6 of Corvus cornix cornix. Classification (NCBI taxonomy): domain Eukaryota; kingdom Metazoa; phylum Chordata; class Aves; order Passeriformes; family Corvidae; genus Corvus; species Corvus cornix. The sequence continues at coordinate 235,884 of NC_046355.1, forward strand.
GTCACTGTGGAACAAGACAGTTTTAGCATCCCACTGGCTCTTGTTTGGAACCTTCCCTTCCAGGAGAGAGAAGGGAGCAACCCAAACGCAAGTTCAAACCATGCATGGCAGTGATCTCTTCAACAAATTCTCTTGAAAGAAAATAACCAAAGCATGTAGGTAAACATGGCCAGAACTTCAAAGGAATTTATTTTGAGTGCATATTTAATTTCAGATATCAGCCTGGTGGGGCTACTTTGTTGTTTTGGGGCTTTTTTACCCCTTGAGAGAAAAGGATGCCCAGTAAGCCTGAAACAGCACAGGACTGTGTCAAAAAAAAAACCAACTCCAGCAGAATAATGCACAAAAGAGACTTTGAACAACTGAATCTCCTTTCATTCCTCCTTTTTTTTGTGTCTCTCCTTTTGTTTCCAACCGTTTCTCTGTTTATTATCCCAGGTGCCTTTTACCTTGTGTTTGAGTACATGGACCATGACCTAATGGGGCTGCTAGAATCTGGCTTGGTACATTTCTCAGAGGACCATATCAAGTCTTTCATGAAACAGTTAATGGAGGGGCTGGATTACTGTCACAAAAAGAATTTCCTGCATCGAGACATCAAGTGCTCCAACATCTTACTGAACAACAGGTAACCTGGCAGTGGATCCACTTCTCTTTTCCTCGTGCTCTCCCTGGGTTCAGCTGAGAGCACCCAGTGCTGTCCTCACCTTGAGTCTGCTCAGGGGCAGGAGCTGTGGGAAGAATCTTGTCCATATTTACAATTAAATGTCTGGATATCCACCTAAAAAAATTCTGTGGAACATTGGCCTGTTGAGAAGGGTTTGTGATGCAGGTGACACTGAATTATTGGTGCTTTTTTTTTTTCTTTTTTTCCTTTGGATTTCTTTGAAGCATTCTGTCACAAGTGGAGAATTGAGCCTGGCATATCGAGCAGTAATTCCTGCACATGTGGCTTTGTGAGGCTTTTCTGCTGCACGGGGGTTTCCTCACCCTTTAACTGGGGTTTAAGTAGGAGTTGGGTTCTGATGGGATCCTTACAGCTCAGTACATTCTATAATTCTGGGATTTAAACCAAGGGCTGGGGGTTTTTTTTGTCTTTCAGTGGGCAGATCAAACTTGCAGATTTTGGGCTCGCACGACTCTACAGCTCAGAGGAGAGGTGAGGAGGGGAAGGGGCTTACCTGGGTGGGATGAGCTTCTTTCTTCTTAGTATCCACATAATCCCTCACTTGGAAGTCCTCACAAATGATTCCCAGTGGTATCATCCAGCTCCAGCTGTTGGACAAACACACTCCTGGCTGGTATTAATAACTTTTCCTTAGAAAAGCAGCTCATGAGGAGCCAAAACTTCTTCTCTACTTGCCTTTGACCTGCCCTGGAGCAGGTTTTGCTCTGAGGTCAGTCACTATTCAGTGATGGCAGCCTGCTGAGGGTCAGGGATTTTCAGTCTACAAGTCCTGATTCCTGGAAAATCCACGGTACCTCCTCAGCTGTTTTTAACTCCTCTGGTAGCTCTGGAAGTGCAGACGCTTGAAACCCCCCTGCTGCCACTGACAGGTGTAACTGCAGCTGGGAAGTAAAAAAGAGCAGTTTTCCAGGGTTTTGTGGCTCTTGGGATGAGTTTTTATTGGTTTTATTGGTGGTTTTTTTTTTGCTTTGCAGCCGTCCCTACACCAACAAAGTCATCACGTTGTGGTACCGACCCCCAGAACTGCTGCTCGGGGAGGAGCGTTACACCCCTGCCATCGACGTGTGGAGCTGTGGGTGAGTCCTGCTGTGCCTTCCCTGGCTCTGGAACCAGCTCCTGAGCATTCCCCTGGGAGCTGTTCCCCAGTTTGTGCCAATTCTCACAGCTGGATCTGTCCCAGCCACGCAAAGTGTTAGGATGAGACAGGAATACTTCTGTGAGGGATAGGGGTGTGTCACCTCATTCAAACCAATTAGTAAAAACTCCTAGAATGAGGTTTTCCTTGGTTTTGAAATGAGAAAGGGTAAAAAATAAAATTTTCACTATTTAAAGTGCAAACCAACCTGATATTGATGTACCCTTGAGATCAAGAGGGGTGACACAGCCCTGGAGGGGTAACACATTTGCCCTGTGCTGTTCACTCCTTCAATGTGTTTTTTAGAGAATTTTTCTCTAAAATCTTTAAGTTGCTGTTTGCCACTGATTTGTTATTTTTTTTCAGCTAAAACATTTTTAAGTAGAGATTTCAGGTTTCAGGAAGTTTCAGTAGTATAGGAAGCCTGGGGAACAGGAGTCTGGGCAGTTCAGCCACAAAGGTGGAACATTTTTCTGAGTGATTCAGAAGCAGAGACTGGAGGATTCAGCTGTCAGAACTGAGGCTGGATTCCCTAGAGCATGCACTTCCCACTGGGATATTCCCAGCTGAACTTCAGCAGGATTTATAACACAAACAGAGGTTGGTAAAACCAGTAATTAATCATAATTACTGACTGTGAGGAGGCCCAGTTGCTGCTCAGTTCCTGTTCCACATGCATGGGGTTATTCCCATTCCAGACAGGTGCCTGCATCCCTCCAGCTACTCCTGGCACTGATTCCTGGTGGGTTAAGGAGAGATTTTGAGGACTGCAGGAGTCAGAGGTGCTTCCTCTCTTCCCTCTTTCCCTCCCAGCTGTACAAGAGCTCTGTGTGCACAAATCCAGCTCCTCTGCTGGCCGTGACAGCCACGGGCAGCTAGGCATGGCTTGGGCCAGCAGAGGGAAGTTGAAAATCCAAACAAAAGCTCAACCTGGAGGAAATGAGAGCTCTGGCTCTTTGTCACATTGACACATCCTCCCCTCCCTGCAAAGAGTTAACGTGTCAGGGGCTTCCTGCATCAACCAGGCACTTGCAGGGAGGTGATTCCCAGGAGCCCAGGGCTGGGGACTCCAGTACACACAGGTCAGTTTGTCACTACAAGCCCTGATGCAAATCACTCTCCTCAGGCAAAGCTGCTCCCGAGCACAAACGCTGCCGTGTTCAGACGCTCATCCCCAGGGTTTGCTGTCGTGACCTCTTGCTTTTCCTCCTTCCAGCTGTATCCTCGGGGAACTGTTTACAAAGAAGCCTATTTTTCAAGCCAATCTGGAACTGGCTCAGCTTGAATTAATCAGGTAAAGCTTTGCACACGCATGTCCGTGAGGGGAGGTGCTGCAGGAGGTGCTCGTGCACACAGGCAGCGAGTTAGAAGAGCCCTTGTTCTCTAACCTGCCTGCAAAATAGGGCTGGGAATGCAAATGGGAATGGTCAGGTGTCCACACCTATGTCAGGTGTGTGGTTGCTGATTTATGTACCCTCAGTAAACCTTGTTGTTTGCTGAGTCCAAAACTCACGAACCTGAATTACTTCTCACACTGAAAGTTTTAATCCTGGAATGGTTTGGGATGGAAGGGACCTTAAAGCCATGGGCAGGGACACCTTCCCTTATCCCAGGTTGCTCCAAGCCCTGTCCAACCTGGCCTAGGACACTTCCAGGGATGTCAAGTCCACAGCTTCTCTGTGCCGGGGCCTCACCGCCCTTATTGTAAAAATAATAAAATTTAGTGAGTTTGGAAAGTTTTAAAGTAAGAAACATTAACATTTTTAAATTTGTAGTAAGAAGAATAAAATTCCATTGTGTTGGATGCTTTATAAGGTTCAGCTTATCAATCAAGCTCAGCATTTCCCTCTTCCTGATACCTCCTTTTTTAACACCTCATCTGAGCCATGCCCAGACCTGGGTTATTCCTGCAGCGGGTTGCTTAGGAAGGTGTTTTCCCTGGGCTTGGTGGCTCTGCTCCTCCTGGCTGGATTCCACCTGGCTGACTGTGCTTCCCTGCTCCCCAGCCGGCTCTGTGGGAGCCCCTGCCCAGCCGTGTGGCCAGATGTCATCAAGCTGCCCTACTTCAACACTATGAAGCCCAAGAAGCAATACCGGCGGCGCCTGCGCGAGGAGTTCTCCTTGTGAGTCGAGATGGGCTGGGATGGGCTCCCTGTCCCCTCTCTAAACACCTCATCCACCTTCAGAGAGGTTCCCTGGGGCTGGGGACTGCACTGGGAGCTCTCCTGGAAGTGTGGCATCCTCAGGGTGCCGGGCGCTGCCTGACTTCAGGGGGATGTTCTCTGGAGAAGGGTCTGGTTTGGGATAATCTTGTGGGAGTTGTGGCAGAGGTGCTTCTCATAAATGGCAAAATACAGAGTGGAATATTATGGAATGTCCTCAGCTGGAAGGGACCCACAGGGATCAGCCAGTCCAACTCCTGGTCCTGCACAGACACCCCAAAATCCCACCCTGTCTCTTGTGAGCGGTGTCCCAGCGCTCCTGGAGTTCTGGCAGCCTCAGGGCTGTGCCCATTCCCTGGGGAGCCTGTTCAGTGCCCCAGCCCCCTCTGGAGAAAAAACCTTTCCCAAAACTCAGCCTAAACCTCCCAGGCACAGCTGCAGCCACTCCCCACAGCTGATGCCTGCCCTGCTGATGCCTTTGAGCTGCTGCATCATGAGCAGTGACCTCTGGCTGTGTGGATTCCTCTTAAGCCTGAAGTTCTTCTCTGACACTGAGCTTCTCCACATGTTTTCCGTGAACTCATCCATGTTTCCCACTCTCCCCACAGCATTCCCTCGTCTGCCCTAGACCTGCTGGACCACATGCTGACGCTGGACCCCGGCAAGCGCTGCACAGCAGAGCAGGCCCTGCACAGTGACTTCCTGAAGGACGTTGACCTCAGCAAAATGGCACCTCCAGAGTAAGTCCCAGCTGCCATCCCCCACTGTGAGCTTTGGGAAGGAGATAAGGTGTTTTTTTCAGTCAAAACCAGGATTTCTGGGTTCTTCTCTTGACTCTGCCCTTCTATTTGGTCATGTGGTTGAGCAAATGGCTTTTCCTGTGCTGTTGGTTTTCTGCCTGATAGCAGGCTGGGTTTATAAAGCCCAGTTTAATGTTTGTGAGATGCTCTAAAGCTCCAGTAGAAGAAGTGCAAGAGTAGGTGTAGCATATCCCTGACTGCCATGGAGAACTGCTCAGGCCTTGTTAGGGCCGTGTGTTAATTGACTGCAAGGGCCAAGCAGTATCACTCAGTTTTCTCCCACTCCAATCTAGCAGATGATAAAACTCAGACTGGTTTGTGTGCAAGTGGAGCCACAGCTTTTGACATCCCTGTTTCCTTCAGAATTCTTCAAGGCAGGGCCTTTCCTAAAGCTCCCAGACTCCCAGAACTTGGTGCTGTCACTGGTTTTGTGTGGCCTGCAGTGAGATCCCAGTGAGCTCAGGGATGAGATCCCAGTGCAAAGTGAATGATTTTTATGCTGCCTTTCCTGGCTCTAGGTTTTGCCCCTTCCTGTGATCGTCTGGCTGCAGGCAGGGATCATGGAACCCCAGGATGGTTTGGTTGGAAGGAATGTTAAAGCTCATCCAGTCCCACTCCTGACAGAGGCAGGGGCACCTTCCACTATCCCAGATTGCTCCAGCCTGGCTTTGGACACTGCCAGGGATCCAGGGACAGCCACAGCTTCTCTGGGCAGCCTGTGCCAGGGCCTCCTCACCCTCACAGGGGAGGAATTTCTTCCCAATATCCCTTCCTGAGTCCACTTCTCCGTCTGTAAAAGAGCAGCAGCATTACATGGATCTATAAAGTTGCATCATGGCATGGTTTGGGTGGGAAGGGACCTTAAAGCTCATCCAGTGCCACCCATGCCATGGACAGGGACACCTCCCACTGTCCCAGATTACTCCAAACCCCGTCCAACCTGGCCTAGGACACTTCCAGGGATGGGGCAGCCACAGCTTCTACGTGCAACACCATCTGTGCTGAGAGCTCCCTGTGGGTTTTGAGGATTCCCTTGGTTTCCCTGCCATGTTTTTCACTCGTTGCTCTCTTGCAGCCTCCCCCACTGGCAGGATTGCCACGAGCTGTGGAGCAAGAAGCGCCGGCGGCAGCGGCAGAGCGGGATGGCCGTGGAGGAGCCTCCGGTATCAAAAGTTTCTCGGAAAGAAACTACCTCTGTTACAAGCACAGACACTGTGAAAAACAACAGCAGTCCTGTGCCCCCCCAGCCTGCCCAGCTCAAAGCAGAGCCTGGCGCTGCAGATGCAGTAGGTCAGTGCCCACCTGGGTCTGGAAAAGGCTCCCGGTGTGTTCCCTCCCTGGGTGTGGGAGGTTTGTGTCTGCTTTTAAGCCAGTCTGGTTCTTTCACCTCTAATTCTGCAGAAAGGGCATTCCAGGCTCTTCCTGTCCTCATTCCTTTTCTTCTTTTTTTTTTTTTTCTCTCCTCCTCTCTCTGCTGTGAAGACGCAGAAGGTTCTGTCTGGTCTTCAGAAGTCACTGATGAGCTGCCTGTGAATTTGTTCTGAGCTGTGTTATTAGTTCTAAAAGAGGCTCGATGATGAAAGGAGTCATTGAGTCACTTCAGCCAGTGGAGGAACAAATCATAGGAATCATAGGCTGGAAGGTGGAGCCACGTCCAGGATGTGCAAATGAGCTGAAGTTTGATCTCGTTGATAAATTATATGAAGATTAGGTGTGGGAAGTATCAGGCTGGTGGGCAAAAGTGTACATTCTTGCACTTTGTTGCAGAAAAGGTCATCCAGAATGGCAGGACCTGGCCTTGTGCACTGTTCCAAGCAGTGACCAACCCCCCTGTGTCTAGAAAATAGTCGGAGGGGAGGAATGTGGATTTACACAAAGCTGCCCTGCTTCTTCTGTAGAAGCCTTACAAAAACCCAGATATGGGCTAAGGCTTCCTTTGTGTCCGATGCTGTGCTGACAAGTAACGAGGAAGACAGTTCTTGCTCCAGGGAATGCACAATCCATGTGTTCAGTGAAACATGGCAGATGGACAAAAGGTGGTGCTTGGATTAACAAACAGCTGGGAAAAGAATGTCCCATTCTCCGTTGCCTACCAGCAAGAGAAGCTCCATTTTAAGCTGCTGAAACCAAACCCTTGCACCCTTATTCCCAAAAAGTTCCAGCATCACTGTCAGTGTGAAGGGACACCCTTGTCACTTGTCACTTGGGCTGTGAAGGGAGGTGATGCCACTCCCAGGATGTATTTTAGGATAACCTGGATCCTTGCAGGTCAGGACAGAGTCCTGTGATCCCAGGCCAGCTCCCAGCAAGGAATTGCCTTCTGCCTGACCTAATTCCTTGTGCTGCGTCAGGGAATACGCCTTTCCTCCATCCCAAAGAGCAGCTCAGCTCCATCCTGGGAAACCTTCCCAGTGCAGGAGGGGATGATCTGGATCTGTGGGGACCTCGGGAGGGGCCGAGCTATGATTGCCCTGCTGTGGGCTCGGGGCTTTAGTTGCCGTTGTGCCCCTTCACCACCCCCCGCCATAGCCTGGTATCCTTGGGAATGCCCCCACTTCCCAATCCCGGGAATGGGGCAGTTTGGCTTGGCTGAGGTGATTCTGAGCAGCAGCCTCGTGTGCCGTGGTTTTGGGGAGGTTTGGGGGCAGTGCAGCAGCAGCAGCAGCAGCTCTGTGGGTGCAGTGTGTGTGCAGTACCACGGGGTGCTGCTGCCGTGCTGCCAGAGCGGGGGCTGGGAATGCCGGCACCGCATCCCGAAATCCTCCTCGCAGAGCATCCCTGCCTTCCCCCAGCCCAGGGACATGGACAAGGGGGGGTTCAAGTGCTGTGGGACATCAACAAGGGGTCTTCAGTGCTGTGGGATGTGCAATTTTGGCTATGGGATGTGGAAAAGGGGCATTCAGTGCTACGGGGTGTGAAGACAGGATGTTCAGTGCTGTGGGACATGGAAAAGGGGTGTTCCTTGCTGTGGGGACATGGAGAAGGGATGTTTCTTGCTGTGGGCCATGGGACAGGGGTGTTCAGTTCTGTGGGACATGCAGAAGGGGTGTTCCTGGCTGTGGGGTGTGGATCATGGCTGTGGGGCATGGGGAAGGGATGCCCCTTGCTGTCAGATGTGGATCTGTGGCTATAGGATGTGGAGAAGGGGTATTTATTGCTGTGGGATGTGGATCATGGCTGTGGGACATGGGGAAGGGCTGTTCTTTGCCACCTGCAGTGCCAGGATGCCAAACCTCACCTCCCCGGTGGTGCTCCCCGTGTGTTCCGCAGGCCTGGGCGACATCACCCAGCAGCTGAACCAGAGCGAGCTGGCCGTGCTCCTGAACCTGCTGCAGAGCCAGACCGACCTGAGCGTGCCGCAGATGGCCCAGCTGCTCAACGTCCACTCCAACCCCGAGATGCAGCAGCAGCTGGAGGCTCTCAACCAGTCCATCACGGCCCTGACCGAGGCCACGGCGCAGCACCACGAGCCCCCGGCAGCAGCGGCAGAGGAAGCCATAGAGGAGCCGCCTGCGGAGGTGCCGGAGGAGCAGGAGACTCCGGACGCAGCCAGCGCTCAGGGAGACATGCAGAACATGCTGGCCGTTCTGCTGAGTCAGCTCATGAAGAGCCAGGAGCCTGGGATAACCCTGGAGGAGAGCAACGGGGAGAAGAGCAGCGAGCAGCGGGGGCCCAGGAAAACCCCGACGAGGCATCCCGAGGAGAGCACAGGTAAATAAACACACCTGACGTGAGCAGTGAGAGGATCCCAGAGAGTGCTGCTGGTTGAGCTGCAGCCAGGAATGAGACCTTGGGAGTGTTTGTGGGAGAGAGGCAGCGGGGGAGTGGATGGGAGGAGGGAAGGGGGTAGGATGTGGTCGGACCTCAGGAGGAAAGACCCCGAACCCCTCCCTGCGGTAAGTGCTGGACTGCTCAGGAGGTTGGAACAGCTGCAAACAGCCAAAACAGGCAAATACTTACCCTAAAATCCATGAGTGCTCCACTGTGAGTGGGCCAGAGGTTTTGGGGTTTGCCCAAAAATGATCGGAGGGTCGGTTCTTCCCCAAACCCCCCAGCAATCAGTTTGCTCGTCCCGGGAGGTTTTTTTACACAGGATGCTGCTGTATCTCTGCATTTTTTTTCCCAGCTCTTTTTCACCATCCCCTCCTTGCCCTCTTGAAACAAACAAAAATAAATCTAAAAATAAATAAACCTGCAGAGATGATTTTCAAGAGCTGAAATAATAGCGGTGAGTGCTGAAGGGAGGGATAGTGGCAGCTGTGTAGGTAAAACCTGGGCATCCACAAGTGCCTGGTTCTACCCGGCGCTGGTTTTTGAGCCTTGAAGCTCAGCAGCTCCTGAAGCTGAACCAAACTGCTGCTTCTTATAGAGAGAGTTAAAAAAAAACCCTGCTTGTGTCAGTGAGCTCTCGGATTTCCTTTCCAAAGGTGAGTGTAAATGTCTCCATGTCTTTTTTTTTTTTGTTGTTTCTGTTGATTTTTTGAATTTATTAGCAACAGCCTGTGACGACCTCACCAAATTGTAGAAGCGCCTCCTGAGTATGTCTCAGACTCTCCGGGGAGCCTGTTTTGGCCCGATCCCACCTCCTGCAATGTAGCTGAACGTGCTGTGTTCTCGTGCCTTCAACACCCGCCCACCACGAGCCAGTTGTGATCGTGCTTTTTTTTTCTTTTTTTTTTCTCCTCTTTTTTTTTTTTTTTTCGTTGTTGTTGCCCTAGTCCTGGAAGATAACTAGGTTACTGTAGAGCAGATGGAATTTGATGCCGTTGTTCTCTGTTGATAATTCTTTGGAATGATTTGCTGTCCCCCAGATCAGCTTGGCTTTACAAATTTACCTGAAGATTGTTGGTTTTTTTTTTTTTTTTCGTTGTTGTTTTATTTTTCTGGATTTCAATACAATCTAGTTTTCAAAGTGGACTGACGGATACGGGTGGAGGGGTGGTCCTGGAAGACTACTGGTTTTCACAATAAAGTTTGACCTTTTTAATAACCAGTTTTGCCAATGATTTGAGGATCTGATTCCAACAAGGTGTCCGTGGGCTCTGCCATCGCCAGTAATTCCTTCCCCTGTGGGTGAGGGAGAGGAGGCAGCTCAGGTGTGTTGCTCCAGAGGAGGCAGGGCTGGTTTTGGGAGTGGAGCAGGGGTCGTGGTGTCACCTGTGGTGTCACCTATAGCCGTGGCACTGCCTTAGGGGAGGGTCTGTGCTCTGCTCCCTCTCCCACCTCCCAGCTGGGCCTCACAGGCTGGGACACAGCAGGGGGGGCCGGGCGTCATGGAGCTTTGTCCTTCCAGGAGGGAAGCAAATCCTGATTCGGGAGGGAATCAGGGGTGAAGGGGCAGGGGGGAGGAAGCAGAAGGCTTTTCTGGTGCTCAGGACAGTCTGTACGCTCGTGAAAATATTCGGGGGGCGAGATTGTTTTGGACTCTGTGGGCAAGGCTGGGGGTGGTGGCTGGGGGCACCTCGGGGTGCCGTGGGGCAGTCAGGAGCTGGCACCTGTGCGGCTGGGTTTGTGTTTGTCTAACCCAGCACATCCCGGCCACGCTCCGTGAGCCGCCTGCGGAGCTGGAGCCGGGCGGCACCGCGTCCCTGTGGCACCGGGGGGTGTGTGGGCTGGCGTGTGGCTCCACATCTGCCTCCTGCTCGGCATTAGCCTTTGATCCGGGAGCAGGAATTCCCCACACGGGTGCCCAGGTGTTAGGACAGCTGTTGCCGCCGAGTTGGGTGCGCGGGGCCGGGGCGAAAGCGTTAATGACCATTGTTAATGAACGTTGATCTCCCAGCCAGCGTTAAAAACTCTCCCTCCGCCTCTTCCCAGAGCATCCCAGAGCTCCGGGCGGCCTCGGCAGGGATTGGTTTGGTTTGCTTAGAAATGTCTTTGTGTCTGTTTGAAACGGTGTTTAAAAGAAGTCACCCTTCCACAGCGTGTCCTCCTGGCATTGTCCCACCAGAGAAGAGACCCCCCGAGCCCCCCGGACCGCCGCCGCCTCCTCCTGTGCCCGAAGGGGATCTCTCCGGCGCAGCCCAGGAGTTGAACCCGGCCGTGACGGCTGCGCTGCTCCAGCTCCTTTCCCAGCCGGACCCGGAGCCGCTCGGCCACGCCACGCAGGAGCCCCCGGCCCCTCGAGCCCCGGACTACGGCCGCTCCCACCCCTCCAGGACTTACAGCACCAACAGCTCCGAGGGGGGATTCGGTGCCGAGGAGCTGAATCCGGGCCAGACTCTGCTAGAACCTTCTGCCCAACCCCTGGGGAAAAGCAGGACCTTCTTGGGCTCCGTGAGCCACCTCGGGGAGAGCAGCAACTACCAGGGCACGGGCTCCATGCAGTTCCCGGGGGACCAGGACCTGCGCTTCGCCAGAGTCCCCGTCACCATCCACTCGCTCGGGCAATCCTTCGCCAAATCCGAGGGGAGCAACAACAACGCGCTGGTACATCCAGAGGCCAAAATCCAGAGTTACGGCGAGTTGGGACCGGGAACAGCCGGTTCCAGTGGGGCAGGAACAGGTCACAGCTGGGGTGCCCCAACCCAGGCGCCTTCTTCCTACGGGAAGACATTCCGAGGGCCTGGCAGAGTGCCTCCGCGGGGGGGCCGGGGCCGGGGGGTTCCCTACTGAGATTCCCGGGATCCCCCCTTGCCTCTCTCCTCCTTTAGCCACAGGACTTGATTTTTTTTTTCAATTTTTTTCTTCTTTTTTTTTTTTTTTCCCAATTTTTTTTGGCCAGAGCAAGGTCTTGTCCGCATTTCAGCTGCTGCAGAGCTCCCCGTGCATCCCTCCCTCGCTCGGGAGCTGCCAGAGGGTCCCCACTGGCCTCCCGTGCTTGGTTAGTGACAAAAATAATCCAAATCCCGCAGGAGAACTGAGCCAGGAGAGGGAGGGATTGATGGAAAGGTAGGAATGGAAGGAAGAAGGAATTAAAATGCTGTTTCCCCAAGCTGGGCACCAGAGTTTGCTGGCGGGTCAGGGAGGGCTGGGGAGAGGCTGCTTCCCAAAGCGGTTTTTTTGTTGTTGTTTTGTTTGTTTTCCCCATTTCCATAAGAAAGAAAAAAAAAAAAAAAAAGGAAAAAACAAATTAAAAGGGGAATTTATTGATGCAGAGGCACCTGGATGGGTTATCCCAGCAGTGGGGACCTGGGATGTGACACTGGTTGTGTTTGATTTATCCGATGTTGCTTTCTTTCCATGAAGCATCCGTTTTCCCTCTGCTCTGGGGCCAGTCCTGTCTGCTGTGACAGCAGCCTTAGCACGTTGATTTTTGGGAAGGGTCTCTGGGTGTTGCATCCCTCCTGCAGTAACTTTGCAGCGGGAATTGTCTTTTTTTAAATTTTATTTTGGTCTTTTGTTTAATTTTTTTTTTTTTTCCTAAGAGCCGAGGAGAACACCTCCCTGAAAAAACAGGGATTTCTGTCATTTGTAACTTCCAGAACACTTAAAGAATTTAAAAAACGGAAACAAAAATCCCAACATCTGGTGGGATTTGCCACCAGATGGGAGTGATTTGTCCCCGGAATCCTGGGCTGGTGCTGCCTATCCTGCCGAGGTCGCTCGCATCTCAGCCCTTTGAGGTTTTCCAGGTGTTCCTGTGTCATTTCCATGAGCATATTTCTATTTTTGGTGTTGTCAAGGAAGTATTTACGATGGATTTTCTCCTCCCACAGACCCTTGCGCTGTTCATTTCAATGAGACTTAAAAAGAGATGAATAAAACAAAGGTACCTATTTATCAGCTTTTTTTTTTTTCCCCCCGAGTAGGCCTTTCCTATGGAAAACACTTAATTTTGGAGCCGACAGTTCTGGAGTGTTAAAGGGGAGGGGAATTTTGGGGTGGGCCAAGAGACCTTCTTGCTACTAACAGGATTTAATTTCTTTTTATACAGAGAGATAAATTTAAATAAATGCACCTGAATTAGGTGATGCTTCTCCACCTGGGGAGATCCTGCCTTACCCAGCTTTGCCGTGGGAGGAAGGAAGGGAGAGAAATTAAATATATAAATATATTTTTTACTTTTATTTGCTGGTGATGTGCAGGGACCAGCAGCTCCCAGCACTGAGGAGCGATGCTGTTCGCAGAATTCCCACTGGAAATTTGTCGGATTTGGGATTTTTTTTTTTGTTGGTTTGTTTGTTGTTGTTTTTGTGGTTTTGTTGGTTTTTTTTTTTTAGCTTAGTTTCATGCCTGATGTGCAGAGAGATAAAAAGAGAAGTTCTGTGAGACACATAGTGCACTGAACCCACTGAGGGGCTTCAGAGAGGTTTAATTTCCCTATTTTCCCTTTTCCCAGCACCAGCTCCGGGCTGCCATGGAGCTGCTGCTGCTGCTGTTCTTTTTCTTCCCAATCCCATCCGCTTTGGAAGGAAAAAAGTCTCATTCCTGTGCTGAATCCTCTTAGGAAGCCGATGCCTATTTATTGTCTTTCCAAACTGGCACATTCCCAGGAACGCTGCCGGGAACGAGCTGTCCTCGACCTCCCGCTCCTCGTGCCGGTGTTATCCCGGCTTTGGGGCCCAGTTTAGGGGTCCTCGGTCCCAGTTTAGGGGTCCTCGGTCCCAGTTTAGGGTGGTCTCTCCCAGCTGGGTTTCCCCGAGGCCGCTCCAGCACTGCTCCATCTCTTCCAGCAGGGCTGGGAAGGGGCCGAGGGCCCGGCAGTGGCTGCGGGGGCTCCTGTCCCACTCCAGCCAGGGATGGGCACTCCAGGCATCTGTTCCCTGCTCCAGCGTGGCCGGTGGCAGCTGCCAGCTGTCCCCACGGGCCCTCGGCGCTCCTGTGGAAGGTGGTTCTGCCATTCCCTTCTCCCAGCCCCAACCACTCGGGGGAGGGACCTGTTATTCCACTCCCAGTGGCTTTTCCTAACTGGTCCCAGCACGAGCCTTTCAATCCCTGCCAGGGTCAGGGGGGCACACGGGGCCTGGGGGGGCCCAGCCTGGCCAGGTCCTGGGGGGCTGTGGGGCCATTCCTGGCTTCCAGCACCTCTCATTCTTTTATTTCCCTCCCGTTTTTTTAAATTTTATTTTAAATGTTACCTTTTTTCCAACGCTCTGCACAAAGAAGACAAAAGGATTCACAGAGTTGGGTGGGATTTGTGCATTTGGAAGGATTGAAGCCGGTGCAGTTACAGACATGGGGGTGAGGGCAGCTCCCCCCTCCTTCCCCACATCCTGGCTCTGGGTTCGATCCCAAACTCTCCCGCTGTAGCAGTTCCCAGCAGAGAAGCCTCTGGTCAGACTCTTACTGTACCTCTCCCGAGTTTCCTTTGGAGACCGAGCGCGCCTTTTTTCGGTTGTACCTTTGTCTCTGTACAGATATTTTGTAATATATTAAAATTTTTTTCTTTTCAGTTTATAAAAATGGAGAAGTGGAGATTGGAAAAATTAAATATTTCCTGTTACTGTATCTTGGTTGCCTTTTGCTCCGTTGCTTCCCCGTAGCCTTTGGAATCACATGATAACTTGTGTTTTCCTTGGAAAGCCTTTTATTCCCTCCTGGTGAGAGGGCTGGGATTTGGCATTGCCAGCCTCTGCAAGCCCCAAATTCCACTCTCTAATTAAGCTCCAAGCCATCATTAGCCATGGGTTTCCCCCACTTGGAGGGGTGTTGGTGGGAGATGCCTGAGCTGGAGCAGGGGCTGGTTTGGTTAAGGTGGGAGTAGGAAACCCAGAGCTGACAGGAAGGTGGGAGAGGGGATGGTGCTGCAGGAATGAGAAAGGGAAGGATTGAGGTTGAGGTTTGGCTCTAAACCTGCTCCTGGCAGCCCTTTGGGCATTGGAGAGGACCCCAGGGTGCCTGGAGGGGATGGACTGTGCTCCAGCCCTGAGCCATGAGGGCAGGGGATGGGAGCTGTGCCTGCGTTGTCCATCCATCCCTCCATCCTTCCATCCATCTCCTTCCTCCACAGAAACCCCTCCATGCCATTTCTCTGTGCTGCTCCCAACCCCATCCTGGCCCCTGAAGGACTCGGGAGGGTTTGTCCCAGTCCCGTGGGCCGGGCAAGAATTTGGGCTGGTGGGAGCCGTGTGGGCCTGAGCTGTCTGCTCCCGGCACCGCCTCCTTCCTGCTCGGCTGAGGCTCGGACAGACCCTCCCTGAGCTCCGGGGGAGCTGGAGGGGCTGTGGGCGCTGAGGGTCCCCAGGCCGTGTCCGTGCCTCAACCCCAGCAGAGCCCGGCCGCCGTCTCCCGTTCCAGCCCCGGCTTTCTCGCTCTCCTTTCGCCTGGTTCCGATCCCGGCGCTGACACGTCTTAAAATATATCCCTGTGCAGATGGTGGGGGGGTGGCGGCGGCGCCGGGCGCTTCCCGGTGCCGGGGAAAGCAGGAGCGAGCCCCCAGCGCCCACCCGGCCTCCCCTGATTTATGGATGGGGCAGCTGGGCCCCGTGCACTCGGCTGGATCCCTAATCCAGCCTCCTGGTCCCTGCCCGCGGCTCCGCAGGGCTCCGGGGCCTCACCCGGCGCGGCAGAAGGGACGCGATGCCACCCCGAGCTTCCTCACATCCCACCTTCCCTTCCCGCTGCCGGCAGACAAAGCCCCACGTGGCCCCGGCTCCTGCGGCATCCCGATCCAAAGGTGACCAGGCCGTTTTATCCCATTTAATTTATTTTGGCATTGAACTTCCTCGGCAGCAGCTGCCGTGCCAAATGGCCGGGGGCTGCGCGGAGCCGGCGCTGTAAATCTCCGCCGTTCGGCTCTTCCCGCTTGGATTATGCTCGTTGAAGCCGCGGCTGCTCCATCCCGACATTCCTGGCTGCTCCATCCCTCCGTTCCCGTCTCCATCACCTCGAAATGTGGGATCTGGCACAGCTCTCCTTCTTCCTCATCCCCGCAATGCTCTTACGGCGTCGGGGTTGCGGTGGTGGCACCGGCTGGCATCGGCTTCCGGAGTATCCCGGTGCCCCCCAGGCACGGCCCTTGGAGCCCAGCGCCTGCTCCGGGAACGGGGATGGAGATGGAATGCGGAGGAGGAGGAGGAGGAAGGGGCCTTCCCATGGAGCAGATCACCGCGGGACACGCGGATCCCACGGGATCCCGCCGGAATTTCCACCTGGAGCAGGCGTCGCACCTCCCGGGTGGATGTCCCGGCGCACAGGCGTGTCACAGGGTGTGCACACACCTGGGCTGGCACACGCGTGTTCACGCGTGGCCGGGGGGGGGGTGACTGTCACCAGGTGTCGCTCTCGGCACGGCCACCACCTCCCACCGCGTCCCCGTCCTCCTCCTCCTCCTCCTCCTCCTCCTCCTCTCCGGCTATATTTGTCCTTCCAGCTGCTCCGGCTGTCGGCATTAAAGGTTTTTCATCCAATTTAGACGTTTCCTTCCAAAAATCCGTTCACACCTTTCCCTGGCATTTGGAAGGGGGGAAGAAGAAAAGGATTGAGAAGGATAAAACCACCCAAAAAAAACCCCATGGAGGTGTTGGAGGCTGCGGATGGGGGATGGAGGAGGTGTTTGGGTTGGGTTTGGGGGGAAGGATGGGGGTGTGAGCCCCCCAGTATTATCCATCCCATGGCATCCCGAATTTTCCACCCCATGGGATCAAGATGCCGCATTTTGAGGGCACGCGTGGGTTTTTGGGTGGCGGCACAGGCGGTTCGGCGGGCCTGGATGGAGTGAGGATTCCTTGGGCAGGGTCTGGGGGGGTTGGCAGGGGGGTGGCACAGTCCCTGTGCCATGGGGCCACCTGGCCCCGTCCCCTCGCACCGGCAGCTTGATTAAAACAGCGGCGCGGGCGGTGGCACAGCTGGTGCCTCCTGCCAGCACCCGGAGCGGGAAGCGCCCGCCATTAGCGGCTCCAATTAACGGGAACGCGGAGCCGCCGCGGCCCGGGGGTTCCCCAGCCCCGAGTGCCCCCCGGTGCCACCTCCCAGGGACGCTGCAGCCGGGCTGGCATCGCCCGCCCCGTGTCCAGTCCCCGCGCCGAGGCGGTGGCACTGCCAGCTCTCCCGTGCCATCCCGCCGAGCCCGGGCTGAGCACGCCTCGATTTTGGGGACATTTCCCTCGCGGCCGCCGTGCCCGCTGCCACCACGTCCCACCTGACGAGCCCGGCCTGTGGGAGCGGGACAGGCGGGGTGACCCCACCCCAGCACCCCAGCGACCGCGGCGGGCACCCGGATGGGGACAGGGCCGTGCCGTGCCCGCGGTGGCAGCGGGGACAGGACCTGGCACCGCACCCGGGGCGGGCACATCGCCCTCCCCGCTGCCACGGGCGCAGCTGAGCCAAGGCGCGGGGGGGCTGTGCCTGCACGCTTTCACCTGCCATTTAATTGGATGTATTTTTAATTAATGGCGCCTCTGGGACCAACATGAGACAACATGATCTCTGAATAGGGGCAGGGGAGGAATTGGGGCCGCGGGAGGATTGGGCCGCCGGGTGCCCTTACGCGCCAAACGCTGCCATCAATCACCCCCTACTTTTCGGCTCTGGACTTTTGGCTGGGGCTCAAGGCGGGCGCCGGGGCCACCCCCCGCTGCCGCCTGGCACTCGTGTGACGAGCGGCACGTCCTCAGCCGCGGATGGTGATGGTGGTGGCGGAGGCAGAGCCGCTCGCCGCCGCTTTTGCCAGCAAATCCTGCCCCAAATCTGCTCTTGGGGGCATCCGTGGGTCACGAAGGGCACTTGGGGGGCTCCCAACCTCTCTGCTCCCCCCCTACCACGGGGGCTCTCGGTGTTCCCATGCCCCCATCGTTGTTTTGTCCCTCCCGCCTGGCTCTGGGGAGGGGACACAGCTGGGTCTGGCGTGTTCCCCCCGCCTTCTGGCACAGCCCTGGGGGGGGCCCGACCGGGCGGTGGTGCCGGGGCAGCTGCCCACCCCCGCGAGGGCCGGGGGGGCTCGCCCGTGGCAGGTGCCGCGGCGCAATGTAGGGCAG
This sequence comes from Corvus cornix cornix, assembly GCF_000738735.6. Classification (NCBI taxonomy): domain Eukaryota; kingdom Metazoa; phylum Chordata; class Aves; order Passeriformes; family Corvidae; genus Corvus; species Corvus cornix. The sequence goes on from NC_046355.1 coordinate 253,526, forward strand.
CATTAATATTTAGTGGCACTGGGGGGGTGGCACAGCTGCCTCCTGCGCTGGAATGCAGGCGGCAGCCAGCGGGGACAGCGGCCACCACTGCCACCACACCCCCTTGGCCACCACGGCCAACAAACCCCCTTGGCCACCACGGCCCCCCTTGCCCCACGCACCCCCAGCCTGCCCAGAGAAACGGGGGGCACATCACAGGGGAGCACAGCTCTTGGCACGTGGGAGGTGGAAATGTGGTGGCCGAACTCCAGGCCCTTGAAGCCACCAGCAACGTGTGGGGGTATGGGGAGATGCTGGGGGTCCCAGCCTGGCTGTGCCGTGGCCCTGGGCCAGGTCCCCAGTGCTGGGGCAACTGTGGTGTCAGGGTGATGATGGCACACGGTGGCCTTGGCATTTTCCAGGGGAGTGTGGTGTCACCAGATCCTGGCCCCATGCCCTGTGACACCGGGGACAGCGGCCATGGCTAGAGGGGTTGGACCCTTCTTGTCTGGCATCCCCAGATGCTCTGCTGGGAGCAGACGGGGGCCTGTGCCACCGGCCTTGATCTCTGGTGAGTGGTGGTGGGGTGTGAGACCCTCACCATGGCCAGACCCTCACCACGGCCAGACCTTCACCATGGCCAGACCTTCACCACAGCCAGACCCTCACCACAGCCAGACTTTCACCACGGCCAGACCCTCACCACAGCCAGATCTTTGCCACGCCAGAGCCCTCAGCATGGCTGGGCCATCACCACCGCCAGACCCTCACTGTGACCAGGCCATCACCCTGACCAGACCCTTGCCACAGCTGAACCCTCACCATGGCCGAACTCTCCTCACGGCCACATCCTCACCAGTCAAACCCTCACCACGACCGGACCCTCACCACAGCCAGGCCCTCACCACGGCCAGCCCCTGCCCATGCCCGACCCCGCCCCGGCCGGACCCTCGCGGTGCCCGGGCGGTGCGGGCGCGGTGCGGGCGAGGTGCGGGCGGTTGATTAGCGTGATTCCGGCATTGTGATGCAGAGGCGGTCGGGGCACCAGCTGCTCCTGCCCGGGTGTTTATTGTTACCTAGAGACGCCCCTGGCTCCCGCCCAGCTCCCCCCAGCCCCGCACGATGCCAAAATTTATAGCGCGGCGGGTCCCGCGTTAACTCTCTGCCTCCCGGGCGGGGGGCGGCGGGGGAGGCTGCGGGAGCCCACCGGGATGGGCACGGGCGGGGGCAGTGGCTGGAATGGGACAGGCGACGCCACGACGGGCGGTGCCACATCGGGTGATGCCAGGCTGCACCGTGCCGTATCACGTCATGCCGCCGTGCCGTGCCATGCAGTGCCGTGCCTCCGGAGCCCCAGGCCTGCAGCACAGCATTCCCTGCGGAGCCCGTATCCATGGCACGGCTAATCCTCCGGCCGGGCAGGGAGCCAGCCCGTCCCCGGTGCCCGCCGGCTGCCAGCCCGGCTGCTGGAGAGGACACGGCCCCGGCCGTCCCCTGCCCCGGCCGGGAGGTGCCAGCCCAGCGCTGGGGGTCCCTGGGGGCTCAGCGCTAGCCTGGCCACTCCAGCCCTGCTGAAACCGCCGGTCAGGGGCACGAGAGGGTCCCCACATGTCCCAGAATGTCACCGGCTGGGCAGAGGGGACAACTGTCCTCCTCCTTTCCGCTGCCATGGCGTGGCACAGCACGGCACAGCCTGGCAGGGAATGGCTCAGCACGGCTCCGTGCTGCATGGGATGGCACAGCCCGGAACGGCACCGCGCAGGAGGTGCCATCTGCCCCAGCGTGACCCTGACCGCGGCCACTCCCTCCATGTCCCCGGCCAGCCCTGGTGACACCGGTGTCCCCGTCACCTGCCCCCAACCCCAGCCAAGCATCGCCACACCGGGGGCCACCGGGAGCCGGGACCCCGCCGTGTCCCCCCGCCGTGTCCCCCCGCCACAGCTCCCGCTCCCCCCCTCCGCTCCCTCCACCTCTCAGCAAGTTTTTTATGTGATTACAGGCACTGCATGGTAATTAGTGCTAAACTCATTTGCACAACTACAGTTAATTGGCTACAACAATTAATTAATGTGTTGGAAATTTGGCACTGGAAAAAAAAAAAGAGAGAAAAGAAAAAAAAGTTTGTCATCAGAGGGGAAGAAGGGGGGAGGTGGGGGGGCTGCACCCACCTGCACCCACCTGCAGCCCTGGTTCTTCCCCAAAGTTTCCCCCAGAGCTGCAGTTCCTGCCCTGCTCTGCGCTTCATTTTCTTTTCTTTCATTCTTTTTCATCTTTTCCCCTTGTTTTTTTGTTCCTTTTTTATTCCCCCCCCTTTTTTCCTGTTTTCCTGCTTTCTTTCACCCCTTTTCCCTTTTTTTTTTTTTTTTTTTTTTTGCAACTTAAGCAAACTCATTTCCCTGATAAAATACAGCATGACTAATGACTGAAGCATGTAAAAATCATTGGGAAAATGTCCTTGGAAGACGAATGCATTTTCAGCAGAATAATTAACTTAATTAACAAATTCACATGCATATTCATCAGGCTATTAATGTCTTCTCAGCTCAGCTTGACGAACATTGCGGTAATAACCATCTCATTTGCATATTGCATTCTACTGCTATCCAAAAAAAAAAAAAAAGGAAAAAAAAAGGAAAAAGAAAAAAATAGGGAAAGAGGTGGATGCACACGCGTGTGCTCCGCGCGGCGCTCCCGGGGGACGGGTGGTGGGTGGGGTGTGTGTCCCGGGGAGGGTCCGGGCCTCGTGTGCCGGGGTCCGCGTGCCGGCGTGGAGCGCAGCGGCGGGAGGCGCGAGGCCACGGCGCCGTGCCGGTACCCGCCGCTCCCGCCCCGGCATCTGCGGCAGGCGGCGCGGAGCGGGCGCGGAGGGGAGAAGGACCCGTAGCAGCTGTCGGCCTAATTCGGCAAACGTGCTGCTCGTGGGCGGCTTTAGAAAAACAGATTAGGCGCCTGCGACAGGCACTGATTCCTGACATACGCTCGGGGTCTGCGTCTTCATCGGTGGAGAGTGGAGGAGGGAGGGTGGGGAGGGTGGTGGGGCGGTGGGGAGGGTGGGGGTGGTGGGGGTGAAGGGGATGGGGAGGTGAAGGGAAGGATTGGGGTGATGGGGAGGATAGGAATGAAGGGTTGATGGGAGTGATGGGGTGAAGGGGGTGAAGGGGATGACAGGGATGATGGAGGTGATAGGAGGAGGGGAATGACAGGGATGATGGAGGTGAGGAGGAGGATGGGGATGAAGGGGATGATGGAGCTGAGGAGGAGGATGGGGATGATGGAGGTGATGGGAGGATGGGGATGAAGGGGATGATGGAGGTGAGGAGGAGGATGGGGATGAAGGGGATGATGGAGGTGATGGGAGGATGGGGATGAAGGGGATGATGAAGGTGATGGTGGTGATGGGGTGAAGGAGATGCTGGGGATGAAGGGAATGATTGCAGTGGTGGAGTGAAGGGGATAATTGGGATGATGATGAGCATGGGGATGAAGGGAATGATGGAAGTGATGGGGGGATGAGGATGAAGGGGATGATGAAGATATTGGGGGTTATGGGGGAAATGGGGATGATGGGTGAAGGGAATGGGGGGATGAAGAGGATAAGGGGGATGGTGGGCATGATGGGATGAAGGGGGTGATGGGGATGAAGGGAATGATGAGGATGATGAGGGTGATGGGTGTGAGGTAGGCAATGAAGATGAAGGTAATGTTGGGGATGAAGGGGAAGATGGAGATGATGGAGATGAAGGCTGTGAAGGGGAAGATGGGGTTGAAGGTGATGATGAAGATGAAGGTGATGTTGCGGATGAAGATTGTGATGGGGTGATAGGGTTGAAGGTGATGATGGGGATGATGAGGATGATGAGGATGAAGGGGATGGGAATGAAGGGGGTGATGAGGAGGATGAGAATAAAGGGGATGAGGGATGAAGCAGATGATGGAGTCATGGGGATGAAGGAGGTGGAAATGATGATGGGAAGGATGGGGGTAATGGGGTGAAGGGGACTATGAGGATGACAACGATGATGGGGATGAAGGAGATGAAGGAGTTGGTGGGGACACTGAGCAAGTCCTGCCCCCAAGGAGACCGCACTGCCCCTCCCTGCTGGTTCCTCCCATCCCTGCCATGGATGTGCACGCACACACAAACACGTGTCACCCACAGAGCACACGAGTGTGCATGGAGGGGTGGAGGGATGGAGGGGTGGAGGGATGGACGGACGGACGGATGGATGGAGGGATGGGTGGATGGGTGGAAGGGTGGAGGGATGGATGGATGGATGGATGGATGGATGGATGGATGGAGGGATGGATGGATGGATGGATGGAGGGATGGATGGACGGATGGATGGATGGATGGATGGATGGATGGATGGATGGATGGATGGATGGAGGGAGGGATGGATGGACAGATGGATGGATGGATGGATGGATGGATGGATGGATGGATGGATGGAGGGAGGGAGGGATGGAGGAGGGATGGATGGATGGATGGATGGATGGATGGATGGATGGATGGATGGATGGATGGAGGGGGGGATGGAGGGATGGATGGAGGGATGGGTGGATGGATGGATGGATGGATGGATGGATGGATGGATGGATGGAGGGAGGTAGGGATGGATGGATGGATGGATGGATGGATGGATGGATGGATGGATGGATGGATGGATGGATGGAGGGATGGATGGAGGGAGGGGTGGATGGATGGATGGAGGGATGGATTGATGGATGGAGGGGTGGAGGGATGGAGGGATGGATGGATGGAGGGGTGGATGGATGGAGGGGTGGAAGGATGGACGGATGGACAGACACATGAGATGGGTGGATGAATGCACAGGTGACATACAGGAGGGGGACAGACAGAAGGGTGGTCGGTTGGGAAGTGCGTGGCCAGACAGACCGGCACACAGGGTTGGACAGACAGACGGACATGATGGCTTTCCTCAGCCAGGAGCCATCACTGGGGGGTCTCTGTCCCTGTGTTCCCCCCTAGAGAGGGGACAGACTCCTCTGTGACCCCTTGGTGACACCCGGGGCCTGGAGGGGGACATGGGGCTGTGACCCCGGGGTCAGGCTGTGTCCCCTGGGACAGGGCTGGGACAACGAGGGGGCTTCCCAGGACATTCACGTGTCCCCCGTCAGTGGGAGGCCACCAAGGACCACCCGGACACCTGGGATGGGCACAGGCCTCAGCCAATCCCCATCCAGCACTTGTGCTGGCAGCCAATCCCCTGCCAGGGCTGGTGCTGCTGACCAATCACAGCCTTCCCTGGCTCTGGTCCCGCCCACCCTGGGTATATAAAGCCCCTGCCCGAACTGTGCCTGGGGGTCCTTGGGGTGTCCTGAGTCCCCCTGGGTCCCTCTGGGGTTCCTGTTGGCTTCCAGGTCCTTCCCCACCATGATGCCCACGTCCCTCCCCACCCATGGCAGGATGGAGGGTGGGCAGGATCCAACCCCCCTTGTCCTGGGGGTGGGGGTGCCCCCAGCACCTCAGCTGTGCCTCGGGGTCCCCACACACGGGGGGACACAGCCCAGCGCCACCATCCCTGTCCCCACAAACCTCTCTGGTGTCACCCGGCTCCTGGGGCATCGTGGTGGCAGAGGGTGGGTCAGCAGCATTCACTGAGGTGGGGGGGACATCAGGGATGGGGCCACCCCATGTTTGCTCATGGCTGAGAGGTGCCACCAGCTTCCCCCCCACCTGTCTGTCCCCATGACCACACTGGGGGACATCCCCATGGAGAAACGGGGAAGCAATGGGGAAACTGAGGCACAGGTCACCTGGGGTCACCACAGGGCCAGGGAACAAAGCCACCCCCCATCGTATCCTCAGGACCACACAGGCATCCATGGGTGCTCACACCTGGAAAAAATCCCCCGGTGATGCCCAAAATGGGGGGGGAAAAAGGGGGTGCGGACTCCTCGGGGGGGGGCAGCGGGGCGAAGGTCAGGTGAAGGGCGCCGGCAGAGGGGTGGGGGAAGCTGCGGGCGCATCGTGCCAGCTGTACCCGGAGAAAGGCAAATAATTCAGCGGCACCAACCGGAGAGGAACCAGCCCGCAGAGCCACGTGCCAAAATACCAGCAGTAAAGTAGTTAAATGGATCCAGCACGGGAGCGAGGAGCTGCGAGAGCGCTTGGGCCCCCATCCAAAGGAGTTAATGTCCCACAGTATGATCGATTAGTTGTCAGACGTGATTTCAAACCAATACAAGATGAATGGCATCATTTTCCTTCCCTCGGTTTCGGCGGAATTAAGAAGCCATTAGCTAACACAAATTTTTGGCAACTTTAATAAAAAAGGGGGGAAAAAAACCCCAAAAACGCTCCAGCGTACATTTTGCAGCGAACATTCCCCAAGGTAACGGGCAGGGCGGAAATGTCACCCCGTTGGGCTGGTGGTGACAGTGACCGTGGTTGGTGGCGGCGGTGCCAACGCCATGCCCACCAGAGGAGATGCCAACGGAGGCTTTGCTTCCAGCCAGAGCCACACGCCGGGGTGCCCTGCCCGGCTCGCGGCGCTGGTGCCGGTGCCACACGTGTGGCGAGCTGGGGTCTCGGCGGCCGTGGCGGGGGGCTTTGTGCCGGGGTGGCAGCGCCAGGCAGGGGCGGCCACGCGGGACTCGTCAAGGACAAACGGTGCACAAGCTGCTCCTGCCCGCGTGCCCGCAGGCGCGGGGCCGCCGTGCCAGCCCAGCCGTGGCCATTACGGCTCCGTGCGCCAGCTGCGGCCGCCCGATCCCCCTGTCCCCGGGGAGAGCAGGGGGGCTTGGGCACCGTGCTACCGCCCGGGCACCGGGGCAGAGCCACGGCACGCGGAGCCAGAGGGGTGACGGGGTCAGGCAGGGTGCTGGGGAGAGCGGACTTGGTGGCCGAAGGCGGGGGTGCCCCCGTGGACCCCCACCCCAAGGGGTCACTGGAGGATCCCCCGGAGACCCCCAGTTTTGTCACCTCTGTGGTGAAAGGACGACCTGGAGGGCAGAGCTGGGCCACAGGCACCCCCCTGCCCCCGGCTTTTGCTGCCGGATCGCCGGATTTTAGGCACCAAATGGGGTTGAATTAGGATTATTATCACAGCTGCTCTAAATGTAATTAGTTTTGCTCAGAACTTGTTTGCTTTCCCGGGATTACGGCACAATCCTGCCGCCCTGCCCGGCGCTAACTTGGGGAAGGTTTTAATCACTGTGATAACGCCGATGCCGGGTTAATGTGATGATTCCAAAGGTGTGTTTTTTCAATCGCATTTAACAAAAAGATTTATAGTCTGGTAAAATTGAATTAGGAGCGTGCAGGAGGGCTGGGACAGCCGGGACAGCTGGGACACTGCTCATCACCAGTGGCAGGACCTCAGCTCAGGCCCTGCTGCTGCCACCGTACCCTGGTGTGCCCACCCTGTCGGTCCTGCCAGGACCTGGTGGATCCCATCGCCCCATCCTGGAGCGCAGGTGGATGGAAGGGGGGTCCAGCATGATGTGAAGCCTCCCATGTGCTGTCCCCAACCCCTGCCCGTGTCCCCTCCAGCCCTCCAGCCCCAGCAAAGTTGTTTTGGGGGTGTTGGTCCCTCTATCCCGGAGGCATTGTCCGGTGCTGCCGTCTCAGGGGCATCGGGATGCGCTCCAGGCAGATGGCATCCAGCTGCCAGCAGCAGCACGAGGGAGCGTGGCTGGGGCCTGGGGACTGCAGAGGGGGCCAGGGGCTTCCATTGCCCGGCACAGACTCCGGCGAGCCCAGGCGAGCCAGAGCTGCCAAGAGAAATGGGCAGATTATGGGATGAACGCAGGCCAAGGCAGGGCTGGGATGCAGCCGCCGTAAATCAGCTTTTAAGTAGCAACAAAATGGACATTTCCCATATGAAACGAGGCACCGGCTGCCACCGAGAGGGGGGAGTGGGACCACGGCCCGGGGCACCGGGACAGAGTGGGACCCTCAGCCCAGGGCTCCAGTGGGGCTGTGGGAATGGGCTGGAGCCCAGGATGGGGAAGGAAGGGAAGGGAAGGAAGGGAAGGGAAGGGAAGGGAAGGGAAGGGAAGGAGGGAAGGGAAGGGAAGGAAGGGAAGGGAAGGGAAGGGAGGGAAGGGAAGGAAGGGAAGGAGGGAAGGGAAGGGAAGGAAGGAAGGGAAGGGAAGGGAAGGGAAGGGAGGAAGAGGAAGGGAAGGGAAGGGAAGGGAAGGGAAGGGAAGGGAAGGGAAGGGAAGGAAGGGAAGGGAAGGGGAAGGGAAGGGAAGGGAAGGGAAGGGAAGGGAAGGGAAGGGAAGGAAGGGAAGGGAAGGGAAGGGAAGGAAGGGAAGAAGGAAGGGAAGGGAAGGGAAGGGAAGGGAAGGAAGGGAAGGGAGCTGCTGTGGGGTGCTCAGGTGGGCACCACCTGCTCTCCAATGTTCCCAGCCAGAGCTGGCCTGGTGTCTGCTGGATCCAGCCTCCCCCTCTACCCCTGCTTGTGTTTTGCCCGTTTTCTCCCCTTGAAGCCCAGGAGGGCCTGGGGTGCAGGTTCCCAACTTCCCACAAACCTTGGGGCTGCAGAACCCGGGCTGCTCACAGAGCCCGGCCACCCAGGTGCCCCCAGCCCTGCTCTTCCCTTGGGTACCCCCCGCCCCCCCATTGCTCTGTCCCCTCCCAGCCCTGCCCGTGTGCTCGTGCCCCACCGGAGTGCAGGGCCCTTTCCTCACCCCCTCGCTGTCTCCCATCACCCCACCACCCCAGTACCCAGTGTGGGGATGGGGGACAAGGCTCAGTGGGGCAGGGGGTAAATGGGGGGAAAGGCACGACCCCCACGGGGCTGCGGACTGGCGGGGACACGATGGGGATGGACACAGGTGGGGACACTGCCCAGCCGGGCCAAGGCCCTCCTGGCCCCGCAGCCCTCGGGGCCGGGCCGGGGCCCCGGGCGGAGCTGCTGGCGATGCCGCATTCCGGAGAAGCCGCCTCCGCCGGCGGCCGGTGCCAGCAGGCGCTGGCAGGTTCGGAGCTTCGCAGCGATTCCAGGCACAGATGTCCTTGTTTTAACTCCTCTGCGATGGAGCCTGGCAGACCGGGCGGGGGAGGGGGCGGCTCTGCAGCCCCCGGGGCGGCGGGGACCGTTGCCAGCCCGGCCCGCCCGGCCGCGGCTCCGGGGACCGCCGGGACCCCTCGCTCCCACGCTGGGGACGGCGTCCTGGGCTCCCCTGGCCCAAAACCGGAGCCAGCACACCCCCCCCCGGCGCCCCCACATCCCTCCCTGTCCCCCACATCCCTCCCGACCCCCGGGGCAGCCCCGGCCCCCGGAGCGGGGCCGCCTCCGCAGCACGGCGAGTGCCGGGCGCCGGGAGCCTCCGGTTTTTTATGGTATCTGCAATTTTGGCAGAAATCTGTCTTTAATTTAGCTGTCCATATAAAAATCCGCACTGTATAATAATGAACAGATGCCATGAAATTTAAACTGAAGCAATGACTCCTCCTCCCCCCCCCGGCTGGCACTCGCCGGTGGCAGCGGCGACCCGGAGCTGGCGCTCGCCCCCGCCCCCGCCGCGCTCCGCCGGGCCGGGAGAGGGGCCGGGCCAGGGGCACCGGGGGCACCGCGGGCACGAGGGTGATGCGGGGGGAGACACACACCCCCATCTCATCCTGCTTTGAAATAGCGGGGCTGTGTCCGGGCGAGCCGCCACCGCGAGGTCCCCTCGGTGCTGGCCGAGCTCAGCTCCCCCGGCACAGCCGTGCGGGGTCCCGGCAGCCCCCCAGCCCCAACCCACCCGAGGTGAATTCGATCCCACGGTCGCACAAAACACTCACAGAGCCCGGCGGGGCGGCGACTCCCGACCTCCCACTTCCCTCCCGAGAGCCGCCGGGCACCGGGGACGCCGGGCGGAAGGGCTGGGGCACCGGATCAGGCACGGAGCTGTGATCCGGACCGGGCACCGAAGCTTTATACCGCGGCTGTGTTTCGGAGCCGGGCACCAGGACGGGCACCGGAACCTTGTACCGAGGCCGGTCACCGGAGATTTCCAACAAAACCGTTCACGGGGACCGTGCACCAAAACCTTCCACCGGAGCTTTCCACCGGGGCCGTGCAGCGAGTGCGGGGCCGCATTGCGGGGCCGGGCCTCGCGGAGCCAGCCGGCGGAATTCCCGCATCTTCGGCGGGGGGCCGGCGGGCACGGGGAACCAAAAATCCCGACAACTTGAACATAAACGCAGCCCCGCCACCGGGGCCGGCACCCCCTGGCATAGCCGGCCCCGGGAGCAGATGTCGGCGGCCCCCCCGCAGCCCCCGGCCCCCGCGTCCCCCTCCTCCCCTCCGCAGGGGCATCCGCCCTTCACCGCCGCTGCTCCGGGCCGCGGCCCGGTGCCGCTGGTTGCGAGTGACAGGCAGAAGGGCCGCACATCGACAGCCTCAGCCCCAAGGAGCCTCCGCCCGGCCCCATCGATTCCCCCCGGGGTTTTTTTTCCCCGAGGAAACGAGTCCCGGGAGGGTGTTGGGGCCAGAGCCGTCGGAAGAGAATCCGCTGCTTTGCGGAGAGCGGCGGGTTGCCGGAGCCCGACCCGGGGGGTCGGGGCCGCTGCAGCGGCTCGTGGGCCGTGGCGGATCCGCTCCCCAGCCCGGGCCCGACTCCTCGCCACCAGTGGCTCTGGACCGGGCCAGCACGTCGGGGCCGAGCTAGGATCGAGCCCCAGTTTGCACACCCCGTCACAGGCCCGACCCTAAACCGGCCCGGTTTATCCCCAAAAGCCGCGGGGCTGCGGAGACGGGGTATGCGGACTCCTCTCCCGGGAGGAAACCGATGGCTCGGTCCCCGCAGCCCCTGTGTGGCCCCGGCGCACGATGATCCCGCGGGGAACCGTCCCCTGCGACCCGCGTGGCCGGCGAGAGAACCGGAGCCCAGTACTCGACCGTGCCCCGGTGCCGGCGGCCGTCGGGTGGCGATGAGCCCCGGTGGAGCGGACGGTAAATGAACCGACGGCCGTTAAGAGGCCCGGGCGCCCGTTCAGGCACCGCCGCAGCGGGACAGCTCCGCGCCGGGCACCGGCAACCGCGCCGCGCTCCCGGGGCTCCACCGGCACCGGGCATCGGCACCGGCACCGGGCATTCGGCACCCGCACTGGCACCGGGTACCGAGAACGACACCGGGCACCGGCACCGGCACCGGCAACCGCATCGGGGCTCCCGGGGCTCCCCATGGCACCGGTTCCCTGAACCGGCACGGGAACTTCCGGGGCTCCAACGGGCGTCGGCACCGGGAACCGGCACAAGCTTCGGCACTGGCACCGACACCTCGCCGGGGCTCCCGGGGCTCCAGCAGGCACCAGCCATCGTCACTGGCACCGGCACCGGCACCGGGCACCGCGCCGAGGCTCCATCGGGAAGCAGCACCGGGAATCGGCACAAGCCCCGGGCACCGCGCCGGGAGCCGACTGGCTTCCCGGGGCCGCCACCGAGGAACCCGGCCTTGGCTACCGCCACCGCGCTCCCTTCTCGAGGCCACCGGCACCGCGCCCGGTGCCAGCCCCGGGCACCAAGCTCCGAGCTCCCGCTCCCAGGGACCGGGAGCGGTGTCACCGCCGGCGGACCGAGCCGGGCCGCCGCTCCGGATCCCGGTGCCTTTATTGGTGAGGGGGGGACACCGCCTCCCCGGTCCCGGGGGGGAACACCCGTGGGGCAGAGCCGCGTTATATCAGCGCCGCCGCCCCGCGGGCCGCGCATTCGGGCGGCGGGAGCGGCGGTGGCACCGCCGGGGGGTGGGGGGGGGGTTCCCGTCCGGTGCTCCCGGTGCCCCCGGGGCGGAAGGAAAGCGGCGAAGGCGGCGGAGTCAACATTGAATATTTATTAATCGCCGTCGAAGGACGCCGGTAATTACAGCCTCGCCGCGATTCGCACCGGCGGCGGCTCGGTCACGGCCGACGAGTCCTGGCGGGGCCGGGGACGGGCGACGAGCGTCCAGCGGGCCGGGGGGGAGGGCGGCCCCGGGAGGGAGGGGAGGGGGCCGGTGCATGCAGTACGGCCGGGCCCCCGGCCCGCGCCCCCGCACTCCGCCGCCGCCGAGCAGGGTCCGGGGCCGGCGGGGACGGGGACAGGGAACCGGGACCGGGGAGCGGGAGCGGCGCCCGGCGCGGGGGGGTCTTGCATATCGTTGGCCATAAATATTTATTAATCGAAATGAAACGGAACGGAAACACGAAAGCACTTCTGGTGTCGGGCAGCGGGTCCCCTTTGCTACAACGGTTTGTGGGTTTTTGTTTCTTTTTTCCTTTTTTTTTTTTTGTTTTTTCCCGTTTTAGTTTTTTTTTCCCAAAACTTTTGTCTTTCCTTTTTTTCCCCTTATTTTTTCTTTTTTTTTCCTTTTTTTTTCTTTTTTTTTCGTTTTCAAAACATTTCTCAGAAATCCTCCTCCTCTCCTCCTCCCTGGTCTCTAAAAATGCTGGTTTCTCGAAGGTGGTGCGGGCAGGTTCCGACAAAAAAAATCCCAAAAAACAAAGAAAACCCAACCAAAAAAAAAAGCATTATCGGCTTCCCGGCGTCTCCCGGCTGAAGGAATGCGGCAAACCGGGACGGAGACCCCGGGCCGGGCGCCGCGGGGGGGGCGCAGCCCCGCCAGCCCCCCCGGAGCCCCGCTTGCATAGCTGCGGGCTGCGCTTCCCGCTCCGCCAGCTCGGGATAAACCGGGGCGGCTCCGCGGGGGTGGTCACTTTCCTTTTTTTTTTTTTTCATTATTACATTATTTTTTTTTCTTTTTTTTTTTCCTTTCTTTTTTTTTTTTTTTTTTTTTTTCCGTTTCAAGTTTTTAAAACAGGTAAAAAACGTCCTGACACACGCGCTGCGAGGAGCTCCCGGGGCGGGGAGCGGGGCCGGGGCCCCCCCAAAGCAAAGTGCATCTCGGAGCGTCCGCCGGGCCGGGCCTCTTGCATAGATAGAAATTGGGGTTCGTTCCTCCCTGCGCCTCTTTATTGCTTCGGAAAGTTTCGCTCCGCGCCGCAGCGCGGGCTCCTCTCGCTCCCACGGGCCGGGGCAGCGGGTGTCCAATGCCGGGGGGTGCGGGGGGGTCGGGGTCAGGGGCTGGGGAGGGGAGAAACGCCCAAAATGGGGGTGGGAGGGGGGAAGAAAAAGAATTAAAAATAAAGATATAAAATTTAATTAAAACGAATTAAAAATGAAACGAAGCGGCTCGACCCAGAGGGTCACGCTGGGCACCGGGGGGGCTCCGGCGGGCTGGACGGGGGGGTCGGCCCGTGCGAGGCGTCTCCCCCGGGGAAAATAATAATAATAATAACGATAATAACAATAATAATTAATAATAGTTATTATAATAATAGTGCTGATAATAGCGATAATAATAAAATAACTAAATAAATAATATTAAATAACAAAGAAATAGTAATAAATAATGAACATTTTAAAAATAACGAAATCGACAATAATAAAAATTTAAGGAAAAGGGAAAATCCTCCCAAAAAAGCACTTTGTCCCCACGGGGCGCGGGGACCCGCCGCCGGGGCCGGGTCCCCATATTGCACCAAAGCCCACGGCGGAGCCCCGGGGGCCGGTCCGCGGGGCCGCCGCGGGTGGGGGGTGTGTGTGGGGGGGGGTCCGCCCCCGCTCCCCGCCACCTCGGCGATGGGGAGGGGTGTGGGGGAGGGGTCAGTTGTGGAAGAGGCGTTGAGCTCCTCGTACATGGGGCCCCGCTCGTGCGGGAGGTGCATGTCGTAGGGGAAGATGTTCTCGGAGTGGACCCCCCCGCGCATCCCCGCTGACCCGAAGACCAGGTTATGGGCGGCGGGGCGGGAGCCGGGCAGCGCCGAGTAGTGCATAGAGTAGTGGTAGCTTTTCTCGTGGTCGGGGGATGAAGAGTCCTGCTTGAGGGAGAAGTTGCCGTTGATGCAGAGCGGGGGGCTGAGCCCCCCGTCGTACTCCGAGCTGTTGTAGTCGGGGGAGGTGTTGCCGTAGAGGCTCTCGTAGGCGGAGGCGCAGTAGCCGTGTGTCCTCAACCCGTGCGGCCCGGGGCCGGCGGCGGGCGGGCAGGGCGCCGCGGCCAGCCGCGAGCAAGGGTAGGGGTAGGGGTGCACGGCGAAGGAGGCGGCGTTGGGGCCGTGGAACCGACCCCCCTCCTGCCCCTGTTCCGTCAGGAAGTTGCGGGAGTTGAGCTGGAGGCAGCCGGCCACCAGGTTGGTGGTGGGCTGGGACAGCCCCTTGCACAGAGTCTGCACGTAGGAGACCAGGTCGGGCCGCTTGCCCGAGCGCAGGATCTCGGAGAGAGCCCAGATGTAGTTCTTGGCCAAGCGGAGGGTCTCGATTTTGGAGAGTTTTTGGGTTTTGGAGTAGCAGGGAACCACCTTGCGCAGGTTGTCCAGGGCCGCGTTCAGGTCGTGCATCCGGTTCCTCTCCCGGGCGTTCGCCTTCTGCCGCCGCAGCTTGGACCGCTCCAGCCGCGCCTTCGTCATCTTCCTCTTCTTGGGGCCGCGCTTCTTGGGCCGCTCGCCCTCCGCCTCCTCCAGGCCTTCCTCCTCCTCTTCCTCCTCCTCCTCGTCCCCTCCTAGCTCCCCTTCCTCCTTGCTCTCTCCCAGCGAGCCCTCGGGCGGCTCCTCGGGGAGGGCGCAGCCCTTCCCCGCCCGCTCCTCCTTCTCGCTCCGGGCATCGTCCTCGCACTCCTCGGCCCAACCGGGGAATTTCGGGACTTCGGGGACCAGGCTGGGCTCGCTGAAAAGTCGCGTCAACATGGTGGCTGCAGCGGGGGGCAAAGAGCCAGGGCGTTACCGGCGGCCCCGCCGCCCGCCCCCCCTCCCCCGCCCCGCTCCCACCCGCCGGACCGGCGACAACGAATTGGGCGCGGGGCCGCCCGCCGCTGCCCCCCGCCCCGGCTGCCCGACCCCGGGGCCACCGGGGCTCTCTCGGGGCGAGGCGATTCCCCCCCACCCCGACCCCCCCAGCCCCACCGCCGGGTCCCCGCGGCCGCCGCCCGCGCCCCGCTCCCGCTCCTCTGCACAGCCCCCGCGCCCCCCCCGCTCCCGTCCCGCCCGGTGCCCCCCCCACGGTGCCCCGAGGGCCGGGCCCGGTGTCGCCGGTCCCTCTTTGACGCCTCCAACTTTTCGCTGCCGCGGGCACGGAGCGGCCCCGGCCGCGGCTCCGCCGCCGCCGTCCCGCGGCCGGGGGGGTCGAGGTGAGGCCGCCGCCCCCGCCGGCATCCCCAGGTACCCCCCGTACCCCCCTCCGGCCCCGGTCAGCCGCGCCCGGCTCCCCCTCCCCGCCCCGGGGCTCCCCGCGGCCGCCGGAGCGCGGCCCGTAAAATGCGGCGGCACCAACCGGGGGGCGGCGGGGGGTGGCGGGGGCGGCCGGGGCCCCCCCGGGGGAGCGCGGGGGCCGCGGGCGGTGGCGCTGCCGGGGGCGCCCCGGGGCCGGGCGACGCGGCGGGGCCGGGCGGGGGGCACCGCCCGGGGCGGGGGCCGGGGGCGCCGCGGGGGAGCGGGGGGCGGCTCCGCCAGGTCGGGCCCCCCCGGGGCGGCGGCGCGGCGGCTCCGCGCTGATTTCGTTGATGCCGCTCGGCCGCCGCTGCCCGCTCCGTCCCACCGGGACCGCGGCGCCCCGGGCGCGCCCAGGCTGGGGGGGGGGGGGGGGGGCCGTGGGGGACCGGGGACGGCGAAACCCCAACAACCCCCCTTGGGGGGGGCTCCGGCGGGGGGAGAAAACCCCATCAGCGGGGCCGGCGGGGAGTGGGAAAACCGAGGGCCGGGGGAGAACGAAAGATGGGGGGAAAAAAGGGCGAGACGTGGCGGAGAAACAAAATCAACATGGAAGTTGCCTTTTCTCCATTCAAGTTTCCTCCGCTGCCCTCCCAACCCTCCACTTCTTACATAACTCACCTTCGGGCGGACCGCAGGAATTCTTATTTCATTGTTCCCAGCATCTTCTGGGAGCGGGACGCGGCTCCTTGAGGTGCTCCAGCCTCCTGCAGTCCTCTATCCAAAAGGAGGCGAGAGTGGCATCTCTACCCAGCAAAGGGGGTACCAGCTCTGCTGCCAGTGCCATATGGTTGGCACGTCATGCGCGAGAGCTATCACATGAGAGCTAATGATTGACATGCGCTTGCATTCAGGGAGATTTGTCTCTCTGGGGAAGGAGGACTCGCCATCTGTCACTCTGTACTCTAAAAAAAAAAAAAAAAAAAAAAAGAAGAAAAAAAAAAAACCTCTTCCAAATCTCCAGCTCTGCCTACACGCCGCAAAATGGGACCCGGGCGAGATGCAGGCGATGGCGGGGCCGGGAGGAACAATGGAGCCAGCGGGAAAACCGACCATCCCGGCTGGGCCAAGCGTGGCGGGGACACAGGCGGGCGCTGGGGTGAGGGGGAGATGCCACGGGGACCCTCGCTGGGAGCTGGGCATCTGCGGCTCGCCGCAAAATGCCGCGGCGGCTCGCCCGGGTCCGTCCCCACCCTCAGCCGGCAGCCGAGCGGCGATGGCTGCGGTGGCGAGGGCCTGGCACGGGCTGGGGGCTGTGGCCGGGCATGGTGGTGGTGGTGGCAGTGCCCAGTTTGGCCACACCGGTGCTGGCCGGGGGCTGCAGGTGTGGCGTGGGCAGGGCTGGTGGCTGCAGGGCTGTGTGTCCCCACGCGGGCGGCACATGGACCCGCTGGCACCCCCTTGGCCGCACAGCCATGCCAAGGTGCCTCCACCCCAAGGCACAGCCCCACGCAGCCTTTGGCACCCTCTGTGCTCACACAAACACACACACACCCCCCGGCACACTCACGCCCTCCCCGATGCACGCGGGGGCTGAGCCTCCACGGATGCCAGTCCCATGCTGGTGGTGGCCGAGGCCCGGCAGTGCCACGGCACAGCCAACGAGGCCTTTGTCTGTCGGGCAACTCCTCACTGCTCTGTCACCCTCCGGCCTCCAAATCTGTCCCCACCGCGGTGTCTGTGCACCCAGAAATCGCTGCTGCCCTTTTGGAGAGCAGCAGCAGCAGCGCCAGGGAACCCAGATGGGCACACGATGTCCCCAGAAGCCACATCCCATCACCCGGCATCCCGCTCCTGACTGCATCCATTGAGGTCGATGCTGTGTCCTGCATCTCCTCTGTCTCCACAAACCCGGGGGGTCAGGACCTGCCTGGCTTGAGGGGTGTGGGCAGGGGTTGGGTGTCACACACTGGCCATGCACAGTAGGCGAGGGTGGCACGGCCACGGCGTGGACACGGTGACAGTGGTGGCTGTGGCCGTGCCCACATGCAGACAAAGGGCTGGCCATGCCCGGCCACTGGGGCTGTGCCAGGGCCATCGGTGGTACCCATTCCCCTGGTGCAGGTGCCGGGGCTGGCACATGACAGAGGGGCTCCGCCGGTGGCGAGCGTCCCCCCGGCACTGCCGCTGCCGAACCCTCTGACTGTCACTCACGGCTGCGGCCGAGCAGATGGCACCTGGGCTGGAGCCGGCCTGCGGGGAGGCAGGGCCCACCCTGGCCCTGCCAGTGCCGGTGCCATGCTGGGCGCCGATTCCAGGGCATCCTCCTGGCACAACACATCCCTTTCCCGCAGCACCGTCCAGCTCCCTCTGTTGCTGCCATCTTCCTTTGGCTGGTGGGTGACCTGCAGGTATCACCGTGCACCAGGAGCCCACCCTCACCTGATGCCCGTGGCACACCAGAGCCAGCTCTGGGTAAGTCCCCACTCCCCTGCCATCGGTCCCCAGGCCAGAGGACACCCAGCCCTTAGAGGGTGGCCACTCCCCAGGTGTCAGGGCAGCGAAGCCATCGGTGCCCTGGTTGCTGGCATCAGACTTACGGCCCATGGGGGACCAGTGGGGATCCTCAGTCTGCCTGAGGCTGAGGAGATGCCACAGCGTGAGTGGCCGAGCTGGCCCGTGCGGGGACAGGGACGGGGACAGGGACAAGCCACAAGCCCCTGGCCCAGTGTACCCGTTACAGCCTAATTAGCAGCCGGCGAGCGCGAGGGTGGGCGCTGGCGTGAGGCTCATCAGCATGCGCAGCGCTTGGAGGGAGAAGAAAGTGGAGACATGAAACAGGGAGAGGAGATGAAAGGGGAGCAGGGAGATGAAAACCCAAACCACTGCCTCGTGGGTGCCCTGGGCTGGATTGTGCCCGGACACAGCCCAAGGAGAGGGCAGGAGTGGGATCCCGGTGCTGTCCCTGTGCTGTCCCTCCCACCATGGCCGGTGATGGCACAGGGCACAGCAGGGCAGGGGCAGCCCCATCGTGGTCCCTGGGTGACTTTGGGCAGGGGCTTCACCCAGGGAGGTGAGCAGGGATCTGGCAGCGCAGGGGCTGGATGAGCAGGATCCATCCCACGGGAACTGGGGCTGCCCTGTGCAGCAGGGGCAGGTGAGGCTGACGTGAATCCAAGAACAGGCACAGTTTGGGGAGCAGGGTGGGAGCGGGGGGGAGCAGGGAGGAACAGGGGCAGGGATGGGTGCTGCCTTTTTGGGTGTGGGGGCTGAAGAGATGGGCCTGGTGACCCCGGGGCTCCGCTCCCCATCACGCTGATGTGTGCAGGGACAGGCTGTCCCAGCACTGCCACCTCTGCTCCCTGGCCACCTCAGTTATGTCTCTGGTGGCCTCAGTGCCAGGCAGGCACAGTGGGGAGTTTGGCTGAGGCGTGAAGCTCTTTCCTCCTCCGAAATCCTCCGTGTCCCTTCCCTCCCTCCAGCAGGAAGGCGATGGATGCAGACGGGGACCCCGCCTGAGGCTCCAACCCTGAGGTGCGTGCCAGGGGACACATGCCATGAGGAGGGACACGGTGAGGGCACGGAGGCCGGTTGGCACTGGCAGAGCCAGTGGTGGGAGCCGGGTGCTGGGTGGTGCTGGGACCCGGCTGGGAGCCAGCTGGGCCCGTGGCGGCTCCAGCGGCCCCGTGTGGGGCGAGTTTGCCAGGGCTCAGCCGCTGCCGCATCCCCAGCGTGAGGCCAGCGCGTGGCACCACGGCCACCGCCTCAGCCAGGCCACGCTGCCCCTCCCCGGTGTGGCACGAGGGTCATCCCAGCTGGCCCCCATCGCCGATGGGGTCCCTGCTTCCCCTCAGCGAGGCCGATCCATGCGGGGCCCGAGCGATGGATCCGGCTTCGGCATCTCCCCGCGAGCGGTGGCGGGGGGAGGCGGGGGCCGCTGCCAGATGGAGCCGGCTCTGCACTGCAATATTTCTGGGAGGTGAAGGCTGGGGAGAGATGGATGCGCTAACGTGTGGCGGAGCCACCGCCGGGAATGTCACTGAGGGGAGGAGAGCGGCGGGAGCAAGAGCTGAGCCCATCCCTGTCCCCATCCCTGTCCCCGACCTTGTCCCCGCTGCCTTCGGGCCGGGTCCCTGGAGCAGCTCCTCCCTCGTAGGACCCATCCCTGGGCATCTTCCAGTCACCGGGTGAGCAGGGCCCCAGCTGCGGGTGGGGGGATCTGGGGGATGGGGAGGGGTGGGTGGTGCCCTGCCTATCCCCGTGTCCCTGAAAGTCCCTGCAGTGGTGACACAGGGTCATGGGTGGGGAGCCTGGGAGGAGGAAGCTGATGGAGGAGGGAAACTGAGAGAAGAGAGGGGGGCCTGGCTGAACTGGGATCGGGGGGGTTTAGGGTTTAGAGAACCCCCTCATCCTTTGCCAGAGGAGGATGGGGAGATGCTGTGCCAGCCCTGGGGCTGTGGTGTGGCTGCTTCACCCACTGGATCCTGCTCCCAGAGCTTCCGAATTCCTGCCCATATCCCTGACCTGTGTCCCCCCCATGTCTCCCCAGCCTGTCCCTTGCAGTCACACACAGGCCAGGGATTTGACAAGTGCTTTTTAAGCCATACGTTGTTAATTAGGAAAATGACACCTGGGAATTGCCCAGTGGGAAACTGCCGGAGCTGTGGCTCCGTGTGGGGCTGGGGATGGACGATCACGGCGTGGGGACACATGGGACTTGTCCCCCCCCGCCCCATGCTCCTTTGACACCTGGTGTGTTCGCCCCTGCTGGGGTCAGATGCCCTTTGGGAACAGCTTGGGGGGCTGGGACAGGGGACCCCAAGCCAGGGCTGGAGGGAGCTGCCATTGTGCCACCAGCAGATCTGGCTGCTGGTGAGGTAACACGGCCACCCTGATGATGTCACAAAAGTCTATGACATCACAACTGGGCTGTGATGTCACCAGGCTGCAGGAGTGGCCACAGCAGCCCCTCCATGGCTGCCCTGGTGGGTTGCGGGGCACACACTGGCAGTGCCACCGGTGCAGGCGCGGCTGAGTGGGGGCTGCTGTCAGCGGCCCCTGCCCCCCCTATGGCTGATGGCAGCTGCCTGGGCCCGTTTCAGGGGCTGCTGGGGCCCGGTGCTGGGGGGATGTCATGGTTTGAAGCTGCACACGGGGGTGGTTGGGGCTGCCCATAGCCAGGTCCCCCTCCATCACCCCCCATCTTGCTCACCTGCCCCCCAAAGCCAGGGACAGGCAGCTGGTGGCCCTCCCAGAAGTGCACTGAGTGTGGCAGGCCTCAGCCAGACAGGTGGGCACAGGTGAGGGGACACCGGGGTGGCACCAGGGACAAAGGCCAAGGTCTGGACTCGGAGCTGTGGGGCTGGGGGTGCCACGTCCCATCTTAGGGGATGTCAGGCCACATCCCTTGGGAGCGGGTCCAGCCTGGTGCTGCCATCGCAGAGCTCAGCTGCTCCCGCCAGCCCTGCAGCACAGGGGACCCCCAGTGTGGGGCACCTCGGGGTGCTCCCCCCATCCCCGGGTGCTCCAATCCCTGGGGACACCAGGGACCCCCATCCCGCCTCCCAGGTGCCTTCGGGGACCCCCCCCCGAGGACCAGCACCCCCACCCCAACCCCGAGGTGGGGGGGCCCGGCAGGGAGTGGATTTGGGGAGATGGGGAGGGTCTCCATGGCGACAGAGCGCGATGACGACAGTCGCCATGGCGAGGCTGCGTGGCCCGGCCCGTTGCCATGGCGATGCGCCTGGCACAGCGAGTCGCCATGGAGATGGCCGAGGGATGGAGCGGTCCCCATGGCTTGGGGACCGGGTCTGGGATGGGATGGGGGAACGGGGGTGTCCCGGGGGCTCAGCCCCCCGCCCCCACAGGCGAGGCCTCGCCGGTGCAGCCGCCTGCCCGGTGCCGCCTCGTGCCCGGTGCCGCCGCCGCCGCCCGGGATCATTTTCACGAGGCTTTTCCACTCCAGTTCACACTCCCATCTGACAGGCCCAACTTCTCATTTTCAGAGTAATCACTCCACTGCACTAATTGCACATGCAAATATGCAAATTCGTATTAATTAATTACTATACTAATTAGTTCTGTGGTATTTGCGAGTAATAAATCATTCGGAGGGAGCGGGAAGCTGGAGACCTGGCCCATTTACACTTCGCATAAAAATTTAATAGGCGCTCCGGCTGATCCGGGACAGCCGCGCTGCCACGCTTAAAGGCACAGAGCTGGCCTGGCACGGCGTGGGGGGCACCGGCCCCCCCGGCCCTGCCGTGGCGAGGGGGTCAGGGCTTGCAGAATGGGCAGGGAAAAGCAAAAACAGGGGGAAAAGCACCGGGGAGGAGGGATGGGGGTGGTTTGGGGGCGGGTGATGGGAGGGGGGTGATGGATGTGGTGGCCTCGGTCGTTTCCTGGTGGGGAAACTGAGGCAGGGAGGGGGGGCTGGGGGTCCCCACTGCTGCACCCCAGCATGGGGGGGTCTTCTCTCGCCTGGGGGTGTCAGGCCTCTCCTGGCAGCCAAGGATGGGGATACCTGGGGGGGTCACCCTGCTCGGCAGCTGGGCTGGCTCTCACTGGCCACTGCCGCTACATTGGCATGGAGACCACGCCAGAATGGTGACCATGCCGAAGTGGTGACCACACCAGAATGCTGACCACGCCAGCACTGCCACCAGACCAGCACCATGACCACACTGGCACCAGGACCACACTGGCATCATGATCGTGCCAGTGCCATGACTATGACCACACTGGCACAGTGACCACATGCCACCACACGCCAGCGCGGTGACCACACTGTCACAGTGACCACATTGGCACCATGATCACTCTGGCACTGCCACCATGCCAGCACAGCGACCATGCTGTCAGGGTAACCACATTGGCACCGCAACCAGGCTGGCACTGCCACCACGCCAGCACCGCCACCACGCCGGCACCGCGCTCGCGCCAGCCCGGCGCAGCCGCTCCCCGCTGCCACCTTGGGGGATTTTGCGAGCCTTTAATTGTCGTAAGCACAGATTAATTAAGCAGCGATAAACACAAACCCATGCATTATTGATGAATAAGGGTGAGTTCAGGTTGGTGCGATCGGTGTAATTAAATATAAACCTCAAGCTGCCCATTGTTAACGGACAAATTACATTACTATTGTGACACGTGTCGGGGCGCTGCGGCCGGCAAGGGGCTCACGGCCTTGCACCTCCACCCATGGCCCCCGGAGAGGGGGTGTGGGGCAGGAATGGGGACCCCCCAGCACCGGGGCCAGGCCCTTTTCCATCGTGTATCTGTGGGCGGCAAGGGTGGTGATCCACAGGCCCAGGGACGTGTCACCAGCCCACGGATGCGTGGGGACAGCCGGAGAGATGGGGTGTCCCTGCAGGGCCCCAGCGGGGTGGGGGGACACGTGGGGGCTGCACACGCACCGGTGGCACAGCCCTGGCACACACATGAACACACACATGGAAACGTGGACACGCATGGATGGCACAGCCCTGGCACACACATGAACACGCACATGGGAATGTGGACACACACAGAGATGGCACAGCCCTGGTACACACATGAACACACACATGGAAACGTGGACACACAGAGATGGCACAGCCCTGGCACACACATGAACACACACATGGAAACGTGGACACACATGGATGGCACAGCCCTGGCACACACATGGGAACGTGGACACACATGGATGGCACAGCCCTGGCACACACATGGAAACGTGGACACACATGGATGGCACAGCCCTGGCACACACATGGGAACGTGGACACACAGAGATGGCACAGCCCTGGCACACACATGTGCCCATCCCTGCCTCACACACACATCCACACACCCCCAGACTCCTCCTTCCTTGTTCCCTCCTCCCCCACCCAAACACCCCCCTTGCAGCAGGGTAACCCCCCCCCCCCACCGTGTCCCCACATCCCTGACCCCCCCTGCATGACCAGAGCCCCCCCAAGGGCACCGCACTGCCCCCTACATCCCTCTGGGATCCCCCTGTGCCAGGCGCCGTGGCTGTGCCCCTTCCCCGCGGGCACCGGGCTCTCCCCGTTGCGTCCCCGGGGACACCCCCACACCCCCACGGGGACAAGTGACAATGACCCCGGGGGGCTGCGGGAGAGCGGCGAGCCCGGCTGTGCCCCCTCGGCCCCCCTCGCCCGGCGCGGGGTGGGGGTGCCAGCTGGAAGCTATTTATTAACCAGTCATGGTTAAATTGGTTTATAAATTAACAGATGTTTTAACTTTATTCTTTCTTCTGGGAATGGAGGCAGCAAACTGGTCTGTGCTGGCGGCCGGGACCCCCCCGGGGGGGGGGGGGTCAGCGATGGGCTGGGGGGAGCGGGGCTGGGAGCCCCCCTTCAGCCCACCCTGGCAGGGCTCCGTGGGAGCCCCAGGATGAGTTTTGGGGTCCCACCTCCGCAGGAAAGGGGGAGGGTGGGGCTTCAGGCTGTGGAGGGCACGTCCTACAGGTGGGTAAACTGAGGCACATGATGTCCGCCAGGCAGAGGAGACCCCCGGGCTGCCTCTCCGAGTCTCCCCACTGCACCCCTTCCCTCCTGGAACCCTCCGGACCCCCCACATTCCCCCTTTATCCTCCCCGTATTCCCCCACAAAATTCCCCCCTCCAGGGTTTTACCCATCCAGCCCCTCCCGGGCCAGGCACACCCTGGCACTGGGCTCTGTGCGCAGGAACCCCCCCGTGCCAGCGCAGCCCCCGCTTAGGTGTGTGCCCACCCCGGGGGATGTTGCCCCAGGACCCCCCAGTGCCCCCAGCCCCCGATCCCACCCCGTGGTGTGGGTGTGAGGCTTGGCGTGGGCCAGTGGCCGGTGGCCAGTGGCCGGTGGCTGCCAACCAGGACGGCTCCAGCCGCGGCTCTGCTCCGGCCACCCCGTGCCAAAGCCCTTGAGCCGCTGCCCGGCCCACGCGGCCGTGCCAGCCCGGGTGGCCGTGCCAGCCTGGCCATGCCAGCGTCGGGAGTGACATCTGCCACCGCGTGCCGCGGAGCCGATGGGCACACGGGGCTGGTGAGGGCACCGATGGCACCAGGACCAGGCACAGCCCGGGGGGAGCCGCGAGGACGCCCCCCTGCCCACCCTCTTGGGGATTCAGGGATGGGACTCCTCCTCGTCGTGCTGGGGACACGGCCACCCCTATCCTGCCAGGTGTGGGGACACAACGCCCCATCCTGCCGGGAACACAGGGACACAGCCCTTCCTCGGGCCAGCGTTGGAGCCCCCTCATTTTTCCAGGGATAGGGGGCTGCAGAGCCCCCCACATCGCGCTGAGGACACGGGGTTGGAGCCCCCCAGTCGCGATGGGCTATAGAGGTGCAGCCCCCCAGTTCTGCCAGCGCTGGTCAGTGCCTCAGTTTCCCCATCGCACCCCCCAGTGCTGCCCAGTGCCCCTGAGTGGGGCACTGGGGTGCTCCTTCCCCAGCCCCTCTGAAGCCCCATTTAGGGAGGGTCCCTCCCAGGTCCCCCCTTCCCCTCTGCAGCCCCCCGGGATTGTCGCTGAGGGGGTTCCCAGCAGCGAAGGGGTTAAGCCCCCTGCGCGCCCCCCCACCTTTCCACCGCCCCCTCGGGCTCCCACGCGTGCTCTGCTCCCACGCGTGTTCCCACTCCCAGCATCTCCTCTGCGCCCGGGGGAGCACCGGCCCCCACCCGCCGCCCCCGCTGCAGCTCCTGGGGGGCGGCTGCACCCACGGAGGGGTCTTGGGGTGCGGGGGGGGTCTCGGGGGGCTCGGTCCAAGGGCAGCTGGAAGGGGACACACGGGAGCGGGGTGAGGGACACCCCCGCAGGGCCGGGCGGGGGACCCGGAGGGGAACACCGGGGTGAAGGGCACTGAGGGGGGGGTCTCGGCACCCCCGCCCACTCTGTGGCCACGCCCCCTCGCTGCACAGGCCCCGCCCCCCTGGCACTCACCCTCGGACCGGGCGGTCGTCCCGGTGTGTTTGTCCCCACGATGCGCTGTCCCCACAGGGCCCTGTCCCTACGATGTCCTGTCCCAGTAATGTCCTGTCCCCGTGGCACCCTGTCCCCACAATCCTTTGTCCCTGATGTACCCCATCACCACGACACTCTGTCCCCAGCACACCCTGTCCCCACGATGCTCCAACCCTGGGACACTTCGTCGCCATGGGACCCTCCTGGGGACGATGCTCCACCCCCAGCACACCCTGTCCCCACGATGGTCCATCCTGGGGCATTTCTTCCCCATGGGATCCTGTCCCCACGGTGCTCCACCCCCAGCACACCCCGTCCCCGTGGTGCTCCATCCCTGTGGCACCCTGTCCCCGTGGCACCCTGTCCCCACCATGCTCCGTCCCTGGTGTGCCCCACCACCACGGCGCTCCGTCCCCAGCTCTGTCCCCATCTTGTCCCCACGACTGTCCATCCTCACACCCCTCTGCCCCCGTGACACCGCGCCGCGTCCGTCCCCACGGCTCCGCGGTGGGCGCAGGCTCCGGCTCCTCGCCGGTGCCCGCTGGCGGGGGGCGAGCGCTTCTTCCCTCAACCTGCAGCTATTTTTACTCTCTCTGCGGGAGGATTCGCTGCTGCGCGGAGCTGCAGCCCCCGCGGCACCGCGGCACGGGCACGGGGACGGGCACAGCACGGGGACGGGCACGGCACGGGGTGCCCACGGTACTGTCCCGGCGACGAGCGGGGCCATGTGTGCCACACGTGTGCCTAGAAGGTGCCCCCGTGTTCCGGGCCCGGTGCGGCCCCCCCGTGCCACGCTGCAGGTGCCACCCGCGGGTGACGGTGCGTGGGCGCGGGCGCGGGCGGCGCGTGCCGATCCCGGGGGGCTGCGGGTGCCGGCGCTGCCGCAGCGCAGGGAGGGGAGGGGGCCCGGCCACCCCCTCACACGGCGTCTTCGTGGGTGGGAGAAGCGGGAACAGCAGCGGGATGGAGCCCGGGAACCTGTTGCCATAACGACTCCGGTCCCGGGATGGGGACGGTGCTCAGAGCCTGGCACGGGGACACCCGGCACGGGGACACCCGGCACAGGGCCAGCCAGGGCGCAGGGTGACCGAGGGCCCCTCACCTTGTCGCCAGATTTTGGCCTTCCTGAGGACACTGGGCTCTGCTGGTGCCTGTCCCTGTTGTGTCCCCAGCCGGGTGGTCACTGTGCTGTGCCACAGGGATAAGTTTGTCACCCAGAGCCAGGTTTTGTCACCCGGAGCTGGGCTTTGTCACTTAGAGCTGGGCTTTGCCACTCAGAGCCGAGATTTGCCACCCAGAGCCGGGCTGTGCCGTGTTTTGCCGAGCTTTGCCGCGTGGTGCCGGGCGGGCGGGAGGCTGGTCCATGGCTCGGTGCCACTCGGGTAAATATTTTGCTGGAGCGGCGGCTGCTGGCCCACGGCCCCCCGCAGCCGTTGGAGCACCGGGAGATCCGGGGGACGGAGCCAGTTCCCAGCTCCCCCTTCCTCGTTCCTGCTCAGAGGCGGCTTCCATCGACACCGCCCCGGGACATCCCAGGAGGGGACGAGCCGCCGCTCCGGCTGCTGGCGACCCCGCTGTCCCCCTGCATGGGCACCCCCCGGTTGTGCCCCCTCGGTGGGGTCTGGAGAGGTGCCCTCGATGTCCCTCGGTCCCTGCCTGGAATGTGCAGCTCTGGTGCCGAGCGTTGCCCTGGGGGATGGACCCCCCGCTTCCCCAGGGGGAAAATTTTGCGTCCCGTAGGATTTTCTATGGGGGAAATCTCCAAAAGCTGGGGAAGAGCCAGGGCAGGTGGGCACAGCCCTGGGTGAAAACACAGCCACCCACCCCCGGCATCCCGGCGGCTGCAGCTGGGGGTGGGGGGGACCCCCGGCACATAGGCGATGGGATGTTTCGGGACTCCCGTGTCCCCACGGATGTCCCCTGTGCATATCCCCAGAGTGGTGTCCCTGTCCCGTGTGGCACAGAGTAGCCGGGGGGGCTGGAGGGAATTTTGCCGCTGCCCACACAGGGGTGGGAGCGGCTATCCCCCTGTCCCCTGCCCCCCCGCCTCTGGGGAGACTCAGGCACAAGGGACAGGGACACATATGGAGCCACCCGTCCCTGTCCCATCCCAACCGGCCACTGCAGCCGGGGTCCCCCATGGCAGGGAAGGGGTTAAGGACCCCCCACGGGTTGGCTGAACCCCCTGGGGGGCTCCCCAAGGACTCATTACCGCGGCCTCAGCCCCCCTGCCCGGGGAGGGGGGGATGAATAATTCAGCGCCTGGTAGGAAGACGTGTCCTCCCTCCCTCTCCTTCCTCCTCCTCCTCCTCCTCCTCACCGGCTCTGCCTTCCCCACCTCCCGCCACTCTCATTCCTCGCCGTACCGAGCCCCGGGTGCCAGCGAACTCCGCTCGGTACCGGTGTCAGAGACCCCCCCTGGCTCCGGTGACTCCCGGCCAAGGCCATGGACCCCAAGGAGCGCAAGAAGATCCAGTTCTCCGTGCCGGCCCCCCCCAGCAACCTGGACCCCCGCGCCGTCGAGATGGTGAGGGGGGCGAGCGGGGAGCGGGGCCACCCCGGGGGTCCCTCCTCCGTCCCAGGGCAAAGCGCTGCCGGTGACCTCGGGACGAAGAGGGACCCCCGGAATCACCGTGTGGGACGGGAGGGGGACACGGGAGAGCCCCAGGGTGCTGGAGGGAGGCGGGGAGGGACGGGGACGGTGGGGACGGGATGGGGACAGAGCGGGACAGGAGGGAGGGGATGGGATAATGGGGATTGGAGGGGACAGAAGGGACGGGATGGGACAGGGAGAGCAGGACTAGGGGGATCAGAGGGGACAGAGGGGACGGACAAGGCATGGGATGGGACAAGAGGGATCGGAGGAGACAGGAGGATCGGGATGGGACCGGCAGAGCAGGACAAGGGGGATCGGAGGGGACAGAGGGGACAAGGCAGGGGATGGAAGGGACAGAGGGGACGGGGAGGATGCGTTGGGACAGATGGGATGGGACAAGCGGGAGGTGGGAGGGGACAGAGGGAGGGAGGGAATGGATCCGGGGGGAGATCGGAGGGAACAGAGGGGACAGAAGGGAGACGATGGGACCGGCAGAGTAGGACAAGGGGGATCGGAGTGGGCAGGGCATGGGAAGGGAGGGACAGACCAGACGGGACTGCGTGGGGGACACAGAAACGGACGGAATGGGGGAGAGACGGGGAAAGGACGAGAGAGCTCCAAGGTCCCCGTGGAAGCTGCGGTCCCGCGCAGGGAGAGTTGTGGCGGGGGGACGGGACAGGGGACAGGGACAGGACAGGGATGGCACAGGAGAGAAGGGGAGGGATGAGACAGAGGGACAGGATGAGGACAGGGATGGGATGACGGGGACAGGACACGCTGGGGGTCGGTGCAGCCACCCCCACCGGTTGTCCCTGATCCAAGAGGACGTCCCCAGCACACGCCGGACCCAGAGCCGCCCCAGAGGAGCTGGTCTGGGGCTCTCGTGGGGCTGGGACGGACTGGGGACAGCCCGGGGACCCCGCGCCGGGTGGGCTCGTGGCCCTGCACCCACAGGCGCACACACGCTCACACACGTGCAGACACCTGTCCCTGGGGCGCAGGGCAGGGGACAGGGGACCCGGGGCGTCCCCAGCCGGTGACACCCCGCTGTGCCCCAGATCCGCCGGCGGAGGCCCACGCCGGCCATGCTCTTCCAGCTCTCCGAACACTCCTCCCCAGGTGAGCGGGGAAGGGGTGCGGAGCGGGGCAGGGAA
Source organism: Corvus cornix cornix (assembly GCF_000738735.6). NCBI lineage: Eukaryota > Metazoa > Chordata > Aves > Passeriformes > Corvidae > Corvus > Corvus cornix. Next base: position 282,334 of record NC_046355.1, read on the forward strand.
CGTCCGGCCCAGGGACGGGAGGTGGTGGCAGGGATGGGACATGGTGTCTGTCATGCATGGTGTGGCATGTCTGGGATGGGACATGGTGGCAGGGAGGGGACGTGGTGGGGGAGTGGGATGTAGTGCCACCTTTGGAATGGGATGTCTGGGATGGGACGCAGTGGCGGGGAGAGGACGAGGTGTCACATAAGGAAGAGGGTGGCAGGGAGGGGACGCGGGTCCCCAGCGGGCAGGGTAACCCCTGGAGGGGGGTCCGAGGGTGGGAAGGGCCCTGCCCGGCTCCGCTGGGTGCCAGTGTCCCACTCATCCCTCTCTCCCCGGCGCCGCTGATGCAGAGGACGAGAACCTGCCCTACCAGGTGAGTGGGCGCCGGGATCCCCGACACAGCCCCGCTCCCCCGTCCCGTGTCCCCCGGGGGGGGTTATCGGGGCCCAGTCCCCGCGCCTGGAGCTTATCGGCTCCTTCCCGGCACGGGCACACGGCGCCAGCGCCGGGGACGGGAGCGCGGGATGGGGACATGGAGCTGAGCCAGGCTGTGGAGCTTGGCCGCGGTGCAAACCAGCGCGTGACCGCCGCGGGGTCACTCGCCCCAGTGTCCCCAGTACTGCGTCCCCAGTGCCACATCCCCATGGTGGGGTCCTCATCGAGGCGTCCCAAACACAAGGTCTCCATAACAGGGTCCCCATCAGGGCCACCCCAGCACCACGTCCTCATGGCAATGTCCCCATCGTGGGGACCCCAACGCCACGTCCTCATGGCAGTGTCCCCATCGTGGGGACCCCAACGCCACGTCCTCATGGCAGTGTCCCCATCGTGGGGACCCCAGCAGCATGTCCTCATGGCAATGTCCCCATCGTGGGGACCCCAACGCCACGTCCTCAGGGCAGTGTCTCTACAATGGGGGTCCCCAGCATAGGATGCCCATGGAGGGGTCCTCAGGACGGTGTCCCCAATACCCCATGCCCAAAGCAAGGTCCCCTCCCCGTTGTGGGGTCCCCAGTGCAGGGTCTCCATGGCAGGGTCCCATCATGGTGTCCCCAACACCATGTGCCCAGTGCCACATCCCCTTAGCAGGGTCCTCATTGCTGGGGAGGGGGTAGGTGTCAGCCTTGGGTCCCCATCGCAAGACCCCCATCGCAGCTGCCCCACATGGCCGGGGAGGTCCTGGCTCTCCCGGGGCTGCGGTGACCCCCGGGGGGACACCAGGCCCCCCCACCCAGACGCCGCTCCCCCCGCAGCGCTCGTCGGGCGAGGGCTGCCTGCTCAAACCAAAGAGGACCAACCCGTGTGCCTACACCCCGCCCTCGCTCAAAGGTACCTCCCGCGGGGGGAACGGCGGCTCGGGGGCAGCGGGGGGGCTGGGGGGACACCCGGTGCTCCCAGTGCTCCCAGTGCTCCCAGTGCCCGGTGACACCGGCGTCTCCCCAGCGGTGCAGCGCATCGTGCAGTCCCACCTGGAGAGTGGCATGGGCGGGGGTGACAGCTCCGACGGGGAGCCCGATGACGGCTGCGACCCCGACAGTGCCCTCGAGTCTGGTGAGGGGGACGGGCGTCATGGGGATGGGGCTGCCGGAGCCCAGGGGATGTGGGGACATGGATGCCGGAGCCTGGGGGACACAGGGATATGGGGAGGGGGATTCTGGAGCCCAAGGGATGTGGGGATGTGTCGGTGGGGCCGCTGGAGTCTGGGGCATGGGGACGGGGGACTGCCAGAGGCCAGGGGACAAGGGGACACGGGGACACAGAGACAAGGATGCCGGAGCCCAGGGGATATGGGGACAAAGGGACAAGGCTTCTGGAACCCAGCTAACATGGGGATAGGATTGCTGGAGCCGGGGGGACACGGGGAGATGGGGACGGGGCTGCTGGAGCAGGGACAGGGGTCATCATCCCCTGTAGCGCTTGGGGACAGGGCGTGTGCCGGGATTGGGACACGGACTGGCTGCTCCCGGGGCTTCCTGTCCTTGCTGCTTACTCGCCGCCGGCGAGGCCACCACGTCCCCCCGTCGGGCCGTGTCCCCGTCCCCGCGGGGCCGGGTGACGCCAGCCGGACCCCCGGCCGCTGTGTGACGCGGCATCGCCCGGCCCCGGCGGTGCCCCGGTGCCGCGCGTGCCTCGCGGTGCCCCGGCCTCATCGACCCCCGCCCGGGCAGCTCCGGGGAGCCAGGGCAGAGCCGAGCGCAGCTACTTCCCCGCCGGGCTCAAGGCGCACAAGCGGAAAGGTAACGGGATGGGGACGGGGGTGGCGGAGGGATGGAGATGGGAGTGACGAGGGCACAGGGATGGAGGAAGGATGGGGACGGCCGGAACATGGGAGGAACAGGGATGGCAGAGGGGTGGCGGGAGCATGGGCATGGTGGTGGGATGGCGATGGCGGAGGAACAGGGGTGGCAGAAGGATGAGGATGATGGGGACACAGGGACAGTGAGGGGATGTGGCTGCTCGTTGCATCCCCTCACCTGGGGATGCCAGGCGGGCACCGGGACTGGGGGTCCCGTCCCCCCCGCGCCTCAGCGGGGTCACCTCACACTGGGGATCCCCGGGGCCACTGTGCTGGCTCCTACAGGCGGGCAGAAGGTGTCCTTTGCCGGCGGCATCGACGAGCGCGAGGAGGACCTGAAGTCGCTGACGGTGTCGGAGATCCCCGAGGACCCCGAGGGAGCGGAGGATGACGAGGAGGAGCCGGGGCAGGAGCAGGACGGTGGCACCGGGGGTACGTGGGGCATTACCCCCCACCCCCTATCCCTGCTGTCCCCGGTGCCACCACGCCCGGTGCTGACGCCCCGTTTCTGTCCCCAGAGCGGCGACACGTTGGCTTCGCCGAGGTGCCCTCACGCCCCATCGGCACCGAGCGCCACTCGCCCACCTACCCGCTGGGCACCAGTTAGCTGGCACCGGGCACCGGGCACCGGCCCCCCGGCCCCCCCGGCCCCCGCAGCTTCGCCTGTGCCCCCCGGCTGCCCCCCGCCCGCTGCCTGCGCTTCGTCTGCCGTGCGCCACGTGCCGTGCGCCATGTGCCGTGTGCCGCGCCATGCTGGGCCGCGCCGGGACACGTCGGGACCCCCGGCCACGGCCGCCCCCTCCCCACGGGCCTTGTGCCCCCCCGGCTGCCGGCGCAGGAGCCGGGGATGGGACCCCCGGGCGCTGGTGGGGTCTGGGCCCCCCCTGGCTGCTGCCCCCCGGCCCCCACCGAGCAGAGACCCCCGCCCGCAATAAACGGCTGTACAGAGGCTGGAGCGTGTTTGGGGGGGCTGCGGCCATGGGGGGCTGGGGGCTCTGATCCCCTTCGGGGGGGGTTTGAGCCCTGTTGGGGGGGTGACAGAGTGGGGGTGTGGGGCAGGGGATGGAGGGGGTCTGGGGGTCCGGGGGTCTGGGGGTCCGGGGGCCAGAGCAGGAGATGTGGGACAGGGCCATGGGGTGCCCCATGAGCAACCCTCCCCCCCCCATGGGCAATGTTCTGTCCTTCGCCCCACTGATTCCCCCCATGTGGGGAATGGTGTCTCCCAACCCTATGGGCACCTCCACACCGGGGAATAGTGTCTCCCAACCATGGACAACCCCCCCCCCCACCGGAGAATGGTCTCTCCCAGATCCACTGACACCCCACAAGGGTCTCCCTTGCTCACCCCACAGACACCCCCTCTCCACACGGGGAATGGTCTTGCCCTCACCCCACTGATTTCCCCCTTTGGAATGGTCCCTCCCAGCCCTACTGATTCCACCCCCCAAGAGGAATGGTTATTGATCTCTATTGATCCCCCGCATGAGAAATGGTCTCCCCAGTCATAGTGATTCCCCCTTCCACGCGCAACGGCCGTTCCCAGCCCCACCGACCCCCCCTCCCGCGGTGAATGGTCTCTCCCAGCCCTGCTTCCCCCTCCCGCGGTGAATGGTCTGTCCCCCGCTCCCCCCGCAGCCGGCGATGGTCGGTGCCGGCGCAGCCTCGCTCTGGAGTTTCCCTTCCGGGGTCAGAGGTGGCAGCGGGGCCGGAAGCGGCGCCCGGCGGGACCCGGACTCGGCACCGGCACCGGGAGGTACCGGCGGGGACACGCGGGCTCCGGGGCACCCCGGGGGCTCACGAGCATCCCCGGGCCCGGCTCTGGGGCGGGCGGTGCCGGGCTGTGCGCGGGCCCCGGTGGCTCAGCCTCGGTGGGGCCTCGGTGCCGCTCCCGCGCCCGGGAGCGCAGCCGCCGGTGAGAGCGGGACGGGACGGGTCTGTCACTGCGGGTTCTGCGCTCAGTGCCGGCTCAGGACCCGGTTATCGGGACTCGGCCCTACGGAGCCTAGTTCCCAACGCCGGGAGGCCTCCGGCAGCCCCGGGGCTCCCGTTCGGGCCCCGTCCCCAGGGCAGCCCCGGCGGGGCCGGGGCACGGGCGGTCCCGTTATACGCTCTGGCCGCGCTTCGCCGGCGCTCCCGGAGCCCTTCGGGCGGATCTCGGGTTTCCCGGCAGCGGGACCGCGGCGCGGGGAGCCCCGAGAGCGGCCGAGGGGCGAGAATCGCCCGGGTCCGAGCGGCTTTCACCGGTGTCACCTCCGGGAACCTGCGGGGAACGGGAGTCTGGGACCGGGCGGGTGTCGGGGAGGCTCCTTGGAGGGCAGGGGGCTCGGGGGTCCCGGCACTGCCCTGCCATCCATCCCGTGGCAAACTCTGAGCTCTGGGATACCCGCGGGGGTCCCTCGGGCCGGGGGCTGCAGGGTGGGGGCTCCGAGCGAGGGGTGGGTCTGTGCTGGGCTCCCGGGCTCTTCCCGCTGTTCCGGGGCCCTGGAAAAGCCCTTGGGCTTCATCGAGGAAGGGCAACGCCGGGACCACCCCGGGGACCCTTTTGCTGGGGGGAGGGGGCGGCGTGAAGCCCCTCCGTGGCTGTGCCCGAGGGTTCCACATCCCGAGGGTTCCACATCCCGAGGGTTCCACATCCCGACCCCCGGAGCGGCCCCGCGGGACCGGGGGGTCGCAGCACGGGGGTCCCGCGGGGGCTCCGAGTGCCGAAACCCCCAAATGCTGGGCTGGGCTGTGCCTCCCGCTGCCTTTGGGACGTAGGAAGGAAAGCCCGAAAATCTCAGCCCAGACCTTCTGGAAATGAGGGGAAATTTGGGCCGCTGCAGGATTCCGCGCCTGGCTCCGGGACAAAGCCGCTTTTCCTGAGGCTCTCTGAGTTTCCCCATCTCTCCCTGCAGTGCTCGGGGGGAGCAGGCTCTCGGGGGTTCACTTTGCGCTGAACCGAGGCCTCTCCAGTGCTTTGCCGAAGCTGTTGGATCCTTCCTGGTTTTTTTGGGACGGCAGTTCGGTGTCTGGGTTAATAGTGACCTTTTTTTGTTGTTTTAAAGGGAAGCTCAGACACCTCTCAGTGCCCAGCGGAGCAGTCGGGGTCTCCATCCCTCTGCTTCTCCAGGTGCTCTCTCACCTGGCAAACTCCACCCTCTGGAATATCCCACAGTGATCCCATGTCCGTCACCCCTGGGATGGCTCAGGGGGCTGCAGGGGTTCGGGGGGTCCCACTGTGGGTGTTCCCCACCCTGGGCTGCACGTCCCGAGAGAGGGGACAGAAGAGGGGACAGGAGGGATTGTCACATGAGCCCGGGGGAAGCGTGGGAGGAAGGAGAAGTGGTGTCATGGGGTGGGAAAAGCTCCTGACTGGGAGGTGGGTCATTAATGAGCAAACGGTGCTAATGAGGGGCTGGGGTTGGCATGGGAAGGTGACACAGGGAGGGGGTGACACGGGGCTTCGAGGGGCTGTGGTGGGGTTGGGATGTGCCTTGGCACAGCCTCTGGGAATGTTTTGGTGGCCAGTGTCCTACTGGAATGGGCTGACGGGGTTTTGGGGTGGTGGCACTGGGCTCTGGTGGTGCTGGGCTGATGATCTTTTGGGGCGGTGGCGCTGGGCCATGGTGGCACTGAGTTGTGGTGGCACTGGGAGGATGATGGCTCAGGGCTGCTGGTGGCACTGGGCTGGCAATGTTTTGGGGTGGTGGCACTGGGCGGCACTGGGCTGATGATGGCACTGGGCTGTGGTGGCACTGGGCTGATGGGGTTTTGCTGGGTGTTGGTGTTGGATACTGGAGCAGGATTTCACCACCCGCCTCTCCTCCGTGTTTGCTTCCTGCTGGGATCTGCGGGATGTGGCGTCACCCTTGTCCCTGCAGCCCCCATCACCTCCTAATCCCCAAACCAGGAGGTTTTCCCAGCAAAAATCCTTCCCCACAGTCCCAAAATCCCCTTCTTTCAAGGCAGAGAAGCCCAGAAAGGTCCCTGGAGCGTCCCTTGGGCTGTGATCTGTCACCCAGGATGTCCCTCCAGGCTGTGATTTGTCACCCAAGGTGTCCCCTGGGCTGTGATTTGTCACTCAGGGCATCCCCCAGGCTGTGATCTGTCATCCAGGATGTCCCCTGGGCTGTGATCTGTCTCTTGGGGTGACCCCCAGGCCGTGATCTGTCATCCAGGATGTCCCCTGGGCTGTGATTTGTCACCCGGGGTGGCCCCCCAGCAGCATTTGTCCCTCTCTGGAATGGAATCCTGGAATAATTTAGGCTGGAAAAGCCCTTCAAGATCATCAAGGCCAACCCTTAACCCAGCACGGCCGAGTCACCCCTAACCCGTGTCCCCAAGTGCCACATCCACACGTTTTTTTAACCATTCCAGGGATGGCAACTCCACCATTCCCTGCCTGACTGTCCTTCCAGTGAATAAATCCCCCCTGATGTCCACCCTGACCCTCCCTGGGCACAGCTTGAGGCTGTTCCCTCTCACCCCATCCCTCATTCCCTGGGAGCAGAGCCCAACACCCCCCCCACCACCGACCCCCTCCTTCCCGGCCCCTGGGCTGCCGGAGCGGGATGCGGAGGATGCTGGAATGCATAATGGAGCATCGGGGCGCTCAATAATTCATCTGTCACCCAGGAACAGCCACGTTTCTCCACGTTCAGCCCCTGCTCCGAGCTCTCAGCTGCTGGAGGGAGCAGCTCCAGTGGAGGGGGGATGGTGGTGGTTTGTCTGGGATTCAAACATTCCTGCTCTGCCCCACGGTGCAGGTTCTCCCTCGGGAATTGGATGGTTTGGGAGGGCCGTGTGTCCAAAACAGCCTAAACCTCCTTGGGAAGGCTGGGATTAGTGATGGATGAGCTGCACCAGGGTGCTCTGGTGCCGTGTCCTGCCGCGTCCCCGTGTCCTGCCACGTCCCAACACCCCGTTGTTGACCCCGCTCGGCATCCCAGGATCAGGTCCCTGGAGCCTCTCTGGGTGATTTTAAAGCGCTGTGAAAGTTGGGGAGGGGCTGCCTAAGTGCAAAGTGCTGTTGGAGGGGAGGAGGAGGCGGCAGCAGCCCCAGCGTGGGGGGATTTATTATTTATCCCTCACAGATGTCCTTAACTTTTGTCACTTCGAGCCGGGCCCGGCGCGCGGAGCAGCTGATCCGAAGTGACAAGGATTCCAGCTCCTTCCCAAGTGCCTCCAAGAGGGACTAACAGGGACTTGACAGGAGTCCAGCTTTGTTCCCTTTCCAGCCCCAGCACTCCCGGGGGTGGGATGCAAAAGCCGCTGGCTCAGGGATCCAGAGTGCCCCAAATCGCCCCAAATCGGGCTGTGCTCGGCTCCTGCAGGTGCTCCTGGAGCATGCCTGGCTTCACATTCCTTGGGGATTTCCACTTCCCACAGATCTGGGCACAACCTCGTGACCTTTTTCCCTGGACTCTGCAGCCTCCTGGGTGTCACGAGTGGGATCTGTGGTGGACAAACCCCACTGGGATCCTGGCGGGCACAGAACTGCCGGGGCAGGAGCTCACGCCCGAAACAGTCCAGGGGGGATTTTTTTGGAGGCAAAACATCCTTGAGCAGGAGGATTTAGCAGGGAAGGAGTTGGTGGCCATGCCGTTGCCGTGGGTGACTCGGAGGTGGCGGGGCCGGCGCTGACAGATCCCTGGCCCGACCTGTTTTGGGATCCTCGTTCCGTGTTTGTCTCCCACGTGCGCTCCCGTCACGCTCCCTTCCCACAGGGGCCTCCTTGTGCTGCGCTGACGGAGAGGAAAAATCTCCATACAATGGTTGGCACAGCTGCAGGAAAACAGCCCCGGCCTTCCAGCGCCTCACTCGTGCCGGGATCGTGTGCCCGGCACTGCCAGGCGGGGCCGGGACACGGAGCAGCTCCTTCCCTGCTGCCTTTGGGACACGGAGCAGCTCCTTCCCTGCTGCCTTTGGGACACTGGGACATGGAGCAGCTCCTTCCCTGCAGCCGCCCTGTTGCTCTGCCTGGCCCAGTTGGGCATCAGGCCCTGTCCTGGCTGTACAGGTTGGGGTCTGTGCCCAGTGGGATGATTGGCTCCCGAGGCTTTGCCTTCCCTGCAGAGGTGAGGGTGGGGTGGCTCTGTGATTCCAGGGAGTGCTCCCAAAACATCCTCAGACCCCTTTTCCTGCTTCCACAGCATCTCCATGGGCTTTGGGGCCCTTTTCCTGCTTCCACAGCATCTCCATGGGCTTTGCAGCTCCTTTTCCTGCTGCCATGGCATCTCTGTGGAGTTTGGGGCCCTTTTTCCTGCTCCCACAGCATCTCCATGGGGTTTGGAGCCCCTTTTCCTACTGGTGTTAAAGCTCATCTTGTTCCAACCCCCTGCCATAGGCACCTTCCACTGTCCCAGGTTGCTCCAAGCCCCATCCAGCCCGGCCTTGGACACTCCCAGGGATGGGGCAGCCACAGCTTCTCTGGGTACCCTCAGTGCCAGGGCCTCCCCACCTTCACAGGGAAGAATTTCTCCCTGGGATCTGCTTTGCTCCTGGGATTATTTGCCATCGGAGGGGGACAGGAGCAGGGGTGTGGCGAGGCCTGAGGGTCCCCTCGTGTGTCCCCGCAGGTGACGCTGCCGTGGCCGATGTCCCCGGAGCCGATCCCGGAGGATGAGCAAGCCCACGGACCTGCAGCACGACCTGGAACGCAGCCTCCCGGCCATCGCCTCCATCAGCTCCTCCTTCTCCCAGAGCCAGGGCTTCTCCCCGTACTTCTTCTCCCCGGAGAAGAGAAAAGCCATCTCGGATGTGAGGAGAACCTTCTGCCTCTTCGTCACCTTCGACCTGCTCTTCATCTCCCTGTTGTGGATCATCGAGCTGAATGTGAGTTGGAGGAAGCAGACCGGGGAATCTTTGCCCTTTTTAAGCTCGGTTCCCTCCGTTAATTGCTCTCTTCCAGCACTCCTGGGACAGATCTTTGTTTGCTGTTCCCAGCGCTGGCCAAGGAGCCGCTGTTCTTTAGTGTAAACTAAAGTCCAGCTCGTTTCCTGCCCCGGGGCTTTGTCGGGGCTGTCCAGGGCTGTTAACACCGTCCCTTTGTTGTGCTGTAACAAGATCCAGGGCCTCTGGAATCACCAACCTGAGCCAAATTTCCCTCCTGTTCCCCTGGCCTGAGGAAAAGCTGTTCCCTGGGTTTGCTGCTGTCATGTTCTCAGAGCATCAGAGGAGCAGGGGAGGATCCTCCAGGGGCTTTGATCCCAAAATTCTGCTGCTAATCTCAGCTTTGGGAAGCTGGAGGTGCTGCTTCACCTCCCAAGGGATTGTTGAGGGGGATGTGAGTGGTTTGGTTCTCTCCAAAGCGACTCACAAGCTGCTGCGTTTGCTCTGTGTTGCAATAACAGGGAAAATTCAGTTTATTTACCTCAGTCCCACCAAGTCCAAATCCCTCCCTGGGCTATATTTTATTTTCCCTGAACTGGCCCTGGCTGGTTTCAGGTACTCCGTGTCCTCCCCTGGAACACCCCGAGCAGAGATGAACAGATAGACCCTGGGCTCTGGCCTGGATTTATCAGCACTGGATCCTGTTGCTCCCTTAGCAGCTCTTATCTCTGCCCTTCTTATCTCTGGGTGTCTGCACTTAACAGACTGTCCGGGCCAGCAGCTCCGAGCCCTGCCTGAGCCCCCTGCCCCCCACCCCCCTTAGGAAAAACCATCTCCCAGCCAGCATTCCAGCCATGCCGATGATGTCGTGCCCGCCCAGCTTGGACCCCGGCCCCCTGCCCTTGTCCCAGTCCTCTCTCACAGAGAGGTGCTGCCCACAAAATGCAGAATTCCAGCCCCCAGGAGATAATCCTGGTGCGGTCACCAGGGCGATGCTGAGCGTGGGTCGTGCAGGTAGCCATTAATGAGTGACTAAGTGCTGATATTTGGGCCCCGAGCCGAGATGCTGCATATTTAAAGCCATTAGAGCAGCTTATTTGCCTGGTTATGAAGAGCAACGGTTTGAGATCATGACTAATGCCTTTTTTTTTTATCCAACCGCTTTCCTTCGCTGCAAGATAAGCCGAGCAAATTGCCCCTCGTTAAAAGCAAACTGTAATTGTGCAGGCTGGGTGCTCTCAGAGCCAGGGAGATGCCTCAGGTGGTTCAGCTGCCTGGTGCACAGCCTGTGTTTAAGCTGAAAACAGCCCCCAGATCATGACCCAAAGCTTTCCCTGTGTCTCCTCCTTCCTGCAGCATCCCATGGAGCTGGGCTGTGGGGATGAGGCTCTCAGTGGCCACTCAGCAAAGCTGGCTCAAGTCCCATGGCCAGAGGTCAGCTGGAGGCACAGCCCAGCTTTGCCCCCCTCTTTTTGCCCCTTTGTTTTATATTAAGCCCCAATCCCAGACCTGGAGGGATCCCTTCCCAATCCCAGTGGCTGCCTGTGCTGCTCTTGGAGTGCCAGGACACCCCTGGCTGCCGGGGACTGACATCCACCAACTTGTTCCTGACAGCCCATCCAACAGAAAACACCCCCAAAATCCATCACCCAAAGCTTTCCCTGTGTCTCCTCCATCCTGCAGCATCCCATGGAGCCAGGGATGGGGGAAGAGGCTCTCAGTGGCCACTCAGCAAAGCTGGCTCGAGTCCTATGGCCACAGGTCAGCTGGAGGCACAGCCCAGCTTTGCCCCCCTCTTTTTGCCTCCCTCTCCCTGGATTTTAAGCCACAGCTTTGACCCAGAGGGATCCTTTCCCAGTGGCTGCCCTTGGAGTGCCAGGACACCTCGGCTGCCAAGGACTGGCCCGAGATCCACCAGCTTGTTCCTCACAGCCCATCCAACAGCTGCCGGCTCCTCCAGCTCCCGGCCAGCTGGGCCCCGTCCAAACCCATAGCCTAAAGGTGAAGCATTTGTTCCAGTTACCTGAGCCCTCCACTTCCTCACAGACAGCCATTCCAGGCTCCCAGGATTTATGGTGTCCAAAGGACTGGGGCTGTCAGACCCTGGATTATCTCGGGATGAGCTTTTTCCACACTCCAGTAAATCCCAGAGGGTGTTTTTGCCTCTCTCAGATTCCCATGGCTGTGCATCCTCCTCTCCTCCCTCTTCCCCTTTGCCAGCCCGTTTGAACCTGCTGGTTCCCTTCTTCCATCAGATTTCCTGGAGCACTGCTGTGAGCCATGGGAAGCCAGCTGGAGGGAGAAGGGACCCCTCAGTGCTTTGCATGAGGAGGATCCTTAAATCCCCCCAGGTGCTCAGTGACCCCGAGAACCCCTGCAGGAAGATGTTCAGTGCGTTAGTGAAGGCTCCCGAGAAACATTTTTCCTGTGGTTTTCCATTTTTCCCCATGTCTCCTCCCATTCCTCTGAAATCTGGGACCTGGACGAGGTGGGCAGCAGTGGGAGGTGACCATCCAGGGGCTCCAGGCTGTGAGGAACTGGTCACCAAGGATTTGGGTGTTGGAAATCACCACCTCGAGGTGTTTAATGTCCCTCCTGCCCCACCCACACTCCTCGGTGTGAACCCCAGGGGGAAACATGGTGTGAATCCAGGCAGGAAATGTGCCATGGGATCCTCCCTGGTCCTGTGCTGGCAGAGGAGCCCACGCCAGGCCCGTGGGATCATTTGTATTCCAGGTGCATTCCCTGACCTGGCCATAACCCCGGGCACTGCTTGGCTCCTTCTCCCATTAGTTTCTTATCAGTGCACTCAACAGCTTCCTGCTTCCCTGTCTCCCTCAGACCAAGGAGGGCATCAAGGAGAACCTGAAGGGTGAAATCATCAACTACAAATTCAACACCTCGTTCTTTGATATCTTTGTGAGTATTTCAGCCTCCTGCAGGGCTCTGGAGCTTGGCAGGGCCAGGAGGGTCTGGGGTCTTCCCTTGCCCACCTCAGTGAATCCCTCCTGGTGCAGCCTTGACCCCTCAGTTCCCCGGGAGCTGGCGCCTGTCCCTGCCCTCCCAGCACCTGGCAGAGGGACAAGGGCAGTGACTGGTGTCGCTGGATGTTTGTTTTTGCAGCTCTTGGCTCTGTTTCGCTTTGTTGTGCTGCTCTTGGGCTACGCCGTCGTCCGCCTGCGCCACTGGTGGGTCATCGCGGTAAGGAGGCACTGGGGGCTTTCCCGTGGGGAGTTTTCCCTCTCCTCCTGGATTTCTCAGGGATCTGAGCTCCATCCATTTATTTTTCAGGTCACTACACTGGTATCCAGTGCCTTCCTGATTGTGAAGGTCATCCTCTCCGAGGTTGGTTTCCCTGGGCTCATGGGGAGCTGCTTTGTGATTTCTCAGTGCTGTTTTATTCCCTGTTTGGATCATTCCCTGTGCTTCCATTCTGCTTCTTTCCACACAGCTTCTGACCAAAGGGGCTTTTGGGTATTTACTTCCCATCGTCTCCTTTGTCATTGCTTGGCTAGAGACCTGGTTCCTGGATTTTAAAGTCCTAACTCAGGAAGCAGAAGAGGAACGATGTGAGTATTTGTGCTCCTCTCTGGTATGAGTTGGACAAAACCAACCAGGCCTGGGTTTGCTGCTGCTCTGGCATTTCTGGAAAAGGCATCTCCAGGCTGGCTGGGATGGGAAGTGCCTGACTCAGTTCTGTTATGGTCAACAAGTCCCTTCAGGGGAAGAAAATACCAGATTATAAAAAGCATCTTTTAATTGAGTGGAGAAAAATGTGCCAGATTTCCCAATGACTGGATCCTGCAGCCAGACGTGCTGGAGACAGAGCTCACCTCTGCATGGGGGAAAGTGTTTGGAAACAGTGAGGCAAATGCCAGGTGGAGTGTTGGACTCCCTGTCCCTGATATCTGTGTTTGGATCTGGCTGGAGCCCTTTCCAGGAGGGCTGCTGGAGTCACAGACACATTATGTGGCACGGGGTGAGTTATGGGGTGTGAAATTCTGCAGCCTGTGGTCTCTGAGGTCACACTGAGCAGGGATTGAGGCTGACCTAAGGCTTCACACATCACCCTGTAACTCCCAGGGTCCTTCTAGGCCTGGCCTGGAATAGCTGTCCATTCCTGTGGCAGCACAAGGAGTTTGTCCCTCTCCCAGGAGTCACTGGCTGGGAAGTGGCACTAAACTAAAAGGGGCATTTGTCAGGCGGGTCTCAGTCAGAAATGCTGTGACTGGAAAGCACCAGAGGATGTTTGGGTCTTGCAAGGAGGCTTTAAGATGAAAAATGATCAAGTGTTTAATGCCTCTATTGGATTAGGCTCAGGTTCCAAATTGCTTCCAGGGGAAGCTCTTATTTAATTAGATGCTTAATCGCCTTTGGATTATTTGACAGGCAGAAGAGCCCATTGATCTCCGGGGCAGATAAAACGTCTCAGACAAAAGATGAGGCAATAGGAGCTGAGGCTGACTGGTGTCAGTGGGAAAAGACAGGGGAAAACGTGGGAAACAACAGGGTGTTCGGGCAAAGCTGGGGTCCCAGAACCTGCCAGGTGTTAAATCCTCGTGCTCCCATTCCCAGGGTTCCTGGCAGCCCAGGCTGCAGCCTCGAGACCACTGCTGTACCCCCGAGCCCTCTCCGAGGGACAGTTCTACTCCCCACCCGAGTCCTTCGCAGGTAAGATCACCTGTGCCATCACCTCGCTTCCCATGCTCGTCCCACCGTGGAATTCCTCACCTCCATCATCTCTTCCATGAGCTCTGCCTTGTTACCCCAGCCCTTGGCACAGCCTCCAAGAACTGACACTGCAAAACAGGGTCCCCTCTCCCCTCTCTGTGCGTGCACCCGGGCAGGGGTGGCACTGCCACGCTCTCCCCATGACACCTTTTTGTCGGAGCCGCCCTCGGCCCTGCGGTCCCAGCAGCAGCTCTGTGGGGAACTGGAGCCTTGTGTGGGCTTGGGATTAAATGCTCTGAGCTGTGTGCTTGGAAAATGCTGCCCTGGGGGCTGAGTGCACGGGGATGGGTGGTCACAGGCGGGTGAGGATGAGGGTGGCACGTCACTGCCCTGTGCCGGCACCGGAGAGCTCCTGGCGTGGGAGTGGGGACATCTCAGCTGGATTGTCCTGGTGTAGCTGAGACCCGGGATGAGCTCAGCTCTCCAGAGCAGTTGTCCCAGTGTAGCTGAGACAGGGATGAGCTCAGCCCTCTGGAATAGTTGTCCCAGTGTAGCTGACACCCAGGATTAGCCCGGTTTTCCTGAGCAGTTGTCCTGGTGTAGCTGATAGCCAGGACAAGCCCAGCCCTCTGGAACACTTGCCCTGGTGTAGCTGACACCCAGGATGAGCCCAGTTCTCTGGAATAGTTGTCCCAGTGTAGCTGACACCCGGGATGAGCTCAGCCCTCTGGAACACTGTTCCTGGTATAGCTGACACCCGGGATGAGCTCAGCCCTCCAGAGAGCTGAGCAGGTGTTCAGGGAGACAAGGGCTGGAGTCATCCTTAGTGACAGCCCTCCCCGTTGGATAAGGAACAGGGATCGGGCACTGTCCCCCACGAGAAGGGAGGGAGGTGGTACCAGTGGGGTGTTGATTAACTGTGAGTTAATTGGTGCTTCCCTGTAGGGTCGGACGAGTCAGATGAGGAAGGTGTGGGGAGGAAGGCCTTGACAACTCAGGTAAAAACAGGGGCTGGCCCTGCCCTCAGCTCCAGGCTGATCCGGGGCTGTGGGAGTCTCCCCAGTCCTGTGGTCCCAGCAGGTTCTGCTGCCCCTCATTCCAGACCCCTCAGTTCTGGGATCGTGTGGCTGAGTCCCCTCTGTGCCACAGGACCGGTGGCATCGTGGCCACTGCAGGAGGGGGTCATCTGAGCCCCCCCAGCTTTATCCCACTTCCCCATGGCTGTGTGCTCTTCCCTGCAGCATCCCACAGGGAGGTGTTCTGGCTGTGCTGCTGCCTGTCCCTCTCCCTTCCCCCTTCCATCCCTGGTCCTTTGGTCACATTCTGGGATGGCCATCACCTCACCCGTCCCTACGGCTTGAGAGGTAGCCCTTGACCTCCCCAAAACCTGGCTGGGCACAGGCTTTGTGCCCTTTTCCAAGTGATCCTGCTGCTGTTCAGCTCCAGTTCTGGCTCCTCCAGGAAGGAAGCTGCACATCCCAGAGCCCTTTGCCTGCTGGAAACCCTCCTGCTAAGGCGGGAACCGCCGGGAGCAGCTGGTGTGTGGATCCCAGCCAGGGCGGGGAGTGTGACTTGGAGCTCCAAAATGAGGCCTCTGTGACCCAAATTAAGAGATTTCTGATCCCCTTTCTCTCTGCCAGCCTGGGGAGGGGGGGAGCAGCACACACACACTCCTCAAGCTTCCTGCACGCCTGGCTAATGAAATCCTCACTTCTTTCCCAGGAAAAGGAGTATGTCCGACAAGGCAAAGAGGCCATGGAGGTTGTGGACCAAATCCTCGCCCAGGAGGAGAACTGGAAGTTCGAGAAAAACAATGCAAGTGTGGTTTTTCCTCCCCAGCTGGCAGAGGGCATGGATGGCTTAGCAAAAACCGGGACAAACGAGGCTTTGGAAACCTCCTTGCACCATGAAAAATTAACAAGCGTTACAATTACCTGATTGAATTAGGAATCTATTCCAGTTCAGTTAAATGTAAAATCCCCTCTTATTTAATTAGACGTTTAATTGCCTTGCAGTTTGACAGGAAAGGGCCCTTCCCTCCTCCCTCTGTCCAGAGGGTGTGGCCGGCTCACCTTTGGGATGCAGAGCCATGGGAGGGAGCAGGGGAATGCTGATCCCACAGCTGCAGCTGTGCCCTTGCTCCATGGCCCAGTGCCTTTGAGCCTGCTGGGGGCCCAGACTGGCCACAGGAGAGTGTGGGGCACAAACTGCTCTTCCCACCCCCAAAAGCCACTGGTGTCCCCCTTCCCCAGCACCTGGAACCTGCTGGGTGCTGGGGTGTAAATTTTGGATGTGGCTCTGCCCACTCCAAACTTTTCTGGGGTGCCCAGATCTCTTTTCTCTCTCTGAAGAGCACAGAAAAAGAGGAGGGGTTCGCCCCCCAAACCCAACCTTGTTTCACGAGGTTGAAACATGGCTGGGGGGGTGCGAATCCTGCAAACTGCTGTCTCATCTGGTGTTTCAAATTCCCCTGTCAAGTGATCCTTTGTCTGATGCCAAACTAGCTGGGCAGATTGTTTTCTTTTTCCAAAGGGGGATGGATTTAAATAGACTAATCAGAGTTTAACACAGGGCTAACGATGAAAGGTTTTCATCTGCCCATCCCCGGCCCCTCTGGGGAGGCTCTTCTCAGCCGTAGGTAACACCAGCAGCGCTGGCAGCGAACCCCCTTCGCACCCCGGTGCTGCTACAAAGAGAATGTGACCTTGACGTGGGGTTTGCAGCCTGGCACGGGGCGGATTCTTTTTCTGTCTCATCCCTGCTGCCTCTCTGGATATTGTTTTGTTGATGGAAATTTAGGCATGGCCAACTGGAATTGTGCTCGGGGTGGTTTCCGCGCTGGGGTCGCTGCCTGGTGTGGGGGGCAGGGGGTGATTGGGGGCTGGAGGGGGTGACAGGAGCCTCAAGAGTTTTAGCAAACTTCACCCCAAATAGAAACATTCCCTTTTACTGGCAGAAATACAACTTTCTCATCTCTTGCACAGGACTTCGGTGATGTTGTTTACACTTTTGAAATCCCTTTCCACGGCAAGACCTTTATTTTAAAGGTAAGAACATCCTTGGGCTGATTCCTTGGTCTCTTTGGCACGGGGGAAAAGCCACGGCTCAGCTTTCAGGACAGGTCAGGCTGCAAAACACGCTCCCCGTGCTTGAGACAGATGAACAGCACTAGGGAATCTCTCCAGGAAAACCCCTTGGCCGGCAGACAAAGTCCCCAGTAAATATCCTGGGCCCCAGACTCCGCTGGTAGAGTCGGGAGCAGGTGACTGCAAGACTCGCTTCCAACCCCAGCATCTCAGACTAATCTGACCAAGGAGGCTAATTGGAACTAATTGCCAGCAAGGCCAGGGCTGAGCGTGCGTCTGCTGCTGCCTGGCACCGGGAAGAGCCGCTCGGAAGTGCCTTGCTCCGTGCCCTCTCCCAAGCTGGAGTGGCTTGGCTGGGAACCACGCTTTAATGAAGCGTCAGTGCTGCCGTGGCTTTTCTTTGTTCCAGTGCATATGTTGCCTCGCTGGCAGGAGCTGCCAGTGGAGCAGCTCTGTGTTCACCAGCAAAAGCTGGATGGTCCCACTTTCCTGCATTAACCGTTTGCCTCCGAAGATCCCCGCTCCCGTGGGGATTGCGGGGGAATGGATGTTGTGTGTGCTGGAGCTTGGAATGGCTTGGAGAAAAAAAAAAACAGTCAAAAATGCACCTTCCCGAAGCGATGGTGCACGGGGAACTGCTGAGGGTGGGAGAGAGGCAGACAGGCAGGCTGAGCTAAGCGACTCCCAGATCCTGAGGTCTGTGTGTCCTCCCTGACTCCACGTGTGCCCTCCAGGCCTGTGGGAGCACTGGGATAGAGGGGTGACAGCCGTAGCTTTGCATGCACGGGAGCCAGGCCGGCCTCACCCCTCCCCTCCGCT